>NC_143190.1:61601666-61908425 GCF_051530095.1 Phoenix dactylifera | reverse complement strand
ACATAAACGAAATGGTCTAATATACTCATGGATTTGGATAGACCAGATATAATACCTGGAAACCAGCGGTTTTCTCAAAAGTAGCAATCTTATGAACAAATCCAAAAGCTGAGAAGACCTACAATGCCATATTTTTAAATTATCAAAAGGATTCAGTATACAACCTTGTAAAAGGTTAAAAAAAGATGTTTCTTTCCTTAACTTCACAAAAAGGGTCAGCACATATTTGCAGAAAAAATGGGTTGTGCAAAGTGCAAAACTTAATATATATAGATATTAGCATGGAAGTGCAAACCAAAGCAGCACATCAATGGAAGAGAGAAGATAAAAAAATAAGCATAAGAATGCCTTAAAGGATTGATGAGTATAGAACATGCGCACACAAAAAAAAAAGAATGCCCTGACCAGCTGATGCCAAAAAAAAAAAGAGGATCTGGCATGTTTCTTCACAACTTGTGGTTGGAGACTCATAACTGATCTTGTTGTTTGTTCCTGATGTCATAGATCTTTTTGATTGTGGATGGCCTGGCAGCAACAAGCCGCATACAATAATCAAATAAATACAACCAACTTCTTTTAAGAAGTGGAGAAAAGATACTAGAAAAGTTTACGAGCATAGTTTTTATGTGGAATGGAGATGTAAGAAAACCTTTGAAACGCACATAATAAGGATATCGGAACTTCAAGAAGCCAGATCAAGCTCCTTCAGTGGTACGAGGTTTTCCTTTAACTGAGAGTCAATTCCTCAAGTCAGACATTTCAATACACACCAATATACAGATCAGATCCCAGCACAGAATATATTGTTGCTTTTTTTTCCTTTTGCTTTTGGAGAAATAAGATACTCTTGTTATATCAATTTCCATCCTAGTGTTATTTGGTCATAGTTTCCAACAAACATCTGCTGAACAATTTTATAACTCTTTGTTCTTCATCCAGTTCTTCATGGTGCTTGCTTAACTCAGTAGAAATATCCACATATAACCAACATATCTCTGACCATAGACGGCAGAACAACCAAAACATTAAACTTATTCCTTACTTCACATCAGGTGTACCCTAGGGGCGTTATGCCCACGCATATCAACATGTTAGGTGATACACTTGCCATTTTTCAATGTCGAAATTCAGTTGACCAAATGAAATAATTCAGTCCTGCATGTGCCTTGGAACCAACTAATCTTCAGATTTTCTTGCCTTCCCACTCACGCCACTAATGATAGATGTTGCTGGTGGTCCAAACCGAGAACGATTGGCACAGCGGTGTGAACGGGATTCCGTCTGAGCTGCCTTGGTCGATGTTGATTGTGCTCCACCTTCCACCGGGAAACCTGCAAGCAAGCCTCGCACCACCACTGGGGTAGCGGGGGCCCTCCGACGATCAAGTCAGAGGAGATTGGAGGAGGAGGAGAAATGATAATAGCAAGCAAGAGAGTGCTCTGGAAGATATTGCTTACCCCCCTCCCTTCTCCCCCCAGCCGCATATATACCTGGCTGGGGGGTCTCTCAGGGGGGTTTGTCATCGTGGGGCGCGATGGAGTGGCCACTGACATGGCCGTTACAGGGCGTCGTGGAGCAGCGCTGGGTACGGCCATGACAGGGCGTAGTGGAGTTCCGCTTTGTACGGCTGATACAGGAGATCGTGGAACAGCATCGGATACAGCCGTTGCAGGGAGTAGTGGAGCAGGAGGCCTCGGCGTGCCTCTGGGAAGCAGCCTGTCGTTATCAAGAGATCTCCGACTCGGGGTCGGAGTGCTGGATCAGGGGGCAGCCGACTCGGGGTCGGGCTGCGGTGCTGAGGATATCCGACTTGGGGTCGGATTGCTAGATTAAGGGGCAGCCGACTCGGGGTCGGGCTGCGAAGCCGAAGATGTCCGACTCGGGGCCGGACTGCTGGATCGAAGGGCAGCCGACTCAAGGTCGGGCTGTGGAGCCGAAGATGTCCGACTCGGGGTCGGATTGCTGGATCAAAGGGCAACCGACTCGAGGTCGGGCTGTGGAGCCGAAGATGTCCGACTCGGGGTCGGATTGCTGGATCAAAGGACAGCCGTAGTCTTCATGGGCGCGCGTGCCGGTCACGTGGAGCATGGCGGCTTAGTTCCCCCGTAACAGTAGCCCCCCACTTCCGAGCCTGGAACCAGAAGGGGAACGGGTGAAGGGAGTGATGCTTCGAGATTGCCGCCATCCCTCGGAGAGGCGCGCGCGCTTCGAGCTCCCCGCCTTCTTTATGGCGTATGGCGGTTGTTGCTGACCTGGCAGTCTGAGGATTTCGGCGGACATCCTTCCTCAATGGTGTCGATTCGCCTTTGGGGCGCGAGCGACCCTTCGGCGGCCAGGCGTCCTCTGGCGTCATCGAGGCATCACCCGCCTTTCCGCCTATTTAACCGGGGGCCCTCCCCTGTCCGTCTTCCTCTTTACAGACATTTTCGAGTTTCCCCTTTGCGCTGCCGTTGTTGCCGTCGGACTGTTCGCTTGCTTCTCCTTTGACGCTCTCGGAGCCGTTCTTCCTTCTCTTCCGGTGAGTTACCCCATTCTTCTACTTAGGGCTCTCCATACTTTCTCCTTTTGTAGTAGTGTACCCCAGTCGTCCTGGCCTTTCCCCCCTTCTTGTCCCCGTCCTGACCGTAGGTTTATTGGCCATTAGGAATGGGCGAAGTGAGAGCAGACCACATTAAGTCGGAGCTGGTCGCCGAAGACTTAGACAAACTCGTGGCTCGGTACCACCTTCCCGAGGCCTGCAACGTTACGCTCCCGGGGCCTGAGGAGAGGATGTCCCATCCTCCTCCAGGGAAGATCGCCATCAATGAGGGCATTCTCCAGGCCGGGTTCCGCTTTCCCCCTTCGGACTTAGTCGTGCAGGTACTCCGGGGTTTAAGAGTTGCGCCGACGCAGCTGGTGCCGAACTCGTGGCGTGCCCTGACGGTCTTCCAGGTTCTCTGCCGCATGCACGAGATTCCCGCCACTCTGAATGTTTTTTGGGAGTTCTACAGCCTGAGTGGCCACCCCCAGGACAAAGGGTGGTGGTGCTTTGCGGCGCGGCGAGGGTGCGGCCTCGTCAAAGAGGCTCCTTCCTCCATTCACAGCTGGAAGGAGCGTTTCTTCTTCATCGATGTAGATCCCTCTTGGGAAATCAGGGCGACCTGGGAGACGCCGATGAAGTCCCCGATCGGCCTATCGAGACTGTCGAGGGAGGAATCCGATGGCTTGGCCGCCTTGAAGGGGTTGGTTGCCGAGGGCCAGCTCCCACCGGTGGCCCGCCTTATTTCCGAGGATACCTTGGTGAATGTCGGTCTGAGCTCGGTCCCCACCGACCGTGAGCCCGCCACCATTTCTTTTTTGACTCTTTTCTCCTCTTTCGTCTCGTTCTTTCCTTCGGTTTCTCAGCCCGACCATCTCGTTCTTGTTGCAGAGATTGACGACGTCATGCGGTCGGACAAGGGACCGGCCGTTGGTAGGTCGTCCCTACTGGAAGCGGTCCGGAGGAGGAAACGAGCTCCTCCGAGCGGGGCCCCGCCAGCGAAGAAGTCCCGCAAGGAGGTGCCTCCGACGCCGACCGACGAGTCCGGGCCCACCGATCAGGGAGACGCCGTGGGCACGGACCGGCAGCTGACGCTGTATCAGCCCTCCGGTGGTGAGACTGCCGCTATTCCGGAGGTATCATCCGAGCCCGCTCGAGACGGACGGGTCGGACGTGATCGGTCCCCGGCCCGGCCTTCGACTCAGCCGGCTCCTGATGATTCGAGGAGGGACGCGCCGAGGCCCCGGCCGAGCGAGGCCCTATCAATTCCTGGAGTGACCCCCGCCTCGAGCACAATCAGCAGGACTCTTCCCCAGGCGATGGATAAGGGTAAGGCTGCAGAACCACCATCCGGCTCCGGGGAGAAATCGGAGTCGGCCTTCACTACCGATGGCGCCCGAAACCTCATCGAAACAGTGCTGCTGGAGAAGGACCGTCGGCGGGTCCGGGAGTTGGGGGTCTCTGACGTCGGGGCTGCCAGCTGCGTCTGTCTCATGTCGGTGAGTGTTCTTCTGGCCGCTTTTCACCATTTATTAGCTCTGTTGTTCTCCGCCTGACGCCCTCACTTTTCCTATCTCTTAGCTCGCCCAGTACATGATCCGTCTAGAGGAGTGCTACAAGGAACAGGCGGGGCTTCAGGCGAAGGCCGAGGACCGACTGAAAGCAGTGGAAGAGGGAGGCCAGGCTGTGGCGGGCAGGACGACCGGGGACCTCGAGGCGAGGCTCCGGGAGGCCGAAGAGCGGGCACTCGGCTTCGCCGCCCTCGAGAAGCAACTGTTGGAAGCTCGGGAGCAACTCAAAGTCGCCTCGGGCCTCGAAAGCAGGGTTAAGAAGGCGGAGGAACGAGCTGAAAAGCAGTCCCGGAAGGTCGCGGACTATCGAGAGAGGTGGGAGAAGGCTCAGTGGTCTGCCGACAGCGCCCGCAACCGAACCCGGTCTCTTGAAGCCAAACTGGGCGAATTGGAGTCAGCCTTGGAGAGGTCCCGCGCGAACGACCAAGAGCTCCGTTCGCGCCTGGAGGAAGCTGAGGCCGCTCGCACTGCTGCCGAGGCAAAGCATAAGGAGGCTCAGGCTAATCTGCTGAGGGTCTCCTCCGAGGCTGAAGACCGGATTGTGGCGAAGGTCTTGGAGGCTAAGGCTCAGATTACGGAGCGAGCAGAGGCGGCGCTGGCCGAGAAGAGTGCGGAGATCGGGCGCCAGGCGGTACAGGCTTATCGTCAGTCCGCCGAGTTCACCCGTGATATGTCGGAGGCGGTACGGGCCTATCGTCAGTCTGACGAGTTCGTCCGTGACGCGTCGGACGCGGGGTCCGAATCCTTCATCTTAGGCTTCGAGGAGGGCCTGGCAAGGGTGTCGGCTAAGTACCCCGAAGTTGACCTGAATGGGATTTCCCTTCTCGACTCCTCTCCGGCGCCATCGCCTGCTGATTCTCCTACCGCCTCCCTACCCCCTGCGGACGAGCCCGACGCTCCCGACCCGGGGGTTCCTCCAAGCTGACCTCTTGTACCTTTCGTTGTCCTCTTTTTTTTTGTATGTCGGCGTTTTACCAAATTGTACGGGCCTTGGCCCTGAAACAATGAAAATTAATACAAGTCGAATGTTTCTTCATCTCGCTTTCGTCCTCCTCTTTTTTTCTTTTTAACTCTTGGCAGCGTCTTGCCGACTCCTAACTCAGGAAATTCTTCCGGCGCTAAGCCAGGCATCCGAGGGTTAGGCCTCAGGAAATTCTTCCGGCGCTAAGCCAGGCATCCGAGGGTTAGGCCTCAGGAAATTCTTCCGGCGCTAAGCCAGGCATCCGAGGGTTAGGCCTCAGGAAATTCTTCCGGCACTAAGCCAGGCATCCGAGGGTTAGGCCTCAGGAAATTCCGCTCGTCGGTCGGCCAAGGCTGGCGCAAGCCGAGGCGACCGGTCGGGGCTTCAGGCTAGTCTGGTCCCGGGATGGTCATCGGGTTAGCCTGGCATCCGAGGGCCGAGCCTCGGGAGATTCCGCTCGTTGGTCGGCCAGGGCTGGCGCAAGCCAAGGCGACCGGTCGGGGCTTCAGGCTAGTCTGGTCCCGGGATGATCATCGGGTTAGCCTGGCATCCGAGGGCCGAGCCTCGGGAGATTTCGCTCGTTGGTCGGCCAAGGCTGGCGCAAGCCAAGGCGACCGGTCGGGGCTTCAGGCTAGTCTGCTCCCGGGATGATCATCGGGTTAGCCTGGCATCCGAGGGCCGAGCCTCGGGAGATTCCGCTCGTTGGTCGGCCAAGGCTGGCGCAAGCCAAGGCGACCGGTCGGGGCTTCAGGCTTGTCTGCTCCCGGGATGGTCATCGGGTTAGCCTGGCATCCGAGGGCCGTGCCTCGGGAAATTCCGCTCGTTGGTCGGCCAAGGCTGGCGCAAGCCAAGGCGACCGGTCGGGGCTTCAGGCTAGTCTGCTCCCGGGATGATCATCGGGTTAGCCTGGCATCCGAGGGCCGAGCCTCGGGAGATTCCGCTCGTTGGTCGGCCAAGGCTGGCGCAAGCCAAGGCGACCGGTCGGGGCTTCAGGCTAGTCTGCTCCCGGGATGGTCATCGGGTTAGCCTGGCATCCGAGGGCCGTGCCTCGGGAAATTCCGCTCGTTGGCCATGCGCCTGTCGCTTGCAGCCCGACGGGGTTTCTCCGTGGCCAGCTGCGATCGTGTTTCTCCTCTTCTCCAAGCGTTGCCTGGGGAACACCAGAAGGGCATTAAACGCTAATTGATGCGTTACCTGGAAAATCGGATCGCCAGTTGCTGCTTGCGAGGAGTGTCAGTTAAGCGGCCGCGATGCGCGCGTTCTTCGAGGCGGACGCGACCTGGGCGCGAGCGGAGATATGTGGACCTAGGGGTACGTGCCACCCGGAGTGTCCTGCACAAAGAATGCGATTAAGGAGAATGACGCTTAGGAAATCGCGGGAAGATACGCCTCGAGAGCCAGAACGGCTCCGGATTCAATGCGTCCGCATTTATGGGGGCCACCCGCATCGGAACGACCGGGGGGCTGCAGTTTGGCTATAAATACAGGTGCAGGTGCGATGGAGTTTGCCAAGCCGGAGCTGTTCAAGTTGCCATGGATCGTGGACCTTCTCTCTGGCGCATGGCTGAGAGACTCCTGCCGAAGGAACGGGAGGCGCGCCCCTCGCGACTTCAGCCAACTAGCCGTTTCATCTGGGATCAACAAGGAGGTTCTCCCCGGCGGAACTCCGCTCTAGGCGTTTCATCCGGGATCACGTCTCCCCTCCTTGAAGTTCAGCCTCCCGATTGAGCTCTGCACCAGACGCTCGATCCGGGACCGCGCCTCCATATGCTCTTCTCCCACGTCTTCCTTCTCTCCTCTGACACTGGGGAGGATCGGAATATCCTTTGGAGGCGGCGTTCCCCTGGGGGCAGCGGCGGCTTCTCCAGCGGTGGTTCCTCGTCTTCTTCGTGAGGCGTCGCTGGTGCCTCCGGTTAGAAGCACCCACTTCCGGCGGGGTTGCAGCCGCTTCAGATGGAGGTTTCGGGATCCCAGATCTTCAGCTCCTCGGAGTCTCCACCTCTTCTTTACTTTCTTTACACCCTAATTCCCCTCTGGGAATTCCTTGTAATCACACGAGCACGCCGTTGTAACCAGAAATTATTGAAATGCAAAACGTTATACATTTTTGAACTGTCTTTCTGGCATCGTCGTTCTACTGGTAATACATCCGCAGGTTAGCGGAATTCCAGCTCCTTAGAATTTCTCGACCATCTAGGGCCTCCAACTGGTAGGAGCCAGGTCGGTTTACCCAGCGAACCTTATATGGGCCTTCCCAATTTGGCGCTAGCTTCCCACCTTCCGCAGGTCGAGATGCTTTAGCTCGCCTTAGCACCAGATCTCCGATTCTGAAAAGCTTCGGTCGGACCTTGGAGTTGTAATATCGGGCCACCCTCCGCTGATACATCGCCATCCGAACCTGCGCCATTTCCCTCGCTTCTTCCAAGAGATCCAGGTTCCCTCGGAGTTGTTCCGAATTGGCCTCGGGTCGGTGCGCGGCCACCCGAGGTGAGGGGAGTCCGAGCTCCACGGGGACAACGGCTTCCGTGCCATAGGTTAGGCTGAAAGGCGTCTCCCCGGTAGGGGTCCGATGCGTGGTCCGATACGCCCAAAGGACATTCTCGAGTTCTTCGACCCAAGCTTGCCCCGTCCGACCGATTCGCGCTTTGATTCCTTGGAGGATTGTCCGATTTGTGACCTCGGCCTCGCCGTTGGTTTGGGGATGCGACACAGATGTGAACCGATGCTCGATCCCGAACTCCTCGCAGAAGTCACGGAAATGCTTGTTGTCGAACTGTCGCCTATTATCCGAGATGAGGACCCGAGGTACCCCAAATCGGACAATGATGTTCTTCTTCACGAACTTCCGGACTTGCACCTCCGTGATAGTGGCCAGCGGCTCTGCCTCCACCCACTTGGTGAAGTAGTCGATTGCAACAATCAAAAATTTCCGCTGAGCTGAAGCGACGGAGAATGGTCCGAGGATATCCATTCCCCACTGGGCGAAGGGCCAGGGTGCAGTGATCGGCGCCAAGGGGACAGAAGGGACTCTCTGAACGTTGGCGTGGCGCTGGCAGGCGTCGCATTTCCGCACATGATCCTTTGAGTCCTCCAACAAGGTAGGCCAATAATAGCCTTGCCTCATGATCTTATGCGCCAAGGACCTAGCCCCCAGGTGCGATCCGCAGATGCCTTCGTGGACTTCGCTGAGGGCGTAAGCCGCTTCCGAGGGGCGGAGGCACCTTAAGAGGGGGGCGGTGAACGAGGTCCGATACAGCCTCCCTTCATAGAGTACGTAGTGGGCGGACTTCATGACGAGTCGCCGAGCTTGATCTTCGTCCTCTGGGAGGATTCCTTCGGCGAGGTAGGCGACGAGCGGGTCCATCCAAGATGGCTCCGGATCAATCGCCATCACCGCTCCGGCCTCGCCGATGCTCGGGGCATCCAGGGTCTCCAGGTAGATCGCCCTCGACAAGTTGTGCGCGTCTGCGCCCACCAAGCGGGACAGCCTGTCGGCCCTGGCATTTTCGCTTCTTGGGACCTGCTGAATGTCAACACTGCCGAGGTCGGGAATGAGTGCTTGCACCTTCCAGACATAGCTCTGCATGGTCGGGCTCCGAGCCTCGAACTCCCCTCGGACCTGCCCGACCACCAGCTGGGAGTCGGTGAAGACCTTCAAACGCCGGATGCCGAGCTCCTTGGTGAGTTTGAGTCCTGTGACTAGGGCCTCGTATTCCGCCTCGTTGTTGGTCACTGGAAATCCGAACCTCAAGGCATACTCGGCTATCACTCCATCGGGACTGGTAAGGACCAGCCCGGCCCCTCCACCTTCGGGGTTCGACGACCCATCAATGTGAAGCGTCCAGATTGGGAGGTCGAGGCTGGGTGTTTCCGGCGGCCTAGGTTCCGCCTCCTGCACAGTGCACTCAGCGAGGAAGTCCGCGAGCACCTGGGCCTTGATGGCGGGTCGGGGCTGGTAGCGGATGTCGAACTCACCAAGTTCTACTGCCCACTTCACCGGCCGTCCCGCATTCTCAGGATTGCTGAGGATCTGCCGCAGTGGTTGATCGGTCAAGAGGGTGACAGGATGAGCCTGGAAATAGGGGCGAAGCCTCCTGGCCGCGGTGAGCAGCGCGAAGGCGATCTTTTCCGCCTTCGTATACCGCGTCTCGGCATCCCGTAGGACCCGGCTGATGTAGTACACAGGCTTCTGGAGCTTTGCCTCTTCCCGAACCAGTACTGCGCTGACTGCGGTTGGGGAGACCGCCAGATAGAGGTAGAGCATCTCCCCCTCTTGCGGCTTGGACAGCAGGGGAGGAGACGCCAAGTACTCCTTGAGTTGGTCGAATGCCACTTGACATTCGGCCGTCCAAAGGAAGTCTTTCGGGCGCTTCAACACCTTGAAGAACGGTTGGCAGCGTTCGGCCGATTTTGCCACAAATCGTCCGAGCGCGGCGACCCTCCCAGCGAGCTCCTGAACCTCCTTCACTTTGGTCGGAGGGGACATATCTTGGATGGCCTTGATTTTGTCCGGGTTGGCCTCGATCCCCCGCTGGTTGACAATGAAACCGAGGAACCTCCCGGCCGAAGCACCAAAGGCGCACTTCGCTGGGTTCAGCTTCACGCGAAACTTCCGCAAGGTGGCGAAAGTCTCCTCCAGATCCGCAATGTGCTGGTCCGCATGGCGACTCTTCACCAGCATATCGTCCACGTACACCTCCATGTTCCGGCCAATCTGCTCCTTGAAGATTTTATTGACGAGGCGCTGGTAAGTGGCGCCAGCATTCTTCAGACCAAAAGGCATTACCTTGTAACAGTACAGCCCCCGGTCTGTTATAAAGGCAGTTTTCTCCTCGTCCTGTGGAGCCATCATTATTTGGTTGTAGCCGGAGAAGGCGTCCATGAAAGACAGCAGCTGATATCCGGAAGTCGCGTCGACCAGTTGGTCTATCCGTGGAAGCGGAAAGCTATCCTTGGGGCACGCCTTGTTCAGGTCGGTGTAGTCGACGCACATCCTCCACTTCCCGCTCGCCTTCCGGACAAGTACGACGTTTGCCAGCCACTCAGGGTAGCTCACCTCCCTTATAAAGCCTGCATCCAAGAGTTTGTCTACCTCCTGGTCGACCACCCGGATCCGATCCGGGGCACAGTGTCTCTTCTTCTGCTTCACTGGTCGGTGGGTCGGGTCGACGTTGAGGGCGTGAGAAATGACCTCCGGGTCGATCCCAGGTACATCGGCCGCCGACCAGGCAAATACATCAGCATTGGCTCGGAGGAATTCCACTAACCTGAGCCGAGCTTCCGAGTCGAGGTTGGCACCGACCCGGACCGTACGGTCCGGGCGACCCTTTTCAAGGGGAACTTCGATCACACCCTCGGCCGGCTCCCCGTGCCGCAAAGCCACCTCGTCTCTGGCGTCAAGGGACTCGACGCTTAGGGCCTCCACGGGCTTCTTCCCTTTGAGAGTTGCTAGGAAACATTGCCGTGCGGTCGGTTGGTCACCTCGGACCTCTCCAATCCCGGCCGCCGTGGGGAACCGCATTAGCAAATGGTATGTAGAGACTACCGCGCGAAGGGCGTTCAGTCCGGGTCGTCCGAGGATAGCGTTGTAGGCCGAGGGAACACGGACGACCAAGAACCCGAGCCGCACCGTGGCTTCTGCGGGTGCAACGCCCGCAGTCACAGGCAGCTCAATGACACCTTCGGCCGAGATAGCGTCTCCAGTGAATCCTATGAGGGGGGTGGATGTTTTGTGCAACACTTGTCGGGACAAGCTCATCTTTTGGAAGGCCTCGTAAAACAAAATATCAGCTGAGCTTCCACTATCCACAAGAACACGCCTTACATCATAGTTCGCCATAGTGAGGGAGATCACCATGGCATCATCATGGGGGGTCTGAACCCCCTTTACATCCTCATCACAAAAAGTGATTACATTTCCGACCCGCTGCCTCTTCGCGACGGCCACCCCTGATGCTTCCACCGAGCCCCCTGCGTTCCTCACGGACCGAGAACGGCCCCCAGTGATGGTGTGGATTACGCCCGCGACGGGTCGATTCTGCTCCCGAGGCTCCTGAGGGGCCGGGTCGGCCGGACGCGGGTCTGCGGGGGGACGTCGGTCGTTTACATATCGACCGAGACGCCCTCGGCGGATGAGAGCCTCGATCTCGTCCCGAAGCTGGAAGCAGTCTTCGGTGTCGTGGCCGTGGTCTCGGTGGTACTCACAGTACGCCCGAGAGGGCCTCCTCCCAGGGATTTTCTTCATCTGCCTCGGGACCGGGAGGTTCTCCCGCCCCTTGACCTCCATAAGGATCTGGGCCCGGGGGGCCAGGAGTGGGGTGTACCGGTTGAAGCGTCGATGCGGAGAACGAGGGCGTGGGACGCCGTGGTTCCTCGCCGGTGACGGGCTTCTGCGCCGATGTTGAGGCGTCGGGCTCCTCCTCTGGGGTGCCTCTTTTCGCCTTTTCTTCCCGAGCTTTAGAGGGGCCTCGGCGGCCTCCTTGTTCCGGTGGGCGGCTGCCTCCTCGGCGTCTGCATACTGGTTCGCCCGAGACAACAGCTCCGGGAAGCTCCGCGGCAGGCGTTTGTCCAGGGAGAAGGTGAGTCTGCCCTTCCGGAAGCCACGCTTCAGGGCTGAGAGAGCCACCTCCTGGCTCAGGTTCCGGACCTCCAATGTAGCCTTGTTGAAGCGGGTAAGGTAATCCCGCAGGCTTTCTCCCTCGTTTTGCCGGACATCAAAGAGGGAGTCGGAAACCAATCGCCGCCGGCTACTGACGGCGAAATGGCTGATGAAGAGGCGAGTGAACTGGTCAAAGGACTGGATAGAGTCAGCCTCCAGGCCGGCGAACCACGCCCTGGCTGGGCCACGGAGGGTCGCCGGGAAAGCCTTGCAGAGGAGGGGATCTGATGCTCCATGGAGGAGCATAAGAGTCCTGAAACTCTCCACGTGATCCCGCGGGTCCGCCGCCCCGTCATAGGGCTCGATCGCCGGCATTTTGAATCCCGGCGGATTTGGGGTCCGCAGGATCCTCGAGGCAAGCGCCGGTTGGGAGGTGATCTCCAAGTCGGCGAAGAGATCTTTGGAGTGGCCCTTCAGGACCTGGAGTTGTCTGTGGAGATCGTCCACCCGCCGGTCCAGGGAGCGCGACCGGTGGGTGGGAGACAAGGAGCGGCGCGAGGGGGACCGACTGGAGTGCGGGCCCCTCGAGGACTGGGGGGTCGGAGAACGCGCCCGGGTCCGCCTCTCGTACCCCGCGCAGCTTCGATGAGAAGGTCCTGGCAGAATGGACCGTGCTCGAGAACCTTCCTCGCGCCGGCGCTCCTCCCCATGGGAGAGGAAGGAGCGCGGGTTGAGGAAGACAGGTGAGCGCTCGGGGGGCAGCGGCTCCTGGGCCCGCTGTGGCGCTCGAGACATCACACCCTGCAGGTTCTGCACTGCCTCCGCGAGGGTGCGAACCTGCTGGGCTAACTGGTCGAACTGAGCGGCTTCGACCATCTGAATGGGGGGTGGAATGGTGGAGTGTTGCTGAGAATGTGTTGGAGACGCAGCGGCCTCCCGGCCGGAGGCGCGAGAGGCCCCGCGACCGGAGGCATTGGAAGCTCCACGACCACCTCGCCGTGCCATTACGATCGCTCTGAGATCAGGCCCTCCTTCTAGCGCCAACTGTTGCTGGTGGTCCAAACCGAGAACGATTGGCACAGCGGTGTGAACGGGATTCCGTCTGAGCTGCCTTGGTCGATGTTGATTGTGCTCCACCTTCCACCGGGAAACCTGCAAGCAAGCCTCGCACCACCACTGGGGTAGCGGGGGCCCTCCGACGATCAAGTCAGAGGAGATTGGAGGAGGAGGAGAAATGATAATAGCAAGCAAGAGAGTGCTCTGGAAGATATTGCTTACCCCCCCTTCTCCCCCCAGCCGCATATATACCTGGCTGGGGGGTCTCTCAGGGGGGTTTGTCATCGTGGGGCGCGATGGAGTGGCCACTGACATGGCCGTTACAGGGCGTCGTGGAGCAGCGCTGGGTACGGCCATGACAGGGCGTAGTGGAGTTCCGCTTTGTACGGCTGATACAGGAGATCGTGGAACAGCATCGGATACAGCCGTTGCAGGGAGTAGTGGAGCAGGAGGCCTCGGCGTGCCTCTGGGAAGCAGCCTGTCGTTATCAAGAGATCTCCGACTCGGGGTCGGAGTGCTGGATCAGGGGGCAGCCGACTCGGGGTCGGGCTGCGGTGCTGAGGATATCCGACTTGGGGTCGGATTGCTAGATTAAGGGGCAGCCGACTCGGGGTCGGGCTGCGAAGCCGAAGATGTCCGACTCGGGGCCAGACTGCTGGATCGAAGGGCAGCCGACTCAAGGTCGGGCTGTGGAGCCGAAGATGTCCGACTCGGGGTCGGATTGCTGGATCAAAGGGCAACCGACTCGAGGTCGGGCTGTGGAGCCGAAGATGTCCGACTCGGGGTCGGATTGCTGGATCAAAGGACAGCCGTAGTCTTCATGGGCGCGCGAGCCGGTCACGTGGAGCATGGCGGCTTAGTTCCCCCGTAACAATAGAATATTTTCATGATTTGATATTTTGTCATGTTATCTTGTGCAATTGATAGACTTAACATATAGAAACCTGCTAAAAAGGAATAGAAAGAGATCTCAGAGCTTGCTTCATGTTACGGGGGAACTAAGCCGCCATGCTCCACGTGACCGGCACGCGCGCCCATGAAGACTACGGCTGTCCTTTGATCCAGCAATCCGACCCCGAGTCGGACATCTTCGGCTCCACAGCCCGACCTCGAGTCGGTTGCCCTTTGATCCAGCAATCCGACCCCGAGTCGGACATCTTCGGCTCCACAGCCCGACCTCGAGTCGGCTGCCCTTCGATCCAGCAGTCCGGCCCCGAGTCGGACATCTTCGGCTTCGCAGCCCGACCCCGAGTCGGCTGCCCCTTAATCTAGCAATCCGACCCCAAGTCGGATATCCTCAGCACCGCAGCCCGACCCCGAGTCGGCTGCCCCCTGATCCAGCACTCCGACCCCGAGTCGGAGATCTCTTGATAACGACAGGCTGCTTCCCAGAGGCACGCCGAGGCCTCCTGCTCCACTACTCCCTGCAACGGCTGTATCCGATGCTGTTCCACGATCTCCTGTATCAGCCGTACAAAGCGGAACTCCACTACGCCCTGTCATGGCCGTACCCAGCGCTGCTCCACGACGCCCTGCAACGGCCATGTCAGTGGCCACTCCATCGCGCCCCACGATGACAAACCCCCCTGAGAGACCCCCCAGCCAGGTATATATGCGGCTGGGGGGAGAAGGGGGGGTAAGCAATATCTTCCAGAGCACTCTCTTGCTTGCTATTATCATTTCTCCTCCTCCTCCAATCTCCTCTGACTTGATCGTCGGAGGGCTCCCGCTACCCCAGTGGTGGTGCGAGGCTTGCTTGCAGGTTTCCCGGTGGAAGGTGGAGCACAATCAACATCGACCAAGGCAGCTCAGACGGAATCCCGTTCACACCGCTGTGCCAATCGTTCTCGGTTTGGACCACCAGCAACACTTCATATTCTTGGCAATTCAAATTTGATTTAGTTTTCATGCACTAAAGAGCTTCAAAATCAAAACTAACTGTAAAACATTTTATACTGACTTGAAATTTGGAGTTGTTTATATTGGCACAATTTAAACACATTATATATGGGTAATTTAGTTTAGTTGATAATTATCTACAGCAAATCTAAGGGCCTGTTTGGCTAAATACAGTAGGATAGAACAGAATTGGGGAGCCACAAGGAAGGAGGGAAGGGGCATGAGAGGAAGGAAAGAGAATGCGGGGGATTAGCATGCTGCTCCATGCAGGATTCTTCCCAGTGGGAGCGAACTGTGCAACCCCCATGCTCGCCCCTCTCACCCCCCATGTGGCTCCCCAATTCTGTTCTATCCTACTGTATTTAGCCAAACAGGCCCTTAGATTTGCTGTAGATAATTATCAACCAAACTAGATTACCCTTGGGGGGGGGGGGGGGGGGGGTGGTTGGATTCTTGCGCAAAGGATGAGAGATAGAGAGAAGAGAAGAAAGAAAACAGCCCTAAAAGTCCAAAAGGATAGGAGGAAAAGGGTGAAGGGCCAACTTAAGCAAAGGGAGAAGAGACAAACACACGTGTTTTCCCCCGATGCAGTAGGCTACAACTGAGGATGTTTCCCTGATATGGGCCTGCTGATCTATTTAAATTCAAGTGAAAGAACAACCATAAGCTGCTCATTGAGAAGTCTATCATACCATTATCATCCTATAAATGAAAATGAGCAATTATAAACAATTAAGCCTCGTGCCACTCATAACAAGAAAGCTCGAGATATTCTTACCAGGTGCAGAACATCAATGCTGACATCACCCGCTTCAACACCCTCAACTGTCACTAGCAATATGTTGCTTGGAACATCTGCCGTAGTTTTGTTATTGACGATTTCTTGCCTGTTGGAATATTGGAGGTAGACAGTTTTCCCACGTACCTCTGCTGGTTCCGCAGATGAAGCAAAATATGAAATCATTGCAATTGCTTGATTTAAATCTGCCTGCAAGAAGAAAACATGAGCACAGAAGGGAAAGTCAGTCAGCCTGAACCAAACAAGGACATTAGAGAATGGTGATAACTGCCCCATACTCACAAATTCAATAAATGCCTGATTCCGGTTAGCTCCTACATTGCACTTTGTATTGACAATCTTGCCAAATGGCTTTCCTAATTCAATTAGCTCTTCCTCAGTACACTCCCATGGCAGATTTCTCAGATGAATTACTTTAGATGGTGGTTGGGCATTGCGGAACTGGGGCTGACTAGAGACAGAAGCCATCACGTCTCTTCTGCAAATGAGGCAACTGTAGTTTACATGTTAACATTCAACAAAATGAAACCATATTAGTGCTTCTATGCATGTCCTTTCCTTCAAAGATATCTCTAACTTGATAATACATAAAACTGACTTTTCATCAAAAAAGAGAAAAGAAAATAGAATGTTTTAAAAACAATAACATCGTAAGCTGGGCAATCTTGGTTTCTGTCCAAACTGAGATTATCTTTCTGTCTTAACTGAGATTAATCTCAGATACCAACTGACAGCTACTCATTTTAGCTTCTTTGGCCTTGGGTTGGTATCAAGAAAGATTAGAGGTTGGCCTGATTTACACTTGCAGTGTGGCAAATTGGACCATTTGGATTCAACAATAGGCTTTCTTAGGAAAGAAGCAAAACCGACCTTCGAGATGTTGAAGGATTTGCTTTTCTTATTTAGGCCCCATTTGGGGGAGCTGTTGGCAGTAGAGCTTTTGGAAGTAGAGCTGTTGGAAGTAAAGCTTTCTAAAGTAGAGCTTTTATAAAAACTTGTTTGTTGTTTGGTAACTATATTTCTAAAGTGCTGTAGCACTTTAACATGTGTTTGGTAAACAAACTGAGAAAGTACTTTTGTATGATAAAATTATCATAAAAGACCATGCATAGTATTATACAACAGAGCATAATAAAATATAACATATATTAATACATAAATATATGATATAGTATAATATTACTATAATGTAATATAATATTATTATAATATAGTAATATAACATTGTATACTATAGCATAATAATTTAATATAATATTAAATTATTTAACATAACATATCAATGTATTATGATATAATGTAGTATAATATTATATTTATAGTATAATACAATAATAAAGGTACAAAATATTATAATTATTAGCATACATTAATTTTTCATAATATAACATAATATTAAATTATTTAACATAACAAATTAATGTATTATGTTATAATGTAATATAATATTATATTTATAGTATAATACAATAATAAAAAACAAAAATATCTTTTCTTGCACGGAAGAGAGTCTGATCCACGGTTAGGGCTTTCTGTTAGGGCTCCAACAAATTTTTAGGTTTATAAAGGGACAAAGGATGTAATTGTTATATTTCATTATGGATATTTTAGTCCAAAAACTAGCTTCCAAACAAAGCTCAAAACAGCTTCCCAACAAAACTCAAAACAGCTTTTTTGAAAAGTTCCAAAATGGAGCTTCTCCCAAAAAGCTGTTTTTAGCTTTCTAGAAAAGCTAAAACAACTTTCCAAAATTTTTACCAAACACCTTTTTTTCATCCAAAAGTGCTTTTGGAGGGCCAAAAACTGCTTTTGGGCCCTCCAAAAGCTCTCCTAAACAAGGCCTTAGTGACTTGACTACTTTTGCTCCTTCTGCACAGAAGGCTTCCTTTGCCTCTTCCTCGCTTTAAGCTTTACAAACAATCTCTTCCTTTGCTCCTCCGTTTTTTTCCATATCTTTTCTATGTGTCTTTTGGTACCACTTGGGGTCACCTTTGTATTCCTCCCTTATTTACTTAATGAAAATGATTAAGCTATGCCTAATATTTCACTCAAAAAAAAAAACATAAGGACCTCAAACACATAAGGACGATGGCAATATTGCTCATTTGCAAGCTGTCATATGACACATTACTAGATAAAATTGATTGCCACCAGTATTTATTTCAGTATGTATACATGTTAACGTCAATAAGGATTTGTCGAGCATCTATTTTGTAATAAGATAGACAACTAGAATAAAATAGAATCACAATTCCAATTCATATTTATCAATTATGTTGTGTATGGAGCATTATTTGAGAACAAAAAAGATCCATTTTAGTGGTGTTTCCATTAGCAATGAATCGCCAATGCTGCCACCGCTACCGCGACCACCACCAACCAAGCCTTTTCCCCTCAATTATGGGATCAGCTATAGAGCACTCAAAGTTGAAAAGTCTAGCCAGACTGACCGGATTTTATGACTGCTGTGAACTTGACATCAACCCTCTAAAAATCAACCCTCTAAAAATTGATGTCAAAGTCTTAGCCAACGCAAATCTAGGCAAGAGAGGGGCTTGTCATGAAACTTACATGTCTACTTCACAGTTGGGGAAATCTACTTTATCAGTTGCAGTCCAAGCTTGTACCAAACAAGGAGCAACCATCCAAAGTCCTCATAATCTTTGAAGGAGTCCAGACAAAGAGGGGAGGGAGACAACTTTTTACGTAGGAAGTTGTGTTCATCTCAAAGGCACAAATAACCCAAAGAGGCAAATCAAAAGCAACCCCAAAAAGATTAAAATGGATGAAGCCGGAAAAGTATCTCTCCCGAGGAAGCATTGATTAAGCTAACAATTTATGGATGCATTCCCAATCACCACTCAGAGTTGAAATACCTATGCTGAATTTGGACATTATTAAAGACATCGCAATCTAATTTTTGGTATGATATTTCTGTGTGATGTCGTAGGTAGATATATATGTGCAGAAAGTTTCCTATGTAAGGAGATGAAGAAAACAATCAGCAAAAAACAGTAATCTAAAAAGATAAAACAGTAAGGTCATGGAAGGCAATACGAAGATTATCTTTTCAACATCGCTAATCTGGATCTTTAACAAGGAATTAGAAAATAATAATCCTTTCATATTGTTTACACAGGTAAGGTTGAGGCTAGTAATGAGCCATTGTCATAGCTATTATAAACCTTCCAAATATGGCCTATGTAAGTATCACCTTCCAGATATGGGCTATGTAAGTATCTAGCTTGCCATTTGTCCAGTGATGATCCACAATTTTCCATTTTCTCAACTATGATAATACCAATTGAGGCATAATGTTTCAGATTTTTAAACTTTAAGATCTTGATATAGATGTCAATGAATAAAATTTATCTGCCCCAAATCAAAAAGAAAGTCCATCTGACCATTTTAACTTACCTTTCTTAGATATCATAGCCCCCACTATTCATTTCCCAAGAAAGCATTTATTCCTTGGTCTCATTTCTCTAACTCCCAATATCTCTTCTCTTTACCTGGAGAGACTAATGTGCCAATTAACAGATAAATGCATTAATATGCCAAAAAGATGCATATACTAATAGGTTACTATACTAATATACTTTCAAAGAACAATTGAACAATTGACGACAGGCGTGACCATCATTATTCCTCCAACACCGGCAAAAGGTTTGATGAAATTTCACAAATATTAAATATTTATCCTTTTATATTTAGTGCATGCACATTAGCCAAGTTGTCAACTAAATTCTCATATAACTTCCTCAAAAAATTGAACTTCAATGAGTTGATCCTATCAAATCAGGGCATAAATTGTTCCAGATTACGTAGTGGGAAGGGTTAATTTGATGCAATGTAACATAATCGAGACTTCCCCTTTTTGATCAACAAAGGCAAATAAATTACTGAACATATGCCTTATTTATGATGAAAAACTCTGTCAAGAGAGAAGCCAGGCATTCTTTCCTGGTTCCTAAGTACCAAGAAATAGCTTATACTTTACACCTTATTCCTAAACTAATTCTTCAACAAAAATAGATTAACAAGTTATCGGCATATTCTACAAAAAGCTTGTCCTCTTTTCCTCTCCCCGCTCGATCTCTGGATTAAACATTTTGACGCTGATTATCTCGTATACAGCAGCAGCAACTGAAAAACTAAAAAAAGAAAAAAAAAACAAAAAAGGGGGGAAAATCCAATCTTGTCGATACGGCGACACTTGGGGTCCCAAGAAGAACGATGTGCATAAATAATTTCACAAAACAAAAATTCTATTACAAAACCCATGGTGCCACCAGAAATATACAAAAGAGAAATCAAATTCATAAAGAAGGCGTCAAAACGGAAAAACAAAATTCTCCCACCGGTTGCAAGATCAAACCGGAAGCATAACACGAAGACTCCGAAGAAAAAACAAGAAATAAGACAAATTATGTTAAAAGATAAGGAATGAGCGCCACCTGAAGCGGATCTATAGCGGGCTTCAAGAGAGAGGGAGAGATCGGGAGAACGACGGAAGGGTAAGTCGAGGGAATCTTGAATCCCCTTTCGTTCTTGCTGTGGTTTCCCGAAGGGCTTCGGGTTAGGGTTTGCTATTTTAATTTTTTAGAGGGTTGATAACGATGGCCGTACGACGCCCGTTTGGCCGAGCTGCTGTTTTTTTTATTTTTTTTATTTTTTTATTTTTTTATTTTGGTAAAAGATAGGAGGGGAGGGGTCTCCCTTTCTATAGCAGCCTCCACTGGGCTCCTTTCCACCAGAAAATGTTCGATATAGATGTAAATTTTCGTGTGCCCTCCCCAACTCATGGAAAACCCCACTGGGCCATCCACGTATGAGTATGTCACTCCAGCGCCACCTCAATACTGATGGAAAGAAAGCATATCCACACAAAGCCATCCGGGAGTAAGGGCATGCAGTCTCCTAATTTAATCGACGCCCGCGCGTTTCGAATCCGGACAACTCGGGTAAAGTCCAAGCCCTCTTACCACCAGGCTATCACCTTGGTGGCTTGGCCAAGCTTTTAGAAAGTATTATGCGGCCATCTAAAAATACTTGAATGTTATAACAGTGTTTGATAAAAAAATCAAAAAATTATTTTATTTTTGCGGAGAGCCGAGAAGATCTATTTAAAAAAAAAAAATAAAGCTTCTTTTCAAAAATACTTTTTAACCAATATCGAAAAATTATTTTAATTTTAACAAAAAAAATTGATGACCAAAATGCCCACCAACAAATTTTATTATTACATCTTATATCATATCATATCATGATATATTATTGTACTATAAATATAATATAAGATAATAGTAAATTAATAATATATTTTGTTATATTACATTATATTATATTATACTATTATAATAGTATAATATATTATATTATTGTAGTAATACATAATTATAACATAATATATTTTTATATTTTATTATAAGCATAATATTACATATTATTACAATCGTAATTTTATATTATTATTATAATAATAGTTATATTATAATAATATAAGATATTAGTATAACAATAATATTATAATATATGATTAATAATATAAAAAATTATATAATAATATTTAATAATAATATAATATTATTATACTATATTACAATATAATTTATTAATAAATTAGATTCTAATCCGTTATATTATATTATATGTTATAATTATAATAATATTATATTATATTGTAATAATATTGTCCTATTAATAATACATTACTTTATTATATCGTCTCATTATATTATTATGCTATAGTATTCAATATTATATTACACTATATTATAATAATATTATACGAAATAATAATATTTTTATATATAATAATAATATATAGTATTATATTATATTACACTTCACCATATAATATTATGTAATATTCTTTATTGTCAGTTTACAATACTAAAAATACTTTCTCATTTTGGTTATATAATATATATTAAAGTTTTATAGTATTTTAGAAATATAGTTTACTGGGCAACAAATAACTTTTAACAAAAATTCTACTTTTCAAAAGCTCTATTTCTAAAAGCTCTACTATCAATGATAATTCCAAATAAAGCTTAAGTATGGCAGCAACGATGATGTGGCCATTTTTACCCGCTTGGCGGAGCGGTCCAGTGAACCTGGAATTGAACCCAAGGGGGGTGGAGTTGTTTCCGGTTCAAACCAACCGGACGGCTTGGTAGACCCGTCATTGAACCACAGGCCCGATATTGAACCACAAGTCCAACGGAAAAAAAGAGAAGGAGCGGCAAGGGATGGATGTGTAATTACATCATGTCCACTGGGTACGTTATGTCTATGAGAAGTGCATGACACTTGGGGTGCATCGTGCATGTGCATGAGAGTGCAATTCATGCATAATATTTCTAGTAATTTTTTATCGTTTACTCGGCATTGAAGCTGATCTCAGTGGAAATATTCATGCATAATCTTCAAGAAGTGGAAAAGCTAGACCATATTGTTAGTAATTGGTTGTTGTTAGTGTGCATGAGGGTGCAATTCAAGAAGGCAAAGTAGGCATGTGTTGCCGAGCTTCCCCTTTTCATACCGCTCTCCTATTCTTCTTTGTTATCTTCAACCAACTGCTCAAGCATCAGCATGCCTATAGATCTTCTATGATTGATATTTATAAGGTGGTTGTTGGAGTTTTTTAACTTATAAAAAGATTTAAATTTTGAAAAATCAAAACCAATCTTATCCCTTGTATCTTAAGTATTTCAAAGTTTTCAAAATTCTTTCTTTTTTAGTCCTGCATCGAACATGTGGAAGCAAGTCTTCTTGCTTAAATTGACCTTCTTTCGAGCATCATGAGATTGGGCTGGTGACCACGCACACATGGCTCAGCCGACTATGCCGTGCTGCATACGACGTATCGTTTTACACAACCAAATGTTGGTTTCTGTTAGGGATGCATTTTGTTTTGCTCAATAATTTTTCGGAAGCAAACGTTGGTTTTTGTTTGGGATGAAATATTGCATCGAATATGCTTTCACTAGCATCACTGCTACTTTATTTCCTACTTTCTAAGAGAGAGAAAATTTTTCTTTTTTCTTTTTTTTTTTTTCTTTTAGCCATTTAAAAGAGTCAGTCGGATCAAGCCTCTCTGAAGGAGTCAGTCGGGTCAAGCTTCTCCAACGATCGTGCTTGTTAGAGAACGATCGGCTGAACCAATTGTACTTTGGGGATGAGACCGCAGCAGACACACACGTAGGGAGAGAATCATGTTCCTAGGACAGTGCTGATCGCACATGATGATTCAAGCAAGCTTTCTACCAATTTGTTTTATAAAAAAATTGTAGATATGGAATTTTATTCATATTTATTATTTCAGTTCGCAAGTAGCAGTGGAGACAGTTGTATTAAGCTTTATTATTCTCAGCCAAATGAACCATGTCAGCTGAATCATTTTATTAAATTGATGTTAAAGTGAGATATTGGCCACAACATCAACATGGCCATGTAGAACAGAGCAGACGCCTTTACCTCATGCAGGCCATGGAGCTTTGTATGACCGAATGTCCTATAATTCATGGAGCCTTATCCTATGTAAACATGGATTCTGTTTCATAGTCCACAAGGTGATCATGTTGGAACTTGCATGTTATAGGTACTGATAAGGTTGCAATGGATCAGGCTATGTGAGAACAACTCATTCCCGGGAAAAATGTTGGGTCTAGTTCCACAAGTAAATGAATATTTCAACCTCATTTAAAGTTACCGAAAGTTAAGCCTAAGCAACACTGTAAGCTCGGGCTTCCCAGTCTCTGGAGATGTTAATAAGAAGGTTAGACCTTTTTGTCACACAATCACCTCAAATATTGCTGAAGATAAAAGCATTTCATTGCGAGGTAATTTTAACAAATACATAAAGACACCGAGTTATGGCAGAAAAAAATTAAGTTTGTTCTGGGAATTTGCTATAACCCGTAATCATCGATCTCGTTAGTAAATTAACACTTCAAGCGTCCTGAGTGTGCTCAGCTTGTTTGCAATCCTAGGTTCCACTTATAAGAATGACATGAATGCATGAGCTGCATCTATTGATTGTATAAGAGCGTCTATTCTAATTATATAATATGAACTCTTCTAATATCTCATGGAAGTAATGCAACCATAAATTTCAGGGAGAGCTCCAACTTTGGCTCAATGTTGGCTTAAGATGAACGCCGTCAGCATGCTTAATAATACATGCAAGTCAAATGAGAAGTGGTATTTCCAGTAGTAGACAGGTCACTTCAATACATAGGAATCACTTGCAACATGTTCTATCCTTTTCAACCTCCCAAAATTAATTGGTATACGGTATATGTTCGATTTGTCCAAACGGCAAAATTGAACAAAAGAAAAAAAATGTTGAAAAGAAAACCCACTGCTCCTTGTAAAGAAAACATAAGAAGGCTAACCCCTGAAGGATGCTGAAGGACGTCAGGCTCATGATCCTCAAGTTGGCAAATGCCTCGTTGACAAGATATCATGATCTCCATGAGCAGGAAGAACGTTGGAATGTCAAAGATATGAAGGTCCCACCTCGGCCTATAAGAAGGAGCTCATGCGTCACTCCTCCAAGGTGCGGATAACATAGCTGAGGGACGTGTTTGGTGGCACAAGGTAGAGGAGAAGCTTCATCGCCTTCGTCAGCCTCCTATCACCTATTAGGAAGAGATGAAGCTTCGATTGAAAGAAAAGTTTCTTTCCCTTGCCTATGGAGAGACCCTCTTCAAAGATCTTCTAAAGCACCGCCAAGAAAGTTCGTCCATGGAGGACTACTGGAGTCCAAGCCAGGGCATCCATGGCTCACTCTCCCTCAAGGGCTTCCCTGCTGCCTTCTCCCAGGCAAGGCCTAGAAGCTCTTGGGGAAGAGTGGACCATGGGCGTCCTGCTTTAATTCCCAAGGGCTTCCCTCATTCATAAGCTGCTTGTATTCCTTGCTTTGCCATTTCTTCTGTTCAGTTATTTATTCCTTTGCATTTCTTTCTTTCAGTCCATAGCAAGCATCGCTTTCTCTTGAACATAACAACAAAGTTATTTCATACAAACTAAATTAGAAGCATATTCTTACAATCCAAAGCAATCTAATATAACCTCTAATAGGCTTTATACAAATCAAAGCAAGGTGCTCAAATAATTTGTAGCATTCACACATACGAATCAAGAAAGACACAATTCTCAAACTTTGCATTAGGAACGTATGAAATTCCACCACCTCGTCATCCCTAGGCTTAAGCTGTGAGAGCTTAGTGGTAGGGAAGCAAAGAGTTGGCCAGCATATGAGAAACTATATATACCAAAGTTATGAAAGCTCAGGGTCTGGGAATCGGCATGGTCGATCTCACCACCTCCGCCGCTGGCTGCCGCAGCTAGCTATCGTCCTCCAACATCAGGGGGGCCCTACCTTCTCTGTCTCTAATTAGTCTCTCTTGCGCCCCCCCTCGGAGCTTCTCCAGCCTCAGCCCATCTGCTTGCTGCATCTTGAACACCTTCACCACATTCAGTATTCCTCCAATCAGGAATAGCAAGCTCCCAAATACGCTCAACCAAATCCAGCTCTTTGCCTGCATAAATTGAAGCAAAAGTAATGTTAAAGTAAGGTTCCCCCCCTGCTAACCAAGAGCCATGACAAAAACAAAGCTTCACATAAGCTTTCTAAACCACTAGGAGGCATAACAAATGCTCAACAGGGACTGATACTTGATACATTAGTCTTCACCTACACGGCTTGATTCATGGTAATTGCATGTCCGTGGAAATCTTTACCTACATGATTCAATACATGTCAATTCTTGTTGCAACAAAATCTTACCATTAACTTAATGCTGTGATGTATCGAGCCAAAGATGTCATGGCGATTGAAGATGCCACCCACCAAGAATAAGAAGCTTCCCAAGAGGAATGGCATCTGTACGCTAGATTGCAGAATCTGGGTGTGGCTATCAGACCGTTCGTAGACCTGGCAGGCATTGTGGATCGAACCGAGAAGCCATAGCAGTGGCCCGGCCATCAGCAAGTTCAGAGCATGCTTTTCTAAACGATAATTGTATCCTCTAACTTCCTGCATTCCATCATATGGATGATATATAAAGAAATTCTTTTTGGTTATTTAAATAGATATCAAGAATGATGCAACTTTTTTTGCAAAACTTTTGTATGTGCACGCAAATACTAATGATTGATGAAGAATTGCCTCTCAAGATCACTTGCATATTTAACTCAAGATCACATTTCTCTGGCGAACCTATTTGTCCATTGCAAACCCATGGAAGCCAAATCCAGAAAGCTAAGGTGACAAGGCAGTTTAACAATGGCTAACATATTTAACTCAAGATCACATTTCTTCTACTCTCTAAACTTCCCAAACATCATATTGTTCTAGAGATCGAATAAGAGAGCAGATATGAATTCATGAACAACAAGGGCTTTTTAGTTTATTTTAGAAATTGTTCGAACGTCAAGATTTACCAAAATTGCTATGCAGATAATCTAGAATTAAAATGCTTGTTTGATCGCTATTTATAAAACTCGTAAAATGAGGTTTCTGAAAAACAAGAGACCTATTTCTTATAAAATATATAGTTATGTGAAAACAAATTTAATGATTATTTATTTTAGAACTAATAAATAGTTGAGAGATAGCTGGGAAAGGAGGCGAAAAAATTCTTTTACAATGCCAATCTCATTCTCAAAATCAGCCAACCCCATGAGGTCTAATATTAGCATGACATGCCATTCAAGGGTCACTAATTTTCTATTTTCAAATTAAATTCCTTCATCTTCTTAATAATAACTTTTTTTTATCGAGGTTAAAAAAAAAAATATGTAAAAAACACCACTTTAAAAAGTTTCCACTGGGGTGAGAGAGGCTCGAACTCTCGACCTCAGGATCACTCGCTTAGCTATGAGACCTACGCGCTAGCCAACTGCGCCACCACCCCGACTACATTTAAGGAGCGAAATAATATATTATATAATTATTTCTGCTAAAACATATTCACCTCCATGAAGAGGAAAAGAATCCCGGTAAAGACGAGGATGGATCCGATCATCTGAACCAGTGGCACCGCAAACTCGACGAGCCCCAATTGGACGTCGAAACCCATGAGCTCGAAGCGGTAGTCGATGCCGGCCAAGTGGGCGAGGAGGTCATGAACGTTCACCGCCGCCACCAGCACCAATCCTACGAGGGTAACCACGAGACCGAACTCAGCTTCACCACTCCCCGGGAGCTGGACCGCGAACCCGCCGACGAGGAGGATGGCGGCGAAGACGTACAGGCCGGCGTTGATGTACTCCCACCGGTTGCGCACCGGGTGGGGCCCGTACATCCGGCTCTCTCGAGCCGTGGCGAGCTTCACCATGGCGTGGAGACTGGTCGCGGCCGGCGGCTCCCTGGGTAAGGCCGGAGAGAAGGATTGAGAAGTTGGCTGGGGTGGTCAATGGGAAGAAGCAATAGCAGAGAGAGAGAGAGGGTGACAGAGAAAGAAAAAGAGGTGGGCAATGAGGTGGCGTGAGAAGCGGGGGTGAGGGAGCGTACAGCGGCAAAGGAATCGATACGTGGCGTCGTGCATGAGCATCCAAACCATCATGCATACGCTATTTATTTGCTTTTGGATGCGAACGGGTCCGCAACGGATAGACATCGAAGGATAATTTAATATAGTTTACGAAAGGAATTATAAGAATGAAATGTAAGCTAATTAATGAATTTATTAATTTATTTAGTATTTATGTGGAAATGAAAAATGAAAGAGTTAATAATATGAATCACAACAAGCTGAGGCAGGGAAGCCCAAGGTAATAAGTTGGATTTGTATCCGGCCCGATCTCATTTTCAGGCCTACTTTCCAAATTTGAGCTTCGTATTTGTTCGAACTTTGAGCTTCAAGATCTCCAATTTTCTAAACCATTTCTAATTTAAAAAATATTAAAAAAACCATCCAATTTCAATCAAATTTGAACTGGAGTGTATCAAGAGATTAATTTCAATCAAAACCATGATCATTCCATCACACAATATAAAGAAAAAATCATATATATGTATTCTAACTGAAGATCACCAGATTAGAACAAACGTAGTTGAAAAATATAGACAGAGAGAAAAGAAAGACATGATTCCCAAAAAAATGGATTTTGAAAAGATAAATTTCTAAAAGAATTGCAAGAAATAGAGAAAGAGAAATGAAGACGAGAGATGGTTCCGATGGAGACTCACTTAGGAGGATAAATTTAAAGTATCAATCTTTTATTAAAAATAATAAATGTTGCACGACTTTGCCGGTGTATACAATAAATAGTATTATATTTTAACCAACCATCTAATCCAAATAACACTTCTCTCAACTTTGTTGACCCACGCATATTTGATGAGTAGCCCCTCATCTAGATTTGGGTTATATTTTTTGCACGAAAAACTGATTCACCTTTCTTTGTATGAATCTATTGTTGCATCACCCACAGCACAAATCTAATAAAAATAATAAATTTCAATATCCTCTAGAGCTAATGTTAAGGGAAGATTTATTGGAAACCATCTTGCTCATATCTTCCTCAATGCCACCGACCAAACTCCATTACAACTATTCATTGCATCAAACCGGCTCTCCAATTAGTCTACATCTATTAGTTTGGACATGGCATGTATACCTGTTGTACTTAGCTATATCTTTAGCTGCCGGTGCTCATGTGGGATTAGTGTGAGCTATCGATGTAAAAAAAAAAAAAAAAAAAAAAGAAAGAAAAATCTTTAGGACACTACTGTCCGCATCGGACGGACAAGTGGTCCAACCCATCAAGCATACCATCCGTCACTTGGCCCAGCTCGCATACCCCGCGGCCGTGGACGCAGAAGCATCCGCAATCATCCATCCACTCTCAGGTCAACACCCCTCTCGGCGATGCCGGCCAGGAGGCGAGACCGCCGGAATCACCCGCCTCCAGATCGCGCGTCCGGTTCCGACCGCCCGGGACGAGATTCTCGAACCGGAAGCCCCGCCGCCTCCACTCGCCGGTTCCCCTCCTCCACTCCCCTCCTCGTCTTCTCCCTCGCCTTCTTCTTGGTCGCGGGGTCCCTCGCGGTGTACCGCGGCAACCGCCGCTCGCCGGAGGCTGCCGCGTCGCCGGCTTTCTCCGTCTACGATCGGGGCCTAGTCAAGCGCGACGTCTCCTTCCAAGAAATCCTCACCGTAATCTCGCAAACCCTTCCCCCCTTTTGGCCATCGCTCTCCCCTCATTCTTTCCCCATTATTGCTAATGGTTTGATCTATTTCAGGAGCATGGAAGGGTTTCCGAGAACAAGTCTGGCCGCCACTTCCCGAATCCCGTGCTCGCATACATAACTCCCTGGCATGTGCTTTGCCCCCATCTCTGCCGGTTATTATTGTTGCTGTTGTTGTTTTCGTCTTGAAGCCGTGTTATATTTTAGAATACAAAAATAGAAATAATCTGTAAATATTTCATCTCTTTTTCCACTTATAGTGGTTAACCATTGAATGTCTTGTTACTCTCGAGTTTGTTTATCATCTTCTTGATTGCTATATAAGGTTAGATCAACGTTTGTTATTCTTAATTTCGTACAATGCTGCGATCTTTTCGTTGTTCTTCTTTCACAATTCAGTAATGTTATTTTACGGTCCTGTTACCCTCGAGTTTGTTGATCATCTTCTTGATTGCTATAGAAGGTTAGATCAATGTTTGTTATTCTTAATTTCATATAATGCTGCAATCTTTTCGTAGTTCCTATTTGACTACTCAGTAATGTTATTTTACATCTACCTTATACAAATCATAATGAAAATGTTTATGATTGTGCTTTAAAGTCTTGTTGAGCTTAACCTTTTACTTTTTGATTGGTTCGTAAAGTTTTAATATGACCATTTCATCATCATTTCTTACTAATTCTGCTATCCTTGTTGGTTCATCTTCTTGTGTAACACTGATTCCTATGTGACTGAAGTTTCCATTGGGTTCAACAATATTGATAAATTATTTTTCTTGACATAAATGGGTTAGTTCATGCTTTTTAGGATTTTGTACCCATGTGATGACAACTTGATTGTTTGATTGGAATCTAATTTAATGTTTTGGTTTTTGTCTATAGAAACAAGGAACCTACATATAATATGTTTAAAGTGTGATCCAAGAAAATCTCATAGTTATCTATTGGATTTTGGTTACGGATAATAAGAGTTCCAAGTTAGAAACCTGATATAACACCTTCAACTGCCACCCTCTTGTTACTGCCCAACCTAGATTCCCTTCATCTTGCAACTCATAACATCTCCCCTTCTTCCAGCCTACATTGACTGGCCCTGTAAAACCCTTAATCCCTGTCTGATCTTCACCTTGATCACAATTGGTGCCCAACCTCACCCTCAACCCTACTATCGTGCAGCTCATCCTGGAGAGCACAACCACCTTTTATATAATGACTCCTGTGAATTCTATTATAAATTACCAGGTCATTTTTTGCCATTTCTTTTTTTATCACTTTGAATCCATTGTTTACTAATATTCAAATAAAATGATAAAAAAGTGCTTCCAAATGCATTAGTTTATTTTTTTATTTATTCTATATGTGTTATTACTGGTTTTTGGTGATGGCACTAAAGCTAGGGTTGTGATAATGATACCTTCAAATTTTGCTTTCCAGACCGTGTGTGCCTTCCTTTAAGATATCCCTAGAAACGTTGTCTCTGTTTTGAGACATGTATCATGCTTGATTTCTTTGCTTACTCCGAGGGAAAATGTGCAATGCAGGAATTCCGGAGGCTATGAAATGGCAAAGCTGTTCAATTCTAAGCTCACACATCTATCGCCTGTCTGGTATGAGCTGAAGAGGTATAATTAATCTAGTGAAGTAACCAGCTGTGTGTCATGTTTAGGTTTTCTTTTTTCTTTTTTCTTTTTGTAATTCTTCAATCAATATGCCTATTGTCAGTGAAGGAAAGAAACTAGTTCTTGAAGGACGGCATAATGCTGACATCAAATGGATTTCCGAAGTTCGAATGAATGGACATTCTCTGGTACATCATAAACCTGAGCTTCTCATGCCAAACTTATGCTTTGTGCTCAATGCTTGCTATCAATTTTTTACGAGACCTTTAATTATTATTTTCTTGTTCTCGTACACTTTTCAGTTGCCAGCAGAGTTTCTTATAATATTGCTAACAAACATACAGATATGTTGTAGAACTAGCTTTTTTCCCCTATAACTTGTCGCTATTTGTTCAGATATCACAGTAATCAATCCATTTATTTTATGCTTTCCTCTAAAAATCACAGAAAGCTATGCAACCTTGGTTATTTTACTGGGTTGACATGGCGGCATATTAATGTTGACATGTTTCCATACTCATCCTGTATAAATATTTCTAGAAGCTTCCGGAATTCTTCATTAAAGATTCCAAGAAAGTTACCTAGGATCAACTTCTTTTTTCTCGGGCTACACCAAACCTAATAGATCACTAATATATAAACATGATCATGCTTAAAAATATATGAAATGCTGTTAAGAGGTGTAGATGTCCTTTGATTTGTGGTCTAAAATCTACATATTGATGCACGAGTTATGTTCATAAGATTTCTATCCTTTTGAGTAATTTATGTCATTTTCTTGGTTCATCCATAACAAACAATTAGCAGACCATGTGTGATTCATGTCTTGGTCTCTACTATTTGATTTTTGTATGAAAGATGTTAACACTTAGTTTTCTTCATAATAGGGATTATTCATCTACTAACTGATGACCAGGGGACTACTCTTCTTCTTGCACTACTGATATTGCTGACCTGAATCTGAAAAGCAAATGTCTATATATCAAAAGCATTAGCAGACTTGTGCTGAATATTATGTTTTAGAACTTAAAGATGACACATATTAGGATCCAACATTGCACCAGCACTAATTACCACGCAAAATAAATTTCATGTAATGGTTGTATATATGATTGTTTAATAGGTTTTACCTAGAGTTGTTCTAGAAGCATTTCCTGCAGAGCTGCTCCTGAAGAAGAAGCAGTGGACTAAGGCAATTGATGTCATAATAATGGAGTGCAAGTAAGTGCTTCATTTTAAACAAGCGTCCTTGTTATCATCTTTTTCTACAACACTATTCATGGAATTGTTAAGTTTAACTTCTACTTGTCAGTGAATAGGGAAATGGGGTATGACGGTATTGTGCTAGAATCCTGGTCAAGATGGGCAGCTTATGGTGTACTGAATGATCTGGACATGCGTAGTATGGTAATTTCCAACTTGGTTATGCTTGATAAGATGATTATTTGAATTGCTGGTTTTGTACCTAACAATAATTGCAATGTGATTATTCCATATCTTTGGTGACTCTTAATTTCTTCATTGACATATAGTCTTCTATAATAGCTTTTCCACTTAATATTACAGAATTAAGGAATGACATCTAGACATACATTTCTCATCCCTCATCAAATTTATAATTGCCCTTTCTCTTTCCTCATCAAATCCATAATTGCCCATTCTGCTGGAGTTGCAAGGACTCTCATTGTTGGACCACATCCTATCCTGGATGCTTTGTCATCATGGGAAGATATCATGACGACTTTAGAATGTGTTGTTAACTCTTTTTGTTTTTAAGCAGTTTTAAATTTGTAAAATGCTAAAAATATATTATGGCACTTCTCTTAGTTATTAAACCTATAAATTTCCCTATTTTTTTAATAAAATAACTTTTTTGTTATCTATTTTAAAAATAATGTACTATTTGAAAATCTTCATGCTAATTGCACTAATAATTCATAGAATATGAAGCTCCCAGCTGATAAATATTAGTATGCATTTTGTGAGGACTAGTGAGCGCATATGTTTATTCGCATATTGACTATGCACTGGGTAGATCTTAGGTACTTATATATGGTCAAGGAACCAAATAATACCTTTTAGTTAGTTTTTTTTAGATGAGGTCCTGAATTGTTACAAATAGTATCAGAGCCAACCTAGTCCATAGCTCATGTGGACTCGAGGGTATTGCAGTGCGGACCTATTTGGATTGACCACAAGCTGATTATGATGTTTGTAATTGAATTTGAATAGATTTGGACTTTTAGCCTGCTGAGGATGCTAGGGCTTAAATAGGAAGAGTATGTGAGGACCCATGCAGGTGCGTTTAATTCTGCATTGGCTATTCATTGGGTAGATATTGTGTTCTTATATACGGTCAAAGGATCCAAATAACATCTTTCGGCTAGCCTTTTTGGGTGTGGTCTTGGGTTGTTACACATTTTTAGTATTTTTCTATGAGATTTGAAATGCTTGCACTTAGACTAGCATCAGCTACTGTAGCATGGACCATCTTTACACCACATGCAATTATCTTGTTTTACTTCTAGTTTAAGCATCATATAAACAATATTTCTTTTTCCCTGGTGCAACCTAGGCACTACAATTCATCAAGCAGCTGGGAGAAGCTTTGCATTCAGTGAGCTCAATGACAGATGCTGCTCGCCATTTGGAATTGATTTATGTCATTTCCCCTCCTCATGCAGAAAAGCTTGGTGAATATGATTTTGGGCCACAAGATCTTCAGCAGCTTAGCGATGCCATAGATGGTTTCTCTCTCATGACTTATGATTTCTCAGGGCCTCATCGTCCTGGTCCAAATGCTCCCTTAAACTGGATACGTTCTACACTGCATATGCTTCTTGATGATTCTAACTCTGACGCTCATGGCCATGCTCGCAAAATCTTCCTAGGCATCAATTTTTATGGGAATGATTTCATTCTCTCAGAAGGTATGGGTGCAGTGTAGAATTGATTTCTAACAGTAGGTGATGGATGTCTTTCAGAGTGTTGCTTTTGTGTGTTTAGCCAGATCATAGCATGTTCTATTTGTGATAAATTTTAAGGCCCCATTTGTAGGGCTGCAAATGAGCAAAGCTGTTCATGAACAACTCAGGCACAGCACAGTAAGGGCTCATCTGAGCCTGGTTTGGCTAGGGAACGAACTGAACTCAGTTATTTTAAAGCTTGGTTCAGAATGGCCAAACTTGAATATGTTAGTTTGGCAAAAATGAGTGGGAGCTCCACTCGGTTTGATAAGAAGTTTGTTCAAGCTTGGTTACCCCTTTCTTTTAACATGACGGCCAGAGCAGGGCCAAGCTTGAAAACATGCTGTCAAGCTCAGCTTGAGCTTGATTGTTCCTTTTATGCTATGACGCAAGCTAGAGCAGCTTGCTACTCATCTCTGGTCAACTTCTTTGCAGGCCTACCCATTTGGTTAGGAAGTATTTGTCACGCCCCGAGCCCGGAGCGCGACAGACACCGCACGCCTGTGCGGCAGGCTGCACGGGTGTGCAAGGCAACTGACCATATCAAAGCTATCACACACGTCTAAAATTTTACTTAAACATTATAATATATACAAAAATCTTACAAAGTTTCCAAAAATTGCATATGTCAACATAATTCAAATATTTTAGTTTGACTAACCAAAATTCTAATTTTAGCAAAAACTTCCAAAATCTATCGCACTCCCCAATCCCGTGCGATCAAGCTTCTGGATTTGAAAAACAAATAAAATAGGATAATGAGCTACACTAGCCTAGCAAGCAACATAATACTTCAGAGTAGGGTCAAAGCATATCAAATATTTAATTAAAACACAAAATAATGACTGGAAATTTAATCAAATCATATTTTTTCTTCTTTTCAAAACTTATCATCATTTTCACAAAAACTTTGATACTAAAATCCCAACATATGTAGGCTACGGCCACATAACCTAGTAGCATGGGTTGCACAAAGTGCCAAACACCACTATTATTATACACCGGTGGTACGGTGTCCAAACATCACTATTATTAAACACCGGTGGTACGGTGTCCAAACGCCACTATTCTAATCACCGGTGGTACAATGTCGAAACCAGTCTCTCACAGATACAAGTCGACAGGGCCAACGAATAATCTCCATTGGCAGGGCTAGATCATAGCCATGCTGAGAATACATACATGTATAAAAAATAGATTTTTCATCATTTGCCTAGTCACATTTTTCAGATTTCATAACATATAACATAAATTTCAAATGATATTTAACATGCATGACCCATTTTACTAGGTACAAAATATAACTCAAGATTCAATCACAAATAATTATTTTATCAAATACTTTGAAAAATACACTTTGAGGTATTAAATTACTTACCTTTTCTTGCTTAAATCCCACTTCAAACAAACAGATCAAGTGCACCTGTTTAGATATAATAAATTTCTTTGTTAATCTCAGAGTGAAGCAAAACTTAAAATACTATTGGACACGGCCCAACAGGGCCCCACACGGCTGAACTGAGCCCAAGTTGGGTCCACAATGGGTACGGCCCAAATAGGGTCCAACAAGGCTGAATTGGGCTCAAGTTGGGTCCACAAAAGGGTACGGCTCCAACTAGGCCCAACATGGTTGAACTAGGCCCAAGTTAGGCCCGCAATGAACAGAGCCCAAGCTTGGCCCAGTTCGGTCCACGATGGGCCTTCTCTCTCTTTTTTTTCTCTTTTCTTTTTCTTCTTTTCCTTTTCTTTTTCTTCTCTTTCTCTTTCCTTTCTCTTTTCTTCTTTCCAAAGCTTCCTGTTTCCCTTCTCTTTCTCTTCTTCCTCTCACCTTCCCACTCTTCTCCCATGAGCACAAAAGGAGGAAGATCCCAAGGGGGAACCCCATGGCGGAGAGAGAGCTCGGGAGGAGAACCCACGGCGGAGAGGGAGCTCGGGAAAAAAAATGACCTGAGGCCGGCGGCACCTGCGACGTTCGCAGCCCGGCCTCCTCTTTCCCATGAACACAAGGGAGCGGTCCCTCGCCGGAGTGCTCGGAAGGCCCAGGCCGAGACCGGCAGCACCCGCAGCGTCTGGCCCTCGCCTTCTTCCCGCGGAGGAGACGCACGGGTGAGCGCCCCCTTCTGTTCTTTCTTTCTTTCTTTCTCTCTCTCTCTCCCTCCCTCTGTTATCCTGAGTAAATCGGAAAGAAGAAAGGTACCGAAAAAAAGAAACGAGAGGGTCAGGAGGCTCACCTAGTTCCGAGGAGGAGTCCGCGTGCACCTTCTCTGGTGACACCGACGGGTGCCAATATCCGGCAGCTTTCGAATTTGGGAGGGAGTGTACAGGGAGGAAGGAAGGCATAGGGGATTCCAGAATGGCGTTTAGAGGGCTTTTAGGCGGTTGTAACCGCATTAACACCTGACAAGCATACCTCCCCTTGAAACAATAGATAGTGGCCTCCAGATGGGCTGCCGACTTTGGCCCAGGTTAGCCTATCTGGGGCCCAATCGTCACATTCTCTCCTCCTTTTAAAAATTTCGTCCTCGAAATTTAACATACCTTAGCTTTCAAAAGGTCTGAATATTTTTTCATCTTGTCCTCCAGTTTCCACTAGCCTCTTATATCAATCACACAAGCCCTCAGCATATTCTCCAAGATCTGAATGGTTCTTTCTGACTGGCCATCGGTCTGAGGGTGGAAAGCTGTGCTAAAGCTGAGAGTGGTCCCCAAAGCTTTATACAGACTATCCCAAAAGTGAGATACACACCGCGAGTCCCTATCGGAAACAATGGATATGGGTATTCCATGCAACCTCACTATTTGCTCAATATAGAGCTCTGCAAACTTTTCTAGTATCATTCCCACTTTGAGTGCCAAAAAGTGTGCCGACTTAGTCAATCTGGCTACAATGACCTATATAGCATCATAATCCTTACGAGGCAACATAAGAGACGAAGTCTATTGAGATGTATTCTCACCTCCATTCAAGAATTGAAAGGGGACATAACAATCCTGCCGGTCTCTGGTGCTCTGTCTTAACTTGCTGATAAGTCAAACACTGAGCTACAAACTGTACAATTTCTCTCTTTATGTTATTCCATCAGAATATATTTTTCAAATCCTTAAACATCTTAGTACTCCCAAGATGTATTGTATATCCAGTATTATGAGCTTCTCTCATAATTTCTCTCTTTAAATCAGAGTCATTTGGATACAAATTCTGTTTTTGAATCTGAATGATCCATCCTCATGAAGTCTGAATTTTGACTGAGAACCTGTCTCAATACTACTTCTAATCTTTTGCAACTGAAGGTTATCTGCTTGAGCAATTCTGATCCTCTCTATCAAGTTAGGTTGGACACGTAGATTTGCCAATTATGCATCAAGATTGTGCCAACATATCTCGATTTCTGCTCTCCTCAGATCTTCCAAGATTTCCTTCTGAGAGGTGAGTAGAGCAGCAATACTACCAGAAGCTTTTCTGCTCAGTGCATCTACCACAACATTAGCTTTTTCTGAAAGTGAGCAGAGCAGCAATACTACCAGAAGCTTTTTTTTTTTGCTCAGTGCATCTACCACAACATGAGCTTTTTCCGGAGGTGAGTAGAGCAACAATATTACTAGAAGCTTTTCTGCTCAGTGCATCTACCACAACATTAGCTTTTTTCGGATGGTAATGTATAGACAAGTCATAATCTTTTATCAATTCTAACCATCTTTCCTGTCTCATATTGAGTTCCTTCTAAGTAAAGAGGTATTTTAGACTTCTGTGATCCATATACACCTTACAAGATTCATCAATCTGAGGCAGAGGATATTTGTTCTTTATTGTTACCTTGTCCAATCTCGATAATCGATACACAACCGGATACTCCCATCTTTCTTTTTCACAAACAGGACAGAGGCTCCCCACGAAGATACACTAGGCTGGATAAAAATCTTGTCCAGGAGTTCTTGTAGCTGGATCTTTAATTCCCTCAGCTCGGCAGGGCCATTCGATAAGGAGCTTTGGAAATAGGTCCTCCTGGCGCGAGATCGATGGTGAATTCGACCTCTCGATTAGGGGGTAATCCCGGTAATCCATTTAAAAAAAAACATCCGTGTATTTCCTGACTATTGGAATATCTTCCAGTTGGTCTCCTTTCGGGTACCCATTACACAGGTTAAATAAATCTTACACCTCTTTCTTAATGCCTTCACGACTTTCAGGATAGAAATAAAATGCAATGATGAATTACATTGCAGGGGTGCATCGCCTTGGAAGAAGAACCGTAGTTCATCAGGTATCTAGAATATCACTCTTTATTGTAGCAGTCAATATGAGTGTGGTACGACATCTAGCCCATTCCCAAAATGATGTCAAAGTCTTGCATGTCAAGTTGTATAAGATTTGTTACTAGCTCTCCTACCCTTATTTGAATTATGCAATTTTTGTACCTAATGTCAACAATTACTGTTTTCTATAGGGGTGTAGTAACATGCAATGGTTCTTTTAGTTTCTCAGGTATGCAGTGTAATTATCTAGAAAAACTAACTGAAATAAAGAAATGCGTAGAGCAAGAATCGAACAAAATAGAGGCATCAACCGAGTTGACTGGTAATGTATCTATCACCACCCGGTCATTGGTACTGGCATCTTGGTGGGTCAGTGCAAAACTCGAGCATTGCTTCTTGGCCTCTGGTCACTAGGTACAGGAGGTTTAGGCTCATTCCTCCTCTTGTAAGGGCAATTACATGCCAGGTGTCCAGTCTGCCCACAACTATAACATGCCCCCGCTCTCCTCAGATAGGGCCCACTATGGGATCTGCCAGAGTAAGTGCGGGCCCTGAGCTTCTGAATCGGAGTGCCCCTGAAATCCCATGGCCTGGCACTCTGACTTCTAGCTGGTCTAGATCTCATCAGGTCAGCCCTTTCTCTATCAGATCTTTTCAATTCAGCCTCCACTTTCAAGGCTCTGTCCAAAATATCCCTATAGCTGGTAATTAACTGTGAAGATGTCCGGGATCTGATCCCATATCTAAGCCCTTGTTCGAACCGGTTGGCTCTACTCGTATCGTCCTCCATGAATTGGGGGCAGAATCAACCCAACTCATTGAACCTATTGGCATAATCCAAGACAGTCATATGCTCGGACTGAGTCAACGATAAAAACTCATTCTGCTTTATTTGCCTGATTGAGTCTAAAAAGTACTGAGCATAAAATAACCTCTTAAAATCTCTCCAGGTCATTCTGTTGACCTCATATGCTGTCTCCATAGCAAACCACCAAAACTCAACATTGCCCCTTAGCATAGAGATAGCTAGTCTGACTTTTACCTCCTCAGAAGATTGGAGTAACTAATACATCTCCATTTCTGGGATCCAGATCTCAGCTGTCATGGGATCGGATCCACTATCAAACATCGGTGGATTCAGCCTACGGAACCTCTCGTAATAGGAATCCATCGGCTGTACAGGTTGGGCAGCCAACTGCATCTGTTGCTGTTGCTGAAACAGTTGTGCCATTAACTGGTACACTCTTGCCAGGTCTGCTTGGGTTGCTACGGAGTGTGGAGTGGTTTGTGAAATTGATTGGCTGTCAGGGTCCGGGGAAGGTACCCTTATTTCTCTTTCATCCTCCATGTTGCTTACGGAACCGAGCAGTCAAGAATTTAATATGAGATTAACATAAATTATTTTCTTCAATTAATATATTTATAATAAATATTAATAAAATATTTTCTTCAATTAATGTATTTATAACAAAAAGTAAATAATATTATCCTCTTGTCTAAATCCTACCCATCTCTCAACCTTTCCAACGAATCTTAGGAATCCTAAAACCTAGGCTCTGATACCACCAAATTTGTCACGTCCCGAGCCTGGAGCGCGACAGACGCCGCACGCCTGCGCGGTGGGCCGCACGGGCGCGCAAGGCAACTGACCATATCAAAGCTATCACACATGCCTAAAATTTTACTTAAACATTAATATATATACAAAACAATCTTACAAAGTTTCCAAAATTTGCATTTGTTAACATAATTCAAATATTTTAGTTTGACTAACCAAAATTCTAATTTTAGCAAAAACTTCCAAAATCTATTGCACTCCCCAATCCCGTGCGATCAAGCTTCTGGATCTGAAAAACAAATAAAATAAGATAAGCTACACTAGCCTAGTAAGCAACATAATACCCCAGAGTGGGGTCAAACATATCAAATATTTAATTAAAACACAAAATGATGACTGGAAATTTAATCACAAATAAGCATATTTTTACTTCTTTTCAAAATTTATCATCATTTTCACAAAAACTCTGATACTAAAATCCCAACATATGTAGGCTACGGCCACATAACCCAGTGGCATGGATTGCACAAAGTGCCAAACATCACTATTATTATACACCAGTGGTACAGTGTCCAAACATCACTATTATTAAACACCGGTGGTACGGTGTCCAAACATCACTATTCTAATCACCGGTGGTACGGTGTTGAAACCGGTCTTTCACAGATACAAGTCGACAGGGTTAACGAATAATCTCCATTGGCGGGGCAAAATCATTACCATGCTGAGAATACATACATGTATACAAAATAGATTTTTCATTATTTGCCCAATCACATTTTTCAGATTTCATAACATATAACATAAATTTCAAATGATATTTAACATGCATGACCCATTTTACTAGGTACAAAATATATCTCAAGATTCAATTACTAATAATTATTTTATCAAATACTTTGAAAAATACACTTTGAGGTATTAAATTACTTAACTTTTCTTGCTTAAATTCTACTTCAAACAAACAGATCAAGTGCACCTGTTTAGATATAATAAATTTCTTTGTTAATCTCAAATTGAAGCAAAATCTAAAATACTATTGGACACAGCCCAACAGGATCCCACACGGTTGAACTGAGCCTAAGTTGGGCCCACAATGGGTACGGCCTAAATAGGGTCCAATAAGGCTGAACTGGGCCAAGTTGGGCCCACAAAGGGGTACGGCCCCAACTGGGCCCAACATGGTTGAACTGGGCCTAAGTTAGGCCCGTAATGAACAGAGCCCAAGCTTGGCCCAGTTCGGCCCACGATGGGCCTTCTCTCTCTCTTTTTTTTCTCTTTTCTTTTTCTTCTTTTCCTTTTCTTCTCCTTTTCTTTTTCTTCTCCTTTTCTTTCCTTTCTCTTTTCTTCTTCCCGAAGCTTCCTGTTTCCCTTCTCTTTCTCTTCTTCCTCTCACCTTCCCACTCTTCTCCCGTGAGCACAAAAGGAGGAAGATCCCAACCGGAGCTTGGGGGAACCCCATGGTGGAAAGAGAGCTCGGGAGGAGAACCCACGACGGAGAGGGAGCTCGGGAGAAAAAATGACCCGAGGCGGCGGCACCGGCGGCGTCCGCAGTCCGGCCTCCTTCTCTTCTTTCCCGCGAACACAAGGGAGCGGTCCCTCGCCGGAGTGCTCGGGAGGCCCAAGCCGAGACCGGCAGCACCTGCGGCATATGGCCCTCGCCTTCTTCCCGCGGAGGAGACGCATGGGTGAGCCCCCCCTTCTGTTCTTTCTTTCTCTCTCTCTCTCTCTCTCTTTTTCTCTCTCCCTCCCTCTGTTATCCCGAGTAAATCGGAAAGAAGAAAGGTACGGAAAAAAAAGAAGAGGGTCAGGAGGCTCACCTAGTTCCGTAGAGGAGTCCGCGTGCACCTTCTCCAGTGACACCGACGGGTTGCCAATATCCGGCAACTTCCGAATTTGGGAGGGAGTGTACAGGGAGGAAGGAAGGCATAGGGGATTCTAGAATGGTGAGGTTTAGAGGGCTTTTAGGTGGTTGTAACCGCATTAACACCTGACAGGCGTACCTCCCTTTCTTCCCCCCAAAGCAATAGATAGTGGCCTCCAGATGGGCTGCCGACTTTGGCCCAGGTCAGCCCATCTGGGGCCCAATCGTCACAGTATTTGTGATCAGATTGAGAGGGATTTGAGGAATTGAGGTGGAAAAAGGAGGTTTAAGCTGAAATTATCTTCTGTTTTTTTAATAGAATATTTTTTTATCTAGTATGCGAGAGACTGCGAGGTGATCACCCAAAAATTCTTTGATCCTCCCCCCCCTCCACCCCCGCCTCATCCCGGTATACCCTGCAATTGACGAAAGCCTAAATGTTTTGATTACACAATGAACACAGCTGTGATTCTGAGCGTCTTGCACCATCCATCATCAATCCATCATCAATCATTCACCAGTCTTACAGCAGGCGGAATGATAACCTGACCAAATGTCTAATCCAGCTTTAGCTGAGATTTTTTGCATAGGTAAGATAGTTATTTACTCATTGTAGACATTTCAAGAGAGTAAATTGGCAATGCGTGCATCATATCAGTAACATATGCACAGAACCTAAATATATTTGAAGAAGGTATACTTTCTGCTGGATCCTTCAGTGTTTTAAAGCATGCAGGGCCACTTGTTCTATAGGTTTATGTGGAAGTTAATTATGAATTCTGGAGTGAAATTGTGACGTTCGGAATAGAATACCACATTGGATTTATGCTATGTCTTAGACACCATCTTGTCTTGTTTACATTGTGAAAGGAAAAATTTTCATCCCATCACATTATAAATGAATCTATCATACTTGCACTGTGTGCTTATCATTGTGATTTGTCTTGTAGGTTTAGGTGGTGGAGCTATCACTGGAAGGGAGTACATTTCATTGCTGGAGAAGCACAAACCTGTGCTTCGGTGGGATGACAAAAGCGCTGAGCATTTTTTCATCTATTCACATAACACTGTGAGGCATGCTGTATTTTACCCATCGTTGATGTCGATTTCTGTGCGGCTGGATGAAGCTCAAGACTGGGGAGCTGGCCTTTCAATTTGGGAAATTGGACAAGGCTTAGATTACTTTTTTGATCTTCTCTAACCTCAACTGATCCTATCTTTATTAGTTTTTGTCAGTGGAAGTTGCAATGTGCTAATGTAAAAGGAGTACTAATTTTCTGTTTTCTGAAGGGTCGAGCTGTTTATGCCCTAGCTGAATTCATATCCATGAGAGATTATCGCAATTGTTTAAATCATCTGTAAGTGAAGCAGGGCCCTGCCTTTTAACAATGGGATGATATGCAATCATTCAGTTATCATTTTTGCTATAATATTTTTCTAGCATTTTGATTAGTTGTTCCTAGAGCTTGCTGGAGGTATCAACCTATCATCTTTAGCATCGTTTCAACCCTCGCCAATCATTTTTCTGTACTGAAGTGATGATAGGTAGAAGACACTGCAGGACTGGCCATCTGACCCTCTTGAGCTATGGAGGCCGTTCCCCATCTCTTCTTCACTACTATGGATGGGCGAGCCTATGCTTGACATATATGGACAAGCTTGGCCACTTTTTAACTAAATGAGCCTCTTATCGAGCGAAGCCTGGGCTTCTAATTATTTCCACAAGTTGAAAGTATTTTAGGCTGGACCTGTCAATAGTTAAGCTGAAAAAGGGAGGTTGTTGACCTGTTTTTAAATCAAATGAGTTCAATCTTAAGTCTGAACTATTTATGAATAATTTCGATAATTTGCAGGCCCCTACAACAAGGTTTAACTTGTATCTTGCAAATCGTGGCAAGGAGATGGCTAATTGTGATGTCCATAGAAGATCAAATCTCCCTATTATATTAAAATACTGAACTGGGATTTCACCTATTGATTAGGTCTCTTTCGCTTTTCAAATAGAGGTTCTCTTTGAAGTGTTGGATGGTGTATTTCTTTACAAAATAACAATGTCGGATTGTACAGGATGTCATGCTTATCAAACACCATCTTTTCCGACGCTGGGAAGCACAAACGATGCCGTAGTTTTAAACTCCGGTCCACCACCTTTCGCCAGAACGCCATATACCCTCTCCCAGAAACCATTTCTCTTAACATCCAACGATGCCACTGCATCAATGACCGCGACTTAACTCCGCCGGCCAACTAACTCTTCGACGCAATGCCCCAACGAACCGTCCTCTCCTGGAATGCCATGATCTCTGGCTTTGCCAAGTGGGGAAGAACCGAAGAGCTCACACCACGGCCTCCGTCATACACCGGAGCGGCATGAAGCTCAACGAGAACACCTTCTCCTCCCTTCTCTCTCTGGCTCTCTCCCTTTTAGCAAAAAGACCCAGTGTCTGGTCTTCAAATCCGGTCCTGGGGACTTTGAGGTGGTGGGGAGCGCTTTGCTTGACTTGTACTTGCGTGCCAGCTTTTTGACTCGCTGCATGGCCGGAAATCCTTTGCTGTGGAGTTTGATGCTGGTTGGCTTCGTGAGGTGCAAATGATGCTATGGATTTGTTTGACAGGATGCCGAACCGTGATGTTGTTTTGTGGACGGCTCTGATATCGGGCTACACCCGCAGCGCTGGATAGTGTCGGTAGGCTTTGGAGCTGTTTCTCAGGATGAGAGGGAGTGGTGTGGTGGCACCGAATGAGTTCACTTAGTCTTTTGAGAGATTCGCAAAGTCGAGACCTTTGGGATGATGATTCATGGGTGTTTGATTTGATCTGGGTTTGAAATTGGATTGCTCCGTTGATGGCGCTCTTCATTTTCGCTGCAGTTGTGATGCTGCCGACTATGCCAAGAGGATGTTTGAGCAATTGGGTTCTCCGTGCTTGACCACTTCAAATGCTTTGATTGGAAGTCTTATCAATGGATAAAATTTCAGATGCTGAGCTCGTGTTCTATCAGGTGGTTGAGCAAACTCAGTTTTATATAAGTTGATGATTAAGGGCTATGCTCTTCTGCTTCTTCTTTTTTTTTTTTCTTTTTTTTTGCTAGAACGGATCTAGTAGGGACACATGCAAAAAGATCAAAATACAGTACCTCCTGAAGTGCTCTAGGCAGCTCTCTTTCTCCGACCCACAAAGTACCTCCAGAGTGATTGGCCACATATGAGGCACCAAGTCTGGAGCCTGTTAGCCTCTCTGTATAAACCATGATCTAGATATCTCGAAGCAGGGAGTGACACCCGCATACACCGCTTGTACATCCCTGGACCCAGCCTTAAGGGCTACTCTTTGGATGGAAGGATTGTAGATACCAAAAGCTTGTTTGAGAAAGTGCCTTGCAAAAATATAGTCTCTTTGAATACAATGATGTTAGTGTTTCAACAGAATGATGAGTTTGAGGAACGCCCGAAACTACTTGAAAGTGTTTAGGAAGGATAGCCATACCATGGAACTCCATGATTTCAGGATGCTTTCAAAATGAGCAGCCTGCGGAAGCTTTAAAGCTTGTTTGAGAAAATGCCTTGGAGGAATATAGTCTCTTTGAACACCACCATGTCAGTGTTTCACCAATTTGAGGAAGGCTTGAAACTATTTGAATGTGTAGAGGAAAGGAAAACAGTAACATGGAACTCCATGATTTCGAGATACTCTTTAAAGCTATACATAGTTATGCGCCGTTCATCAATTGAATGCGGCCGATCCACATTTTCTGCTCTGTTCCGTGTCTGTGCAACAATTTGGAATCTCCAGCAAGGGACAATGCTTCATGCTCATTTGTGTCGAACACCATTTTAGTCAAATGCTTATGTTGGGACATTTCTTGTTATGTAAGCTAAATGTGGTAACATCACCGATGCTAGGACTGCTTTCAGTCTGATTGTTCCAGGTAAGGTGGCCTCATGGACTGCTCTCATCAATGGTCTTGTACATCATGGGCTAGAAGCAATATTAGAGTTCAAGAAGATGTTAGAACACTGAAATAGATCTTTTATTGGCTTCCGGTCGTGCCGGTATGGTTGATGAGGGAATGGGATTTTTTTGTTTTTACTCCATGGTGGAATGCTATGGGTAGGTTCCAACAGCGAAGCATCTGCATTTGTTTGTTGATCTTCTTGGTTGATCAGGCTACACTAGAAGGTGAAAAGTGTGGGGACCTCTGCTTAGCGCCTGCTTGTTCTGCACTGACTTGGAAGTGGGGGAAAGAGAGTGGCTGAGAGAATTTGTTGTTTGGATTCAATTCTATGTCCCTTTGTGGCTGTCTCTAATATTTAGGCTAAATTGGGAAGTTGGGTGGAGGTGATGAAGGTGAGAGAGACAGAGAGGCCTCAAAGTAAAGAAAGATGCTGCATGTAGTTGGATTGAGGTGAAGGACGCAGTTCATGTGTTCTGTTTGAAGGATGAAAACCATCGGCCAAGGGATGACATTTATGCTGTTCTAGACGCCTTAATGGCCAATGTCTGTTCTTATTCTGATCTCATTGCACTCTGTATGGCAACCAAAACAATGATGTTATAGTTTCCTCACTTCCAGCAAGGGCTTATTTGGTACCCTACTAATTGAATCTGCTGCATTTCCAATATGATGACTTCTAACACAGTTATAGGTGCTGCAAAAACATGTGTGTGAGGATGATAAGTTTATCATGCAATGCACTCGACCTGCCAAGGGAACGGTCATGGTGTCGGTCTCAATGTACTTTCTTGGCTGCTGTGGCATTCAGTTCCATTCTGAAGCTTTCTAATCCTCCTTTATGTAAGTGTACAACTTTGCAAATTTTTTGCTGATACAGATAAATCAGTTATTTAAATTATATAAATTTCTAAATCCTAAAAACGCACGCACGTACGCGCATATATATATATTCTCTTACAGAAAATAGCTTTGTTTTCGTACTTATGGCCAATAGGGTCTTTGTCTCCAGCAGAAAAATTATCCTTTCCATGCAGCAAGATTGATGGTACATTTTGGGTATGCAAATTGAGCTTCCTTCTAAATGGAGAGTTTTCAAATTTATTTTCACAATATGTTCGTTATAGGGCTCATTTGGTTCGCGGGAAGCATTTTTTTTCTATGAATATGATTCCTGCGAAGCAGATTTTTAGAAAGAGAATGTCTGGAAAAATACTTTTGGCATGTTTGATTGACCATGGGAAAGTGACAGATTTCAAGAGTGCTTATATTTGGTTGACCATCCACTTTTCTGAAAAAATTATGTATAATTCTTATTATATCCTTAATAAAAATTAGGTCTTTAATGCCTTTTTAATGTTGAAGGACCTTTTTGAAAAAAATAAAAATGGAGTGATTTTCGGCTCATGGGAAAGTAACTTTTCCATGAAATGTGGGAATCATACTTTCATGGGAATACAACTTTTCGGTCTCTCTCCTTTGAAAACTCAGATCAATTAAGAGGCATCTCATTATTTTTCCGTTGGCCACACTTTTTTTCTTTCTTTTCTCGCGAACCAAACGGGCCTATGGAGTCCGGATTTTCTACGGTGCATGGTTTGCATCATAGATACATCACAGAGAATTATACAGTCTTGGATGGTCACCACGTTATCCATATCAAATTTTTGTTGTTCGTTGCGAAAATCCGAATGATCGTATATGGTGCCAAACAAGAGATGAGCAAGAGCTGTCCTATAGATGATGTGGTAGCTGCGAAATATGCATCGCAGAAGATTTTGACTTTTTTTTTTTTTTTCGGTCTTTAGCATTATAACATTGTGGCTTAATTGTCCATCTCTGGATATTTGAGGTCTAGTGAATAGATTGTACACTGCACAATCTCACCGAAAATGAGAACCCCAGTTCCATCCCCCATGAAATAAATCCGGGCGGAATCCGGTTAAACGGGTTGTTCTCCGGAACCGGTTTGGACTCCGGCTAAGGGCTATTTTGGCCGACAAAATCTCTTATTAGAAAGACGGAAATGCCCACATTAGCTTTCCACAAAGACCACCTTATCCCTATTAGAAGAGATAGAACGGGCTTGGAAAAATATCGCAGGGTTTTGCGAACCAAAACCCCCCTCTGCTCCTCCTCCAGCTGCATCGCCATCCCCCAGAGGCTAATCCGAAGAACCCTTCTCCTCTCGGTAAGTTTCTCCTCCATTCTCTGATTCGGTTCATGTAAATCACTTGTGATGTGTAGCATAGCGTGAATTTTTTTTCTCAATCAAATCTATCGTTTCTGAATTTCAGCAGTACCCATGGACCCAAGGCTGCTACTTTCCTCCCAGAGAACATCCCCTCCCAGCCCTTTCCTTCTCTTCCTCGCCCAGCCGTCCTCTTCTCAGTCATATCTCCACAAGCCCACCGTTACCCCTAGAGCCCATCTCTCCTTTCCCCTCCTTTCACCTCAAAATTCCTCCTTTTTGGGTAAAAATCTCGTCGTTCATGAGAACAAGCTAGGATTAGGGCAGAAGAAGACACCTTTGTCCTTTACTCCCGTAAGAGCCGTTGTCAAGAGAAGAAAGGAGATGCCTTTTGATACTGTAATCCAACGGGACAAGAAGCTGAAGCTGGCTCTGAAGATCAGGAATATTCTTGTCAAGCAGCCTGATAGGATAATGAACCTTAGAGACCTCGGCCGATTCAGGAGAGACCTTGGTCTCACTCGGAAGCGCCGGTTCATTGCGCTCTTGAAGCGTTTTCCAGGTGTTTTCGAGATTGTGGAGGAAGGTGTCTACTCGTTGAAGTTTAGAATGACGCCCGAAGCTGAAAGGATTTATTTGGAGGAGTTGAGGTGGAGGAATGAGATGGAGCAGTTGCATGTAGTGAAGTTGAGGAAATTGCTGATGATGTCACTCAACAAGCGGATTCTTATAGAGAAGATTGCTCATTTAAAAACTGATCTTGGCCTTCCAGCGGAATTCAGGAATACGATTTGTGAAAGGTACCCACAGTACTTCAAGGTCGTGCCAACGGATTGTGGCCCAGCACTGGAGCTGACTCATTGGGATCCCGAGCTAGCAGTTTCAGCAGCAGAGATGGCTGAGGAAGAGAATAGGATCAGAGAGATTGAAGAGAGAAATTTGATCATTGATAGGCCTCCCAAGTTCAAAAGGGTTAAGCTTCCAAGGGGTTTGAATGTTTCGAAGGGAGAAATGAGGAGAATTTGTCAGTTTAGAGACATGCCTTATATATCCCCTTACTCTGATTTCTCAGAGTTGAGGGCTGGTACCCCTGAGAAGGAAAAGCATGCTTGTGGGGTGGTTCATGAGATATTGAGCTTCACCCTTGAGAAGAGGACATTGGTGGATCACCTCACGCATTTTAGGGAGGAGTTTCGGTTCTCGCAACAGCTGAGGGGGATGCTGATTAGGCACCCAGATATGTTCTATGTGTCACTTAAGGGGGACAGGGATTCAGTGTTCCTCCGTGAAGCTTATCGTGATTCTCAATTGATTGAGAAGGACAGGTTGTTGCTTCTGAAGGAAAAGATGCGGGCACTCGTTGCTATTCCACGATTCCCTCGGGGGGCAGCACGAAAGACTGAAGTGGCTGGTAAAGATAATGTAGTGGTGGAAGGAGGTGGAGAGGAAAGTGATGAGCGATTATCTGATATGGATAGTTTCTTGAATGATGAACTAGGCAGTGAATTTGATGATGATGATGATGATGATGATGATGATGATGATGATTGGAGTGATGAAGAGGATGATTTGCCGCCAGATTTTGATGATGGTGAAAGTCTAAGTTTTGAGGAAAGCAAATCACAATCACATAATATCTCAAAACTGACACAAGATAAAGTTCTTGTTCCCGAGTTTCCAGATGGAAGACCTAGAGAACAGTGGTGAAAGTGTCTTGGCATTTGTTTTAAACCTTATTTATGAATAAAAATGGCACTGATGGTCTTTTACGTTGTATTTCATTCACTGGAATCTAGAGTATGGATAATATCTTAAGTTAACTCATCATGCATTTAATGTTTTGAATCAGATATAGAATTTCTTGGCAGCATTTTCTGTATTTTGAAGATCTCTTGATGTTGCTATTATATGTATATTTCTGGTTGGCTTATGATGCTTTCTGATGAACAGAAGTATCACTACATCTTGAACTTTTACAATTTCTGATGGTTCACCAAAATGGTGACTTGCTTGAGTTGTAATTCATGTTTATCTATTTTCTTCATGTTATCTCTCAGCAATCTCTTTCAGTCTACTTGTTTGCAATACCCATGCCTTGGACTATATGGATTTCACTAGTTTTACCATGAGTTCTACTGCTTTTAAGATAGAAGATTTTTTTGTCTAAATGCAATTGCAGTATGATAGACCGTATTTCATTTGTCGATGGCTGCATATCATGTACTGCTTTAAAAGTTAGGAAGCCATTGACTTGCGTTCACCTTTTATAATTCACCTTCATGAATGGTTTCAACTTTCTGGCAATCATTAGATAGTCTCCTCAGAGTGAACTGCTATTTTATAATATGATGATAGGTGAAGAATCCTAAGCAGTGTATTCTTTCTTTTTTCTCCATTTTCCTTCATGGGATAAAGTAGTTTATGTTTTATCATGTAGTCAGTTTGATATTCCCCATGTTTACCATCTTTGCGTGGATTTGTCTTTGATCTATGAATCAGTTAAGGAATATATATAGCAGTGCCTCTCCTTTTCTTTGTTCTTGGTTTAAAGTGGTTTACCTTTAACAGTGTATTCCGATTGTAGTGTTTATCACTTGTTTACAACTTTAAGTGGTTTGGGATCTTTAATTTCAGTTATGTTCAACTTCCATAAAAAATATACCTCTACAAAGTTCTAGTTATGGCCAACTTTCATATGAAATAGTGGAAAAGGATTGTAGTGTTTTGAATCTTTAATCTTGTAAAACAGCATTATATTGAGCATTAATGCATGAGCATGTCTCTTTGTTAATTCAGGATGTTATATGCTGGTTGAATGCTTTGATTCAATATGAGTGACCATGTACCGCCTCAAGGCTCCATTTCAGGAATAAAATTCACTTTGGATAAAGCTTGAAAATTTGCTTCCATGGCATTTCCTTGTTTAATAGAAGCTGCAATTTTCCTATATCAAATTAGTGCAGAAAGAAAAATTCTACACTAGTCAACCTTTGATGATTTATGGATTTATCTTCTAGGCAAATTTTAGGGAGGCTAACAGTCTCTAGTTTGGTTGTTTATGGCCTAAGTAAGGAATCCAAGGTCACTAACTTATCACTATATTTTACTAATCATATATTATGATATAATGAAGTTTAGGGTTGAAACTTGAAAAGTTAGTCCTTGCTTGGGTCAAAGCAAGCTTAAAGTCTTTTAGGGATGATTTAGTTAGGTATTTTCTGTTTGTTTGTTTTTCTATAAAATGCAGGTACTTGATTATTAGCACAGGCACCTGAATAGCCATTATGTGAAGATATGTGAACACAATCTCGGGTGAAACACATGAACGACTATCTACGTGAAGATATTAGATAAAAATCATACAAAAAATGCAACAGTTCTGAAAATGAATGAGAATACCAGTATCATCACTAGGCCATAGATGGTGGTAGACATCATCATGTATTCATATGAGCAGCAGGTACTTCAGTAGACCTCTGATGAACGGGATACATGAGACTGCCCTCTTCTGCAGAACCCTTCTGAAAGTTAAAAGAAAGACAATCGGCGAAACTCTTTAGGTTGTTCTCCTGAACGCAGGAATTTCAGGTACTGTTATTTCCTGACATTGGTGCTTCATATAGTTTAGAATAGCTGACTATCCTCCGAAACATGATCGGGGAACGATCTGCACTTAATTTTTTTTTCATGGACCTAGGGTTGCTGCTAATATAAAAGACGGGACCAACAGTTATTTCAACTATTTTGAGAATGAAGATGGGCAAACCCATCAAATTTATTTCATTAAGGAACAGTTCCTTTCAACTATATCACAGTATGATCTCCCACTTTTAAATTAGCCCTAACTCTGATGGCACTAACAAAAAATAACTTCAGTTGTATGAAGTTGTTTTCTACCATATTATGGCTGCGTAATGGACAGGTGACTAAGCAATGGGAACAATATGAAAACTTGTTCGTACATTAGATTTGAGCAGAAAATGTGTTCCTTATCATCCATGTTTGGAGCTTATTAGTTAACATTTACCAGTGTAAGTGTATTCTTTAAGGTGATCCATCTTGGTTGTTCTCCTTTTTTGGGCTGTAGGAAGCCGCTGTTGCTGAACTAAGCTGATGTATCTAAAGACATCAGAAAGTAGCAAGCACAGATAGCCCCACCACAACCCCACAAGCCGGAAGATTATGGATATCGCCCATTCCTTAAGTCTGGCAAGCTGCCTTCAGTCCGTTGCTTGTTTTTGTTCTGCACTGAGTGGAACCTGTTACATGACTTCCACAGACAGTGCCACTTGAATAAAAAAAAAAAAAACATGGCTGAGTGGCACCATCTAACTTTTTTCTCTTGGATTTCTTTTGATAAGAATCCCATTGATCACCTAAAAATGCCATGATAAAACTCTTGTGGATTCATAAAACGAAAAATCAATTTTGGCTCTTTCAGTCTTATCTGATTTCAGCTCTCCTGCCTTGCTTGCACCTGTCACCCCTAGATTTCAGCTAACAACCATAATTCTTCTTTTCTAAGCCTACATTTTCTCAACCAATTTTTGTTTTGGGTACAACGGCAACTCATACATGTCGGGCATAGGAGCAGCCAACAGAATCAGAGAAAAGAAGATAACATAAAGCGTGAGGCACTACCACGTGATCGGCCCAGATGAAGCCTTCAGTGTGGTGAGCTGCGAATGAAGCCACCCAATCAGCCGCGTTGTTCGCCTTCTTGTAGATATGTGTGGCCCTCGAGAGCCCACGCTCAGCTAAGAGTCTGCAGATGTCGCGTAATAATGGTCTGAAGCCGGCATCACGATCCTGACTCCGGATCCACTCGACCATCGTGGCCAAGTCATCCTCGAGGAGGATGCAGTCCACCCCCCGCATCCGCCTCATGTAGGTGACTCCTTCTCATGCTGCTTTGATCTCAGCACTAAGAATAGAAGTATTGCATATCCTCCAGCCCTCAGCTGCTATCAACCTGGTCTCGTGGTCTTTGATGACGAAATCCACGCCTCTAGTGATCTCTCCCTCGCCTATGCTACCGTCGAAATTCATCTTGAGAAAATCAGAGAGTGAGGGCTCTTAGGAGACCATAAAAATTCTGGACGTTACCAAAGCAGGAGGGGAGCCCCAGTTTTCCCCAGTCATCTCAAGGGAAGACGATATGAAGAAGAGTCCAATATGCTACCAACTTCGGGTGTGTTGTTCTGTCCTCGAAGATCTGGGCATTTCTATCCAACCAACTATGGTAAGTCAGGTAGGCAGCCCTGATCCCTGGACCCTCCATACCCGACCTCCGCAAAGAAGTCTCTAGAAAAAGCAGAAAATTCTCTGCCGTCAACTACTCCTGCCAAGGGGCTTGGAGGCTTGAGGCGCACCCTTAGATCTGGACGGCCCTCGGACATCCATTCGAAGGTCTGATCATATATTCCATGCTGGTGTGGTATGTCCTGATTGGTAGCTGAAGGTCTACTTTTGGATGCTCTAGCAGCCAAAGTTGAAAAAAAGCTTCATTCTTATCACTTAGCCTACTTGCTTTGTATGCTGAGTTGAACTTGGTGACTTAGATAAAGCCATGCTGATTGATGTGCATCAAATGAGGAAGCTTTCTCTCCTCACCATCATACGGCTGGCCGGGGATAAATGACAATATAATGTATGTTGAGAGCACAACCAACTTTGTTTCTCAGTAGGGCAAAATCATGGTAGGGAGAGAGAGAGTTTGGGAGGGACAAATATCACGGGTCACAAAGTGGGTCCTCAACATAATGAACTAGTTGGATCTTATAGCACAAGTACACCATAAAAAAAAAAACAAATATGTAGATGATAAAGGACAGATGGTCCATGAGCATAGACCATAAAGTGGGTCCTCCAAACGATGAACCCGCATGGTTGGCATCATCCATTTCTGACAGAAATATTCTACTCTCAGCTTGCACTCCTCAATCTCTTCTGAGCAAACCCTTCCTCATGCCTCATCATCCAAAACCTCTCTATTTCTTCCGGTTTCCTGCCTGGGATCCGACCTGCTATGAGATTCCACCTGTAAAAGCATATATCACATTCATGACTTCTGTTTGGGAAAAGAATGCTTGCTTTTTTCCTCCTTCCAAAAAAAGCCACCTGATAAAGCTAAAACTATTTCAGGCTCTGAAGAGATCTGTAACAGCTAGAATTATTGATTGCACTGGTGACTGCGTACAATCCACTTGCTGGAAATTGTAAAAGTTTTGATTTCCTTTTTCATGCATTTGAACTTTGAAGTGTTTCTCATTTCTCTTGGCATGAAAGGTGTTTTTGTAGAGTGGGGATGTTTGCTATCATGGACTAATTCATTATGTTTTGTGTGACCGTCTCGTTTGAATGCAGTGTTGGGTGAAGCTGAATCCTATAAATTCGAAGTTTCATAATCATTTCTTAGTTGTCGATGATTTACCCAATCAACAGCGTTGATATTAAGATCTCATACGGCTTCACTTCTTAAAATGTTGCTGACCTACATGCTTATATGGCATTTCTTAAAAATTAATTATCATCATAATATATTTAAAACCCATCATTAAACTATTCATTAAGCTTTTGGTGCATTAAGATATCTAATAGGAAATCAAATCCAATATGCAAGATTTGAAGCCAAACATGTAGGGTCATCAAGTCTAGTTTTGAATCACCCTCTATATGCTATACTCTACGTTCTATCCCTTGATAGAAACCAGCACCGGGTAAGGTTTGAACCTCTTGGCAACTCCTTGAAGGAGGCTGTCTAATAATTTTACCTTGGCAACTCCTTGGTTTCTATCCCTTGATAGAAACCAGCACCGGGTAATTGCATCTTTTTCATGCCATGTCTAATAATTTTACCTTGAAGGAGGCTGTCAGTGTAACTCCTGGTAGAGCAGTAAGTCTGTTGTGTGATTTTCTCATCTGAGTTTTGTTGTGAACAGCACGAGAAAAGCGACATGGCATGATCTACTTGTAGGAGGGTTTACAAATTGGATGTTCTGAACTTGCCCTTGCTTTTCATATTAATGGACCTTGGACGTTCTTGAACAGTTGATCATAGAGATTGGAAAGGAAAGATCTCTCTACTTCCTCATTTTCAGATCGACCATCTTATTTTAGAGGCATCGGTTAAAAACATGCACCAACCCCTCATCCCTATGTTATGCTATTCTAGAATCCGGAACTCGTTACCCATGCATGCCGAGAGCAGCAGATTAAAAAGACCAGGTGGGGGGTTTTATACCTGTCACCGACGAGGCTATACATTTTGTAAACGAGGTCTTCTTCTTGTTCTGACAGGTTGATGAACCCCAACTCGATGCTACCAACCTCTGCCACCACTGAATCACTCATTGGAACATTTACAAGAAAGAATACCCATGAGACCCATGTCAGTAGTGCTAATATAGCAGGAGGCAGAGAAGCAGAGAGAAGAGAGAAAAGCCTGATACCTTCAGTGGCGCAATCAGAAGTTCTGGACTGTTTCTGGCACCTACACTTATCCATAGCTTCAGCTGATGGAAGATGGCGTGCCAAGAAAGAGGAAGGCAAAAATGGAGGAAACAACCGAGCTAGTTTACAGGATGCTTCCTCTCTTTGTCTGGGGATGGTGCAATTAACATACCATGCGGCATAAAAAGCATGTCTACAATTAACAAGGGCTGATTGTGTGAGGATCCGTGCGGGCGTATGTTTAGTTCCACATCGGTTATTCGCTGGATAGATTTTGGGTACTTATACAGGATCAAGAAACCCAAATAATATCTTATGGCTAGCTTTTTGGATGAGGTCCTGGGTTGTTACAAATGATATCAGAGCAGACCTGGCCTATAACCTATGTGGAGTAGAGAACACTGCAGCACAGATCTATTGGGGCCGACCATGAACCGATCGTGGTGTTTGTGATTAGATTTGAATTGATTTGAATCTTTAGTCTGTCGAGGACATCAATGCTTCAATGGGAGGAGTATGTGAGGACCCGTGCGGGCGTGTGTTTAGTCCCACATCGGCTATTCGTTGGGTAGATCTTGGGTACTTCTACATGATCAAGAATCTAGATAATACTTTTCGGTTAGCTATTTTGAATGAGATCTTAGGTTGTTATAAATGGTATTAGAGCGGACCTGATCGATAACCTATGTGGACTAGAGGACACTGCATCACAGATCCATTGGAGCTGACCACGGACTGATCGTAGTGCTTGTAATTAGATTTGAATGGATTTGAATCCTTGGCTTGACGAGGACGTCAAAACTTAAACGGAAGGAGTATGTAAGGATCCGTCGGACGTGCGTTTAGTCCCACATCAGTTATTCGCTCGGTAGATTTTGGGTACTTATACAAGATCACCCAAATAATACCTTCCGACTAGCCTTTTGGATGAGGTCTTGGGTTGTTATAGATTGAATCATTAAGTGCCATACATCATAATATTGGTGACCTCTTTGTGTAAAAGTGCTTACCAATATCTAATAGTCACCACTTGCTCGAACAAAAATCATGTAGGGCGGGCAATATAGAATATCATATGGAGCGGGATTCTTATTTTGTTATGTTTCCTCCGATACTCATCTTAAAGAAAAAAAATCCAAAAGTCAAATAGGAATAGGACTCCTCCTACTAACGGAGTCCGTTAATCTAATAACTTAAAAAAAATGAAATTCCACGTGCCAAGAGAGATCATCCATGGAGAAAGATAGTTTGTATCTTTTTCCTTCCTCGTCCGGCCTCTCCATCCATTTTCATCCTTATTGAGTCGTCTATCCCATCCGTAAGGTCTTTCTTCTTCTTCCGAGTCCCTTTCTCCTACAAATTTCTCTCTCTTTTCTAGAATCTTAGCATCTAAGAGTTCATGGAATTTCATAAATGATATGTATATAATTTCTTATATTACACAAAGCTAGAAAAATGTGTATCGGTACCAATGAGCACTATATTCTAAAAACTATGTATCAATTTACTTTGAGATGTGTATTGGCTTGCGAGATGATTAATTTGCTTAGTGTGTATCACCTGTCCATGTAGTGTTTACCGATTTACCTAGATATGTATATTGGCTTGCTAAATAACTAATTTTCTTGATGTGTATTACTTGACCATCTAGTATGTATCATAATTTTCTTTTTTTTTTGTTTTTTTAATCACGAGACTAATAACTCCGTTAGTAGAAGGAATCTATGACTTTTGGGTTTCTTTTTCAAAATGAGCACTAGAGGAAATATGGTAAAATAGAAATCTTGCTCCATATTTCTTTTCTGTGATGCCTCTCCCATACAATTTTTGTTCCACTTACTCTTACCAACAGCTGCTAGTTCAACCAGCCGATACCTTCCTCCCTAGGTGAGTGGCCTAGGCTCAAATTTTAGTGGTTATAGGTCATCCTTGTATTCACAAAAAGACAATTTACTATATGCATGCTTGTTTTTGCATGTTGCTAGAGACAAAATTGTATGGCCTACTCTAATTATTTTACTCCTAAAAGTATGGTGTTACCATCCATTACATGTGCAAAAATAAGCTCCGGGGGTATGCAAGATACTTGCCAGATAACCAATTATTATGAAAAGTAGGAATAGGTGATTGCCACCTGAACATAAACACATCATTAGTAACAAGATACAACTAACTCGATCATTATCTAACTAGTTTGATGTCATGATTCTCAATTTTGTGACCATGTAGCTCGTGAGCTCAAGTGGTTGAAGGTGTAGGATAAAAGCCACTTGAGCTCACGAGCTACATGGTCACAAAATTGAGAATCATGACATCAAACTAGTTAGATAATGATCGAGTTAGTTGTATCTTGTTACTCAAGTTAAAGCTGTCAGGCAAAGTAGTAGTCCTGGGCATGGAACATGCAGTTCTAATCAATTTAAATTATCTCTTGGGGAGAAATTTGGATTTTGAAGCATCCAGTAGGGTCCTTAGAGAGAGAGAGAGCATGCTGATAAAAGATTATTAGCCAGAATAATTAAGAAAGAAAGGAGCTATGATCATGCTTGGTGCCTAAATTGTCATGCCCTAAACTCATCATTCAGGTTGACAGGCGACACAATAAAAAAACCTACCGATACCACCGGATGATCAATTGTATTTGAGCAGTCTTGTCATTTAATAAATTGGAGTTTTTTGTCGTATTAAAGATTGATAAATTATATTGTGAAAGTTGTTTTTATCCGGTTGATATTGCATGTTTTCTAGGGCTATACTCTATGAAACATACGGTCGTGTCACATTTCAACCTAGGTGATAGATTTGGGGTGCGACAAATATTGACCATAAGAAAATATCATCGCCCTGTAGCAGAAAGATGCTGCTGAGTGCTTACCTAGCTTGGATCATTTAGAAATAATCTTCTAGTCCCTGTGATTTATGTAATAGCTGGTGATAATGTTCCATTCGACAAATTCAAGAACCCTTTGTTTGCAAGCAATCATGACTGGCATAAGATTCTCTGCATGTTTCATGGAATTAAGGCTTTGCCTGCAGCAGGACAAGTCCACGAATCCAAAATCCTTCCAAACCATTTTAACAGACCAAGATAGGTCAGTGGTTCATTTGGCCCCAGGCTGATCATTAGGTTGGCCTTGGGTTCCGGCCTTTTGTTTTAATTAACCCAACTAGCATAAGACCAGCCTGCCCGCACCAACTATAAAACTAGGTTTTTGGAGGTAGTATAGTTGCATTCATATCAAATGAAAAGAAACCTAAGAAATAAACTGATGTTCCAGTATAGCAAACCTAACAGATAATTTCACTCTTTTCATTTCGAATCCATAGCATTTCTTTGTACTAACTTGCATAATAGAAATTAAAATGCTTCGGACGCGAGAGGAATTTATTACATAAATAAAAAAGAATAGCCTCAAGAGACAATGGATGGAACAAGCATTACAGATGTGGAGAAACTTAATATTGTCATGAAATTAATAAACATGCAGATCCTTCATTGCAGTCACATTCTTTTTCTCTGTTTCTTTTTGCATTTACAGTTTATGAAGTTACACTTGAGGACCACCAGCGTAGTCCGCCTCATATGAGTATGCGATCAATATCCATTGTATATGCTCGTGTGGCTATAATACAAATATTCATGTATAAGGAGAAAGTATATTGAGGAGGAGGTTGTTCACAGTACAACAGCTGCTCTAAAACTGTTTTAGATACACTAGGTGCAGCATGATGGCATGTCAGACATATCTGCAAAGATAGTCAACTCGGGCTGGATGTTTGAGCTTCATAAATGCCTTCAATTCATGCTTTCGGACCATCTCCCTTGAAATATTGAGGTTTCCAGCAATCTCTCCCAGTGTCCTATCACCCTTGCCATCAAGCCCATATCTCTGTCTAATCACCAAGCTCTCCTTTGGCTTCAGTGAATCTAGCTGCAGAAGAAGAATGGACCACTTAGATTTAACAAGTAATTTTAGCTTCAAAGTTTAAATCTATCATCAGAAAAAAAAGTTCAATTTAAATGTATGCAAGAAACCATGAGCACGATGCTTGTTGGAGTGGGTTGATGGGGCATAATAAAGAGCACTGACAATTTCAAAAAGATTTGTGTTTGCCAATTCTGATGTAAACATCTATAACCAGGGAAAAGGATGGACTTCTACAGTCAAAATTCTTTTTGAGGTATTTCGAAAAGCGCTTGAACTTGGAATACTGTACAATATACATGGTGGTGCTGATGGCATATTTCTAATTAAAATAACTGAATGTAGTAATTATCATAAGTTCTATCTACAATTCAGGCAGAGGTTTAACACCAAAAAAAAAAAAAAACACAATTACACCCCAGAACTCTGTCATGTAAAATATTTTAGTTAACTGGAATTCATGCAATTAAGCAGCAGCAGAACATGTAACATTCAAGATGTTTCTAATTCAGGAGATTATGAAATTCTATCTCTGATTACACTCCAGTTCGCATGGTCAACTTATAATTCTGTAGGTGCCGTGTCTTTTTTAAACCGCAGATAGATTTTTTTGGGGAAAAATGCAGAAAAAATTGAAGAATAACAATATACACAATAGAAAAGTGAAGCTGGCTTTAGTAACTCCAGCGTTTACCCTCTAAGATCAAAAATTTTGATGAATAATTTATCCATCTTACAAGAAAACACCTACAACTTCTTTTATGTGGCCATCTAAAAGTTCTTATCACAAAAGATTGTATGCATGCAATTTGGAAAGGAAAAGGAAATGTTAAGAAGAGAAGCTATGCATTTCTTTTTTTTTTTCCGGAGTAATACGATGACAAAAGAGAATGCATACATAACTCTGAAAGGCTTAAGTCTTATGACTTCAATTTCAAGCAGTGCAAATGCAATCTCTCCAAGTTTTACATTCTTAAATGCTGTATCTTTCTATAGGAAGTTTGCTTAATAAACTTCACAACTTACGAGATGCATCTAACATCTGAATATGTGACTAAATAGTGGACAAGCTAAAAATATGTCATCATGCACATCATTTCAGCTTATTTCATTTAAAATTTCCAAACTAAAAATCTACAAGAATCATGCGAATCAAGAGAAGTTTCTAATGACATCACTATTTAAAAATGGCTTTAAGAAAAGGATTGCAATGTAGTTTGCTATACTGAGTAAGAAAATCAAACATAAGTTAGTCTCTTCCTTGGGATATGAATAGAAAGGAAAATGCTTTGGGGCCCACATCTGATACCAAGAAAAAAGCTTCAGGACCAAATTATAGAAACATATTACTCAAACTTTTCCTTTCTTTATAGAGACATATTACTTATCGGTAACAATGGAATATAAACAGATTGTAAAAGCTCAAAATTATATCAAGCAGTCACAATGGGTTCTGACCCTTGGATTTTTTTTAAATGGTTAGTTTATTTGTATCCTGTAGTTTCGAAAAAGCTGCTAGAGTAGGCATTTACCACATCATCTAGAGCAAGTCGTAGAAGTGCACGTTGTCTATGCTTATCACCACCCACACCATCCATATCAGTGATCCCATCGATAAATTCTTCTTGTGTTACAGCATGCCTTGCATGAAGGGAAAAGATTGGTTTTGCAGCCTTCATGACATCATGATATCTCTCCGGTGAAATTTTTACTCTGTCAATGATCTCTTCATCTTTTGGCAATCTCCCAAGCTCGAACTGCAACTCTAATTTGGCTTTCTGGATCTCTTGTCTGACCTGCATTGTTAGTTAGTAGTTGTTACCAACCAAAGTTCATAATATTTTAACATGGTTAAAGTGCATATGATTCATCAAGGTTCTGAAAACATGAAGAAAATTGTTTTTGAAAATACAGTAACCATAAATTTTGATGCTGAAATGTACAAAGCAAGGAACACCAAGTTTAAAAATGCTGCAACAAATCAAAAGTTTATCATACCGATTCAATCCCAAAGGGAACTCGTGTAAAGCTTGAAACAGTCATCGAACGTGTTATAGAATGCCGGATCCAAAATAGACCATATGTGGATAAACGGAAACCACGCTTTGGTTCAAATCGATCAATGGCAGTAATGAGACCCTTCACTCCAGCTTGGCAGAGGTCTTGGAACTTCTGACCACTTGCAATCTCTGGATAATACTTGTTGATTACAAATAAAACTAGCCGAAGATTGTGCTGCAGTGAATTTTAAGGCATCTTGTCAGTTGAAGTGTCTTTAATTCTTGTGGAGATATTGAAGCACCAACTTCAAGAACTCTCTAATGAACTAAATTTTCAGTTAATTTGGCACATTTAGAATCCTAAAAAGGTTAATCAAGAGGTAACTTCTTCAAGTTACAAAATTTTTGTGTAGAGATAAAAATTGTAACCACCACCATATCAAGAAACAAATAGTGTACCATGCAACCATACAATTTTCTGCAAGACCTGACAAATTTCATGCCAAGGGTTGAAAAAATACGGGTACCTTACCATATGAAATGGGTACAAGTATGGTATCAAATCATGTAGATACAAACTATGTGTGTTGGTTTTGGCACAATAAAAGCAAGGTGTGTACCATGCATCCCTATGGTACTATATATACCGTAGGACATACAGGCACTGGTACTTCACAAGTACGATATGGTACTAACACACACTGGTACTTGAATACTTGTTTCATTCAATAGAGATAGCAAGGTTCCAATAATCAGCGTGTTCTGATACCTTCCTCAATAAAATCCATGAAACATCATCCATATGTAAAAGTAATAAATTTCAAGTTTTTCCACCCTTCTCGAAGTTCACTCCTCCAAAAACTGCAATAATCGCTGCAAACTGGGCTGTAGCTCAGCGGTTGCATTGCTGCTCCATTTAGAGGATGTTCTGGGTTCATAATTTGGGAGTTGTTTCCCAATTGCTCGACGTAGGTGATTTTCACATGTTTTTTAAATGATTTGTGGTATTGTATTTCTATTAAAAAAGGAAAGAAAAGAAATGATTGGTGATGCCCCCGCTTTTACTCTGCATCGCCCCCCTCCCCCCCCCCCCCCAAAAAAAAAACAAAAGCAAACCAACCAAAAAAGATTGGTGGGAGTGCTGCCAGTCCTTTTCTTTTTCCCTCCTAGTGTGTTCCAAGTGCATGGTTGATGTAGTTATGCCTCTTGCCACAAGGCATGATGGATCATCTGTAATAACCCAGGACCTCATCCAAAAAAGCTAGTCGGAAGATATTTTTTAGGTTTCTTAGTCCTATATAAATACCCAAGATCTCTTCGGCGAATAACCGATATGGGACTAAACAAACATCTACATAGGTCCTCAAATGTCTAAACAAATCCATTCAAATCTAATCACAAGCATCCCGATCGGCTCGTGGCCAGCCTCAATGAGCTTGTGCTGCAGTATCTACTAGTCCACATAGGCTATGGGCCTGGTCCGCTCTGATACCATTGTAACAACCTCAGACCTCATCCAAAAAGGCTAGCCGGAAGGTATTTTTTAGGTTTGTTAGTCCTGTATAAGTACCCAAAATTTTTCGGGCAAATAACCGATGTGAGACTAAACACAAACCCACACGGATTCTTACATCATCCATATTGACAATCTACAATGTACATTACAATCTCCACATCTTAAGAGATAAGAGTGCAAGAGTTCTACAGGTTTGAAGTCATTAAAGTTTTTTGAATTCATGCTACTAAGAAAAGTTCATAATAAAGGAAACTAGAATGAGGTCTATAAATACAATGAGAACATAATATGAGAGTTAAAGCATCAGGCATGGCTATAAGAGATTCAATGACATTAGCTGTGGTATAACTATGTTAGAGCAAACATGTTATATATCTTAAAATAATATCTTCACATATTATAGTACTATTTATGGGTGTCAGTTTCTTTCTGCCTATCAATGATCAACTTTATATTAATATCTCATCAGCCACTCATCTCTTCATATTTTGGTCAAAGCATCTTCCCACTGCAGCATTAGTTCCACAGTGAAAAATAATTATAAGGCATAGAACCCATAGATTATTATACTAGAGTTATCTGCATACACAACCTGCATTCAGGTTAAGATACAATAGAGTAGATACCTAAATTACCAATGGGTTAGTTCTTTTACAGTGCAGATATTCTAGATATTGTAGATACCTTGATTAGCATGTTCCTTGCAGCTTGACCAACTTCGATATGTCTTCTTAATCGAGGCACAGTCATATTGACTGCAACGGCCAGCTCAGCATCCGTAGGCTCTCTATTTAGATCCTTGTCCAAGTTCTTTTTCACCTCAAAGATTGCCTAAAATTTAACAAAACAAAGGAAACTAAGCAAGCAGCATACCAAAAATAAACAACTGGCAAATGACAATGAATGAATGCAAATTTCTCTTCCTCTAGTAATATGAGGAAAAATCCACTATTGTTTTCTATTTGTAGGAGTGGTACAGCGCCATATAAGATGATTGACTCTAAGAACTTGCAAAGGAATATTATAGCATATCTACCTTATGATCCCATGATGGATGCAAGTACGAGCACAAATTAAAGTAAATACTAAAGATCCGCCCTTCTGGTTCCTTCCACTAAGGCAAAATCTCTTAAGCCAATTGCAAAATGATAGGGCAATACTAAAGTTCGGGATCAGAGTAAACAAGGACACCCATAGTATGATAGCGAACAATTAACTGAAGAGTTATCAACAAAAACAAACCAAAGAATAAGGAAATTGAATCAAAATGCTCACTTTCATGGGCTGCATCAACTCGAACAGCCGATTATGCTCGGCAGAACTAAGAACGGGCGGAATCTTCATCTTTTTCCAATCCAAGCTCGCCAAATCTGTCGATACCGAGTATTCCCTCAACAGCTTCTCCCCATCCTCATCAAGATCCCTCCTTTCATCCCGCGCGGCCGCTGCCTCCACCTCCTCATCCTTCCTCCTCCTCGAAGCTATCCTCTTCTCCAAACTCAATCTCCTCACCCTCCTCTTCCTATTCCTCACCACATTGCCCTCTTCCCCGTCCCCCTCTTTCGCCCTTTTCCTCGACCGGCCACGGCGCCTCCTTCCGCGCCGATCAGCCTCCTCCACATCGGAGACCTCCGCCGGGCTGAGCTTATAGATGTTCTCGAGCGCGGCGGCGACCTCGTTGTAGTCCAAGTCCTGGGTGGCGGTGGGGGGGGCGTCGACGGAGGCAGCCTGAGCTCGCTTTGATGACTTCTGAGGCGGCTTTACGGCCTCAGATGGTATGGCCGCGGCCGAGCACTTGGCAGTCCAATCCGCTCTGAAGGCGAGGCAGAGGAAGGGCCGCCGGGGAGCCGGCAATCGGCGGGCGGAGAGGCGGGCACCAGCGCCGAACGGAGTCTGCGAGGCCGAACTGGGGACGGTGACAGCTCCCATGCCAAAAAACCGTGCACGAATTTTGATACCAGCTGAACGTTAGAAGATTGAGCTCACTCTCCCTCTCTCTCTCTCTCGCTGTGCAAGAACTGGAAGAAGAGAAGACCGTTGTTTATTTGAGAAATTTTCTTAATAAAGAAATTGGGTGGTGATGGCGGGTTACATATACAAGGCCGGCTTACGACTACCACAAGCTCCAGTTCGTGGCTCTCTCGGATCCAACGGTGACTATTTTTTTGTGATGGGAAAAGGACGGTGGGATGGGGTTCATGGGGTAAGTGGGGTGACGTGGGGAGAAGATATATTGAGGTCCGAGGGTGGATCCGTGGATGGCATTCGTAACACGTGGATGACTCTGATAAGTCGCGTGATATTTCCGGTCTCAATCTGGTGGGGCCGGGGAGGGGGGATTGGGGGTAATGGGGGTCCCCACGTTGCTGGTTCTGATACCAGTTATCAGGATGGAGTGAGGAGTACGAAAACAATTTTGAATCAAATTCTTGGTTCGCCGATTTGTGCATTTGTGCCCACAGACACAGACAAAGGAGAGCTTCTAGAGCGACCAAGCTGGGGTTATCACTTTCTCAAACCGTAACTTTTTTTTTTAATTTTATTTTGTAGACGTGACATTTAGATCGCCCCAAATCAAATGCATTCCGCAGCATCGGATCTTGTAATTGAAATGAAATCTATTGGGCTAAGTTCCATACAGCCGAGCCTAAGCATTAGGCATATAAAAAATCACTCGATCAGCCATTCTGTTAGCCTCTCTATAAGTATTAATAGCGTCAAAATAAATTATAGTGGAGATAATCAAACTATATAAGAAGCTAAACATATTACATTACATTTTTATGGCATACACAATCATGATAGTCGGATGTTATCACTTTCTCAAATGTGTCGATGCAGAATGATTCTCTTCCGGTGGTGGTAAGCAAACTAAGAAATGTTTAAGAGTTGATTATGAGCACAAGCGAGGGTTCAAGTTCAATATAGGTCAGAATTCATTTTGATTGCAGTTAACTATTCGTTGCACGGGGGACACAAATCTATCACTCCAGCAGCCATTAGGATCCCAACTATTATGATCTGCAGCTGTCTTCCATTGCTTGATGAGAAATAAGATCGGCCGGTGTATAGTTTTCACCCATTCAAGGGCATCATTTCTTTGAAAAGCCACTTTTTCTTCTGCTACAATTGAAATAAGTCCATTAGTAATTCAATTTTGTTATAAACTAGGTTTATATGAAAATAAAAGAACAGCTATTATATGAGCCATTATTTGCTACTACAATCAAGACTCTATGATATTCGATCACGCCATTGTTTATATCAAGCAAAATTAAATTTTAGTTAATAAAAATTTGGATTCAAAAAAAATTAAGTAAATAGTCAAAGTGGTGGACAACGGATACTATTTTTATTATATAGCAACCATTATAATAAAATAATAGATAAATAATGACCTATCAAGAAATTGCCATCTCCATTATATATATTTTAGAGAAGGCTTGGATACTCTATTTTGAGATATACACAGCTTCCAAAAATCTCCGCTAATGCCGGATCTAGAAAAGATCAAATGTACACAATTTTATCTGCATGTAGAGAGACTGGTTTTGTTTCAGATTCATAAACCTAGATCATAGTGGAGCAATGTCGCTACTTTGCCATTCTCCGGAGTCGACACAAAAAAAAAAAAAAAAGTCATGTATATTACAATCTACATTTTTTGCCTTAAAAAAATCCAGATTAAATCTAGACCACACTTCCCATTTGCTGGACTCTAGTGTGCGGAACACATGGAGAGGCTTGCGTGGCTGCGTACTGTCTGTGACTCTAAATCTTGCATTTTCTCTGGCAATTGCAGTTGAAGCTTGGCGCAGTCTACGCTTCCCGTAGATTGATGCGTATGCCGTCCGTTGTTCATGTTAGACATTGGGCCAAAGCCAAGATTATGGGATGGTAACGCCCACCCCTTTCCTTGACATTACTACATGGGCTGGACCATGTACATTCTATTTTCTCGTAGGCTTATTCTATCAGGCCCTGATCCGAGATCACAAGCTAAGAGTCACGGCAATCGCCATGTACTCAATAAAAACCCTCCTCACAAGCATGCAAGACATCTCAATATAATATCATAAACAAGCAGCAGAATAAATTTAAATAATCAATGTTCAAATTTTAATTTAAATAACTAGAATTAGATTTTAATGTCTCGCAGAACCAACGATATTTAATTCTAATCTAAATTAAAGATGTCCAATTTGACTAATCACTCTCTCGATTATAACCCCGTACCATCTTAGTTTCTGGTATCTGAAAAAAAAAAGAAAGCATAATAAGCTTGGCAACCCAGTAAATAATGCATATCCTAACTAAATAATTCATGTAATAACATAAGATACAATAATAAAATATAAATTACCACGAATCACTATAAAGACATAACCAATTTCGTTTCAAAACACAAATTTATTAGAATCTATATCTTTCAATAGTATATATATATATATATTCATAAATCCGATTCAAAACAAATCACATTCAATTCAACAGCCTTTAACTATGACCACGTTTATATTCTGTGGCTAAGCCAAAAATAAAATCACACTTATACCTTGTAGAGTAGGTCTATTCGCATAGCAGCAGCAGAAGTTTGTTTGATGCATAAAAATCCAGCTTTAGAAGAAGAGTAGAGGCTCAGAAAGAAGAAATTTAGATAATGAAAGAAGAAAGGCAGTATTTCTTTCGGAGGTACTGGATGATAGTGGGACAGACGGTGACGGCGGCCATACAGCAGTATTTTAGTACAGCCGTGATGTCTTCAGATTGGCAGAGGACCCTAGTCACCCTGATACCGAAGCGTCAGGATGCTTCTGAGCCGAGTCACTTTCGCCCGATCAGTCTATGTACTACTTTGTACAAGGTGACGGCGAAGTTACTAGCTTTGCGACTGAGAGATATTCTACCGAGACTGATTAGCCCGGAGCAGGGGGCTTTTGTGGGAGGGCGGAGCATTACAGATAATGTCCTTATTGCGCAGGAATTCATGTTTGATCTTGGTAGGGCCTCTAGTAGGAGGAGTTTGATGGGGATCAAGCTTGACATGGAGAGAGCATATGATATGATGAGATGGGATTTTGTGCAGTAGTCCTTGCAGGGATTTGGCTTTCCTGAGGCATGGATCAGATGGGTTATGGGATGTATCAGAGCCCCCTCTTTTGCCATCCTGGTAAACGGATCGCCTTCACGGTATTTTGAGTCTTCTGGGGGATTGCGTCAGGGATGCCCTCTCTCTCCATTGTTGTTTATTATATGCGCAGATGCACTTTCACGGGGCCTTCGGCATGCAGTGATCTCCCAGGAGCTGGAGGTTTATAGGCCGGTGGTGGAGGCTACACCGATCTCGCATCTGCTCTTCGCCGATGACTGCCTCTTGTTAGCCCGGGCGACTAGGCAGGCTGCACTGAGTGTTTGGAGGATTCTTCGTGATTATTGCTCTATGTCTGGTCAACGGGTCAACTTATCTAAGTCAGCAATTATTTTCAGCCCGAAGACCAAACTGACTGTGAAGACCTCCATTTTGGAGATTCTGGGAGTGGGTGAGCAGGAGGGCACACTGAGGTATTTGGGAGTACCGATCTCCGGTCAGCGTCTACGTAGCAGTGATTGTACTCCCCTCGAGCTCAGTATCAGACGCAGGTTGGAGGGCTGGCAGATTCACTCACTATCCATGATGGGCAGGATTACTCTGGTACGGTCAGTTCTTTCCTCTATCCCTGTCTATCTACTATCCAACTCTCTTATTCCAGTAGCGACAGTGAGGAAAATTGAGCAGATCTATAGGAACTTTATTTGGGGGAGGAACAGAGATGGGGGGGGGTATCCCTCTTATGGCATGGGAGGTTGTATGTCAGCCAACGAGATATGGTGGGTTGGGGGTGCAGTCCTTGGTGGCGAGACGAGAGGTCCTAGCGGCACGGCACGCTGCTAGATTTGTGCTGGAGCCAGGTGGCATGTGGTCTTCACTGATGAGGGCCAAGTATGGTGTCCTAGTGCCTGGGTCCCATGCTGGACGTCGCCATTCACCGGTGTGGAGAGAGATTTGTGCCAGGGCAGGGCTGGTGCTTCCCGCGATTAGATGGGCCATTGGAGATGGGCGGTCCATTGATGTGTTGGAGGATTGCTGGGTGACAGAGCAGCCGATTAGCAGATTACCAGTTATGGTGGATACGTCGAGGTTAGCCGGCCTCAGGGTCAGAGATCTTATGGAGCTAGAGGGTGATCGCTGGAGGATGGACTTGATCAGAGAGACCTTTGGGGAGCAGTTGGTAGAGATGATCCTGGCCCTACATATCCCTGCCCGAGAGGGGTTGGATAGACTAGTTTGGATGCCATCAGGGAGATCTCAGGTGCGGGCCAGGGATATTCACACGTTACTGTGCCGAGAGCCAGCACGGCAGATAGAGGGAGGATGGATTTGGAGGATGCGGGTTCACCCGCGGGTGGCGCTCTTCATCTGGAAGGTGGCATGGGGCTGCCTACCGACCAGGAGCTTGCTTGTTAGGCGAGGTATGAGGATTACTCAGTGTTGTGAGGTGTGCACAGAGATCGAGGAGACGATTGATCACGCTCTTCTGCAGTGATCTCCCAGGAGCTGGAGGTTTATAGGCCGGTGGTGGAGGCTACACCGATCTCGCATCTGCTCTTCGCCGATGACTGCCTCGAGCTCCGGTCAGCGTCTACGTAGCAGTGATTGTACTCCCCTCGAGCTCAGTATCAGACGCAGGTTGGAGGGCTGGCAGATTCACTCACTATCCATGATGGGCAGGATTACTCTGGTACGGTCAGTTCTTTCCTCTATCCCTGTCTATCTACTATCCAACTCTCTTATTCCAGTAGCGACAGTGAGGAAAATTGAGCAGATCTATAGGAACTTTATTTGGGGGAGGAACAGAGATGGGGGGGGTATCCCTCTTATGGCATGGGAGGTTGTATGTCAGCCAACGAGATATGGTGGGTTGGGGGTGCAGTCCTTGGTGGCGAGACGAGAGGTCCTAGCGGCACGGCATGCTGCTAGATTTGTGCTGGAGCCAGGTGGCATGTGGTCTTCACTGATGAGGGCCAAGTATGGTGTCCTAGTGCCTGGGTCCCATGCTGGACGTCGCCATTCACCGGTGTGGAGAGAGATTTGTGCCAGGGCAGGGCTGGTGCTTCCCGCGATTAGATGGGCCATTGGAGATGGGCGGTCCATTGATGTGTTGGAGGATTGCTGGGTGACAGAGCAGCCGATTAGCAGATTACCAGTTATGGTGGATACGTCGAGGTTAGCCGGCCTCAGGGTCAGAGATCTTATGGAGCCAGAGGGTGATCGCTGGAGGATGGACTTGATCAGAGAGACCTTTGGGGAGCAGTTGGTAGAGATGATCCTGGCCCTACATATCCCTGCCCGAGAGGGGTTGGATAGACTAGTTTGGATGCCATCAGGGAGATCTCAGGTGCGGGCCAGGGATATTCACACGTTACTGTGCCGAGAGCCAGCACGGCAGATAGAGGGAGGATGGATTTGGAGGATGCGGGTTCACCCGCGGGTGGCGCTCTTCATCTGGAAGGTGGCATGGGGCTGCCTACCGACCAGGAGCTTGCTTGTTAGGCGAGGTATGAGGATTACTCAGTGTTGTGAGGTGTGCACAGAGATCGAGGAGACGATTGATCACGCTCTTCTGCAGTGTCCCAGAGCTAGGGAGATTTGGCGCCTATCACCATCCGTGTTACCCCACTCAGTCGAGTCGACACAGGATCTGATTCATTGCTTGAGGGTTTCCATGAGGAGGCCCAGCACTGTTGAGGCCGGCATTTGCTGGGTATATTTGGCTTATTCTATTTGGTTGGACAGGAATGCTGGCATCTTTGAGGGTAGGCGTTTACCCCCACGGCGGGTGGTGGACAGAGCCATGCTTTATGCCAGGGAGGTTACTACAGCTGCCATTAGTTTCACTTCTGGGATAGCCAGGGACATCTGGGGTACTCTTTCAGCTGTCACAGCGCCCAGGTTTGCCCTAGTTTCTTGGGTACCCCCACCCCTTGGTTATCTAAAAGTGAATTTTGATGGTAGTATGTCGGTGGACGGGGTGTCAGGAGGAGCTGGCTTTGTTATCAGAGACTATCGGGGTAGGCTGATTGCTGCTGGCGGATGCCGTACGCCGGGATTCACCGCAGTTGGGGCAGAGCTGCGGGCAGCCTGGGAGGGCATAGCATATGCGAGGCGGGTACTTCGTGCTGAGCATATATGTCTTGAGGGAGATTCCTTTGTGGTGATCGATTGGATACGAGGAGTGGACAGATTTGGTGATGGTCATCCCCTCATCCGTGAGGTTAGGCGAGTGGCTCAGGAGCTGAGTGACCTCCAGGCCGTACATGTTTTTCGGGAGGCGAACAGTGTGGCAGACTGGGTTGCCTCTTTTGTTGCCCGGCATTCAGGGGAGGTCATATGGACATCTGCAGGAGATATTCCTCCCACCCTTTACTCTTTGCTTTCCTTTGATTTGGCTGGATGTACTCAAGTTAGAGTTATATGAAATGCCGTTTCTACCAAAAAAAAAAAAAAAAAAAAAAGGCATCCATTTAGGGAAGGCCAATCATAATATGCCCAAAAAAAAGCTATTTATCTTTTTGTAATGGTGATTCACCGAGGGCTGCTCGTTCTTTAACCATTCTGCCCAACGGCTACGTCCTTATGGTCATCCATATTTGGAGTTCCTCTCTATGATATAATTACTCGGGAGGTGATGGGAGGCAAAATAGATCGTCCTGCTCGCAATGATGGGACCACTCAATTTTGGCCAAATGGGCTCCAACACCGACTGAGCCGGATATCGGCCCCGCCAAGAGCTAGTTCGAGCCCGGACTCTGCCAAAGGCACAGTTGACCTTGGCCGAATCTCTCCGTTGCCGCGACCTGCAGCGACCTTTTGATGCTCATGATGACGTCCCAAGCTTGAGCTCGGGACACCCTAGAAGCTTCTTCGACCTCGGGGTGCCTCCTGTATTCGCCGACCAGCCCCGACCAAGCTCGGGGTGCCTCCTGTATTCGACGACCTGCCCCGACCAAGCTCGGAGCGCCTCTTGTATTCGCCGACCCGCCTCAAGCCTCAAACTCGAAGCGCTTTATTAAGGAAGCTAAGCCGACCTCATCAAATATGTGATGCGATACCTCACCGAGCCCAGCCTCGCCAACAGCCGCATCCACTTGCGTGTCTACGCTCTCCTGTGTGGCCGTACACTGCGACACCATCACGCCATACTTTGTTTGCTGACCTACGATAGTCAAGGATAGTGCCAGGATACTCCAGCCATACCCTGCTATGACTGTCGATGCCTTACCGCTTACAAGGACGGATCGCGCCAGTGCCACAAGCAAGCTCTGGTTGCGCGCCATCCCTACTCATGATGGGAATGGATCATACCTCCGCCATCTGGGCGCCCTTACTGGGACTATAAATAACCCCATTAGGTAACGCCAAAGGAACTATTTGGCTGGACCAACTGAGCACCACACAAACTTGATTGTCGGAGGGCTCTCACCGGAAGTACCGGTGAAGTTTTGTGCAGGTACACCTTCGATCGCGAGAGGTGGCTCTCATCATCTTCCTCCACACTCCGGCAGCTCCCTCGACTCCTCCGGCGTGGTCACCCTCGGGTCAATTTTGAACCATAACATTTTAGCGCTAAAGGAAGGGTCTGAGTCATGATCATGAGTGTAAGGAGTCATGGAGCTCCAAACGCATCGAGCAGCCGAGTACCAGCACCCGACCACTCCCTCAAAGTCCACCCTCTGCAGCACCTGCACCAGCGGACCAGATTCCTCAAGTTCAGCCAAAATAGTTTTACCTGCTCGCTCAGCAAGTCCAAGCTCTTACCGCGGCTGTTCAAAGCCTTCAGCTTGTAGGAGCCTCATCAATCGCCGAGCTCGACAGGAAAGTCAAGGAAGTGGGGCGACAAGTCTAGATGCTCCGGGATCAAGTTGCGGAATGCCACGAGGAGTGCCATCGATCAAGGAGCAGATCCCTCCGGAGGTCAGGTAAATATGCCTCTCTTCATAGTTTTGGAAAGTACACTCCCCTCACGTCCTCCCAGATAGAGATCCTCATGAAAATTGAGGGTCGCGGCTACCTCCGACCTCCATTGAAGATGCGACCGTCGGGGTCGCAGAAGCGTTCGGACAAATAATGCCGCTTCCATAGAGATCACGGTCATGACACGGAGGACTATTACCAGCTCCGTGATAAAATTGAAACAATTGTCCACCAAAGCCCGCTGAGTCGGTTTGTCTATGGTCAAATCGACAGAATGGAGCTCGAGGGATAGAGCCCGAAGCCGTGCAACGGGCTCGACGACAATCACCCCAGCGTGGGCACCATCAACACCGCACTTGCGCATGCCACACGCTAGCAGCTTCTTGACATCGAGGGGCAGGAAAGAGGCCGCACCCCCATCAGTCCGGGTCTGACAACCCGAGATGTAAGCTACAACCCTCCGGATGGGACTTTAGCCCCTCCAGATCAGGATTTTTAAATTTCAGAATGTGTCAATTAATAAAGTTACCCATTGGAATTTCTCCAAAGCATCTCTGAAACACCCTAATGGGCTCGACGCACTCCGTCGCTCCCACAACATGAGTTATGTATCGATAAATCTGTAAAGTCTTCCCTCGAGCTCGGCTCGGGACGCCCTGCAGTTTCGCCCGAGAGCCAAAGGGCCTCGCGACTGCAGGATCTGTCTACAAAGTCATTCCTCAAGCTCGGCTCGGGACGCCCTGCAGTTTCGCTCGAGAGCCCAAGGGCCTCGCGACTGCAGGATCTATCTACAAAGCTTCCCTCGAGCTCGGCTTAGGACGCCCTGTAGTTTTGCCCGAGAGCTAAAGGGCCTCTCAACTGCAAGATCTATCTATAAAGTTGTCTCTCGAGCTCGACTCGGGATGCTCTGCAGTTTCGCCCGAGAGCCAAAGGGCCTCGCGGCTGCAAGATCTGTCTACAAAGTCATCTCTCGAGCTCCACTCAGGATGCCCTGCAGTTTTGCCCGAGAGCCAAAGGGCCTCATGGCTGCAGGATCTGTATACAAAGTCGTCCCTCGAGCTCGGCTCGGGACGTCCTACAGTTTCGCCCGAGAGCCAAAGGGCCTCACAACTGCAGGATTTGTCTACAAAATCGTCCCTCAAGCTCGGCTCGGGACGCCCTGCAATTTCACCTGAGAGCCAAAGGGCCTCGCGACTGCAGGATCTATCTACAAAGTCGTCCCTCGAGCTTGACTCGGGGTGCCCTGCGGCGTCAACGGGGAGCCATTGAAGAGCTCCCCCAACTACAGTCTTCTACAAGTACGCCCTCGATCTGAGTGGGGGGTGCCCTATAGTGTCAACGGGGAGCTGCTAAAAAGCTCCTCCGACCGCAATATTCTACAAGTACGCTCTAATCTGAGTGGGGGGCATCCTGCGGCGTTAACAGGGAGCCGTTGAAGAGCTCCCCCGACCGCAATATTCTACAAGTATGCCTCCGATTTGAGTGGGGGGGGGGGCGTCGTGCGACGCCAATGGAAAGCCGTCGAAGAGCTCCCCCGACCGCAGTATTTAAGTATGCCCCGATTCGAGTGGCGTGCACCTTGCGTATCTACTGTGACGTCCCTTGAGCTGGGCTCGGGGCGCCCTGCATTGTGTTGATCGCAAGCTAAAAAGCTTCCGCGACCGCAGGTATCTACAATGACATCCCTTGAGCTGAGCTCGGGGCGCCCTGCATTGTGTCGATCGCAAACCAAAAAGCTTCCGCAAGTATCTACAACGACGCCCCTTGAGCTGAGTTCGAGGCGCTCAACGTTATACCAGTCGCGAGCCCCAGAACCTCCCATGGCTGTTGCCACATTGAGGGACGTATCATCCGAGCCCGGCCCGAAAAGCTCGGCAAACTCTTCGCCAACTTTGTGGGAGTTGCATGGCAACATGGAGATCGAGCTAATCCCTAAGCTACGCAATGCAGGTCTTACTAGTTAGGCACAAAGCCTCGAGCGAAGCAAGTTTAAGACATTATGCTAGATTCCAAGGTGGTGAAGAAAATCCACTTCATTCTCGTTGAAAGGCTAGGGCCCGATTACAAAAATGGCCAACCCTAAGGCCAGGCTAAATACAAAAAGGCCTAGATAGCCTATGTTGCCCAAGGTGACAAGCCAAGAGGGGGGGGGGGGGGGGTGAATTGGTTTCTTTTAATTTTAACTATCTTACTTGTGTTAAATGATGAGTTAGTGAACTTAAACAAATCACAATACAAACAACAAGAAGTATAGTGGTTCGGTGCTCTCCTTAGCACCTACGTCCACTCCCCAAGCGACCCCTTGGGAATTCACTATAATCCCGCGGATTACAGTTGGATTGTTTTCCGGGCTCACAATCCAAAAACCTTTACACTTTGGTTTTCCGGGTTCACCAAAAACCTATGTTGGTTTTACGGGCTCACCAACGAACCTATACAATTGGTTTTACGGGTTCACCAACAACCTACGTTGGTTTTACGGGCTTACCAACAACCTATGTTGGTTTTACGGGCTCACCAACGAACCTTTACAATTGGTTTTTCAGGTTCACCAATCAACCTATTCCGTTGGTTTTGCGGGCTAACCAACCAACCTTTACAAGTAGTTTAATAAACAAAGGAAGAAGATTTAAACTCCTAGATGAGCAAATATAACAATATAATCTACAAAGAAGAGTTTAGAGAATATTTATCGATTGATGTGACTTCTCTCTTCTTTGTCAAGGATGCTTCACTCTTCAAGGGTGGATGGAGCTCTTGATGACTCTTTGAATCTGCTCAACCACTTTCTTTTGATTCTTGAATGAAGCACTTGGATGAAGCTTGCCTTGCTAGGGTTCTCTCTTGAATGCACTTGATGTATTTTCCAAAGCTTGCTTCCTCTGATGAATACTCCCTCTTAAATACTTCTCCAACCTCCAAATAGTCCTTCATGACCGTTGGATTGAAGAAACTAGCCGTTTATAGCCGTTAGGAGTCCAAAAAGTACTTCTGCACAACTAGCCGTTATGCTTCTGCCCGTGCTTGAGTCGACCCAAACTTTTCTTGGGTCGACCCAAACCTTGGGTCAGCTCAAACTTTTTCTTGGGTCGACCCAACCTTCAGAAACACAGAAACTTGGAATTCAGCTTTCCTTCACTTGGGTCGACTCATGCTTTCCTTGGGTCGACTCAAGGTTCAGTTGGGTCGACTCAACTTCTTCTTGGGTCGACCCTAACAGGATTTCCAGAGAACCTTTTCTGTCTTCTGTTCTGTCTTGCCTTTGGGTCGACCCACACAGGGTTTGGGTCGACTCAAGCTTGGGTCGACTCAACTTCATCTTGGGTCGACCCTCTCAGTAAATCCAGAGAACCATTTTCTGAGTTGTTTTGAGGATCTTGATGTTTGGGTCGACTCATGCTTTCCTTGGGTCGACCCAACACACTGTTCATCTGTGCCATTTTTGCAGAAGTGTGCCAAATGATTTCTTGATGTGCCGGGGTCGACCCAATCATCCTTTGGGTCGACTCAATCCACACTTTGCTGCATCTCAAGGTTAGATTCATTCAAATAAACAATGAAATGTATCTATATCAATTTAAACAAATATACTGAGAGTAACAGACTTAAGAATGTAGTATCGATTTAACTTATAACATACTCTAGATAATTGCTTGTTAATCATCAAAATAATACTATCATCCTCAATCTCCCTCTTTTTGATGATTACAAAATAAAGAGTATGAGCCTATTGATACTTGTCTTTAAAATCAATTTTTGAAAGGGCTTAACTTGCTGAATTTCAGCTTTTCATATATAAGAGTGAAGTCTCCCCCTATATCATTCAAATGTTGCCAATTTGACTTTTTAAATTACTCCCCCTTTCATTTATAATTCATTAAAGATGAAACTCCAAAAATTTGAGATAAAATATGAGTTTCAGATTATGTATCGAGGTGTGAAAGGTACGTGCCAAATTCTGAAATTATATGTGCCAAATTCTGAAATTTGATATAAATTTTTGACTTGATCATTTTCATTGTTGCAAATTGCTCCCCCTTGGATGTATATGCTTTCCTATATGATTTTCAATTTATTTTACAAATTATTTCTCTTTCTTTCTTTATTTCTCCTCTTATTACTCTATCTTTACTTCTCCCCTATTACTCTTTCTTTACTTCTCCCCCTTTTTGTTACTCTATTTACTCTATCTTTACTTCTCCCCTATTACTCTTTCTTTACTTCTCCCCCTTTTTGTTATCATCAAATAGGTACATGGGAAAGGACACAATAAATAACAAACATTCAAACTTCATTGATCAAAATAGGAACATTTTAGTACAATCATGCCAAAAATAAAAGCAAATACAATGTTCCTCAATCAAGGTTCAAAATACATGATCAACACAAAATACATATGAGAACTAGATACATATCCTAGGCTCTAAACAAGATCGTGAGACTCTCCCGGATCGCTTGGCTACGGCTCTCTTGGGTCCCATTTCTCCAAGATCTTGAAGTAATCTACTGTTTGGAGATGATTGGAGAAGATTTGAGAGTGGGGAATAGGGTTTTCGGAAGAGGACAAAGGGTAAACAGTGCCCTAGATAGCTCACGGGTCCCCCTTTTAACAGTGGGGTCCCGACGTTGGGTCGACTCAAAAATTTTCTTGGGTCGACTCAACATTGGGTCAACCCTATTCTGGGTTGGGTCGACCCAAGTTCAGAAATTTTTTCTTTCTCTTCCTTTTCGCTTCTAAAAAAAATTTTTCTTTGCTTCCAATCCTTACAAATTCTTTCTGGGACAATGATACATGAGTAAGGAATCTATAGATTACAAGTTTGACTCATGTTTCATGGGTTTTTAGAAATGGGAGGAATGTATCATGAGACTGCTTGCTCCCTTTTATATCTCTTCAATAAAAAGGATCACATATGCCTAATTCCCTCCTTAGCGTGCAGAATCTATCTTCACTCAAGGATTTTGTGAATATGTCGGCTAATTGTTTTTCAGTACATATATGCTCAATACATATGTTTCTATTTTGCACATGATCCCTAATAAAATGATATCTTATTTCTATGTGTTTGGCTTTAGGAATGAGATATTTAGGATGTAAGCCAGAAGTGATCTCTAAATGTAGATTCCAAAGATAGTTTTGAAATCAAGTGTAGATGGAATCCTTTTCAAGTTATTTCAAGGAGTATCAAGAATAATATTCAAAGAAAGCACGAATAAAAATCCAATACCCTTTTTTTTTTAATATATTAAGTATATAGCAACATGAGAGCAATCTAATTAATTTTTAGAGTATAGTATAAGAGCAGATAAAGATCAAAATTTATATACTCGAAAAATATAAGATTATGTTGAATCTTTAATTCTTAATGACTTCAAAGTTCTTTCATGATATAAAAGTATTGGAGCATAGATACCAAAATATGAATTTATGCAATGTAGGATACATAAAATTCAGGGCTTTGGAAGTTCTTTTAAAGCTCTCTTAAAGACTTTCTTTTACTCCTTTAAAGATCCTAGCATCAAAATCAATTAAAATGAATTGGCTCAGGATTGAAACACTAAAGTGCAAGCCAATAAGAACTCATAAGTAGATTCCAAGATAAATTTTCGAAACTAAGACAGATGGAATCCTTTTCAATTAAATTTTCAGAAATAAATGATTTACCGATGAATACAGATGGAAATCCAACTTTCAAAAGATATTCAATGAAGCACAAAATTTAATACCACTTTACATTTAGTATTCTTTGTCTCATCTTTAGATGCGAATTTATACGATTAAGTTCTATATGATCTTTCACTCTGAAATTTTCTTTCTCCCCCTTAATTAATCATTCCATTTGAGAGTTTAGAGTTTGAAGATAATTTTCAATAAAGAGATTGAGTATTTAAAGCTCCCCCTCAAAAGATGCATTTTCTTTCAAACCTTTTTTTTTGTTCTTCTATAATATCAAGAATGTAGAGTGATCTAGAATTTTTCAAAATTTATAGCAATCACTCTTTTTAATCTTTCAAGAATAAATTATATTTTCTCTTATTTTTTTTTAAATATGTATGGAGATATTAATCAGAAAATAATTCTTTTGAAGCTCAAATTTCTTTCAAAAGTAATTACATTTTCTTTCCTATAAGAATTATTGAAGTGAGTTGAAATATTCTAAGCTTTAGGATCATTAACTCTCTTCTTAAAAATAGCTTTTCTTTTTAATGATAGAAGCATTTAATTATGTAGGAGTGTATATTCAAAATATTAATTTCTTAGTCATAGTTTTTCAGCAATGTATATATGAAGCACCATAAATCTTTTTAATATCAAAATAATATCATATGTTTAGAACCATTTATTTGCAATCAAGATCATTGAAAAACACATCATTTAGACTAATTTCAGTACACTTATAAGATAAAAAATGATATGTTTCATATGCGTATCGGAGCAAACAACCAAGGTATCCAAAGTAATTCTATTTTTCTTAAACCGTAGTTTTCATCTAGAAATCATATTGAGTTATTCCCCAAAATGATGCAATCATTGAAGCATATAATGAAAGTTACAAAAATGTAATGATAGAAGCATTTTTAAATTAAGTTTAAGCTTTTATACAAAATCAGATTCTGAATTTCATAAAAATTTTCAAGGAGGCTTTCAGGATTATAATTTGAGATATGCATCTTCTACATTGTAGCTTATCTTAAATTATTAAGATTGAAAACACATATTTCAAGAACATTAGAGCACATCCAGAATCTTTGTAATTCATATTGAATTTTGGTACAAATTGGAGGACATTATGTACTAATGTTAGGCAAGATAAAAGATAAATCGGAATCAATTCATTTTGCCTAATTTGCAAATTCAAATTATTCTTTTCTTTTATTTTTCAAAATATATTCATTAAAATAAAATGATGTTGTTGTTGGTAATAACATGTTTCAATCAAATTTTATAGGCATGAAGCATTACAAGTTATATTTAGGAAAGATCTTTGTTATTTGAATATTGAAAACATATAATTCAAAACATCATGTGACATGTAAAATATATTATGCATTAAAATATTAAGAACAAGCATGTCAAGGATCAAAATCAATTCTTTTCAAATAAACTCCTCCTATTTAAATATAATCTTGTACTGATTTCATCCTTAAAGTGTGTTTTCAAGTGATTAAAAAATTTGACTTGATTCTTCTTATATACTTTCATTTACTTTGTCTTTCATTTTTACCTTCTTATGCTCTATACTCTATTTGCTCCCTATCCGGTGGAGTTGGAAGGGGCACGAGGTACTACCACTAGCCTTCCTCTTGTGCCGTCCCTAATATACCCTACACCGAATAGTTGGGTCAAATAGTGCCTGTACTACCACTAGCCTCCCCATTGGCACCATCCCTATGATGAGCAAAATAGAAATGTTAAAATGTTCACTTCAAACTCTTCCTGTTTAAGTGTAATTAATTACGGATTTTATCCCTTTCACAAGTCTCACAAATGTGCCGAATGTATTATGCTTGTTTTTCTTTTCCTTAAGATTGAAGTATTTGCCTTTACTTAGATTTTACTTCTCTTGAATAAGATCCATTTTCTTTTCTTTATCTCTCTCTCTTTTTGTTATTCTCAAGTAATTTACATGAAAGAGCAGAATAAAAAAATAATCTTATGTATCATATAGATGTATATCATACAAACAACATTTTCATTATGCTCAAGAATTCATAGCTTCTCACAAGTCAATTCAAATCAGCATTTTAAGCATATACTTGTGTATTTGATGGTTATGATATAGGCAAAGGAACATTTTAGTTTGAGCAAACCATGAATCAATTTCTAAAAGCATAAGTCAATTAATACATATACAGACATGATATCAAGAAATTAATAATTAAAGATTTTAACCATGCCACAATAAGATTTAAGTTATAGACTTTGCTCAGCTAATTTATGAGAGAGGTATCTAAAATTGCCGATTCATTCTATATTCTTCAAGTCAAACTAGATTTCTTATGTGTGAACGTTTGGCTGAAGAAGGTCCTCTCTCTTGTTTGCATGTGAATGTTTATTGTATCTTATGTGGAGGTGTCCTTCAAGTTGAAATCTCTCATTTTCTTGCTCAAGGATCCTGCATTATTAACAAACTTCTTTTCTTTCTTGAAAGAAAGTCATTAGTTGCTTCAAGATACAAAACATTCATACAATATATTTCTTAACTAGATGACTCAACATAAGATATGACAATAATTGAATGTTGAGTCACTTTACTCAAGAGATTGCCTAAATATAAGCAAGCACATGTCACTTGAACTAAAGAGATAGTTTCATTAACCAAGATGGTTCAAGAACAAGCATGTGAGGCAATAGGAAGATTCATCAAGGTCAAATCAATTTTTTGTTTTCAGAATCAATTTAGCTTAGATTCTATTTGCTTAAGATAACTATCAATAAGACGTGTTAGCTAAGTTTTAATCAAATTATCTTAAACAGTTATTTCTATCAAAATTCAGATTGTTACATAGAATCAAAATGATAAACTATATTCTCAATAAAGGATCTAGTTTTAATAAGAATAGTATGAATTGATATTTCTACAACTAGTATCTTTTCATTGAATATTCTATATGCATTGCTTGAAGAGTAATATCCAAAGAAATATTTGTTTTATCAGATTTGACATTATTTTCATAAGAACATATCAAGCATGACATGTATGACTGAAAAATATAAAAAATATACAATATATCATTTTCTATTTTTCAGAAGATCAAAAGGAGTTTTCTAATAGAAACCATATGTATGACAAGCAATGATGATAGCTTTTAACAGAAATCATTTAAGTAGATGACTATCATACAACATTGTCTTTTTCATTTCTTCAAGGATTCTATCAACTCTATTTTATTTATGGTGTTCTTGGTGTAGAAACAATTGTATTCAATATTATTTTCTGTGCACAACTCAATAAGAAATTGGTTTTCAAAACTATGCCATGATACAATTTTATTTTCATAGTTTGCAAACCTTTTTCATTTGAACCCTTTTTGTGAGTTTGTGCCAATGCAGAAAATATTTTAATTTAAGTGCCAAGAACAAAACCAATATTAGCTTTGAGAAATTTTCCACAATTACAAAATTAGAAAGCTTATCTCCTAGGTTCACAATCCTAGAGATCCAAATAAGTTCTTATGGAGAATTTTCAAAGGCTAAAGGTGAAAATAATATTTTCAGATTTAGAAATGATTCTAGTTTATTTTTCTAGATGACATACATAGCAAACTTTGACCTTGCAAAAATTAATCTAAGTGAACCAATGACAAGGTCTTTTGAGATTAAGTCCATACTAGTATGAGTTGATTTTATATGCCAAAACTAGACTCTTTAATCTTGGTATTCTTAATGCATATATTTAAAAAAAAATATACCAAGTAGACATTCTTATGTTTATAATCAATAGAAGATAATGCCATGGATAAGAACTCTCAATCAAGCATATAGAGAATTCAAAGAGTTATTCTAAGAGTATTGATTAAGCAAATTATCCATCAATAACTGAAGCATAATATAGAAAGATGGAGTGATTTGGATATATTTTCTTTTCATACCAAAAGTATCACTTATATCACAGAAATGATTAATACTAGCTACAATTTCAATATGAGAGGATGCAAGGATTACTAATTTCATTATTTCTTCCATTTTAGTCACTCTTCTTAATTATATTTTAAGTCTCATTCTTTAATATATGTCTAGAACACCCAATGTCTAAATTAACATTTTTTTGTTGGAGCCTTGAGTGCTAGACACACCTGCAGAAAATATTCAGATTTTCAACTTAGGAACCCAAGCTCTTTTGGGTCCTTGTAGGTTAGCTATAATTGTTTCTTTTGGAACCCATATTCTCTTAATAGCTATTTTGTTTATTAGTTTGCAGGTTTTAGGATTACAAGAAATGTATTTCTGCATACTCTTATTAAATTTAACAAACATAGATTTAACATAAGTAGTAGATAAACTTACAATTTTCTGTTTTTGCCTTTTAGGTTCATCAAATTTGTAATGTATAGATTTAGAAACAACAGAAGAGATTTTGCTTAGCTTTTGTTCCTGTTTATCAACATTATAAGAATCTGTTTTAAAATAATTAGAAACTGTTTTAACAAATATATTCTTGAAAGATTTTTGGGTGTACCAAGGTTGATATCTCAATCCAACTTTATCAAATTCAGCTATTTGATTATTTATCATTAGGTTTAATTTTTTAGAGCTGAAAGTAAATCTTTCAACAACTGGTTTCAATTTGTCAACTTCTTTAGTTAATCTTCTATTATCTTCTGAAAGCAATTCATTATTTTTCTTAAGTTTATCATAGCTTTCAGTGAGAAGTTGGTTTTTCTGATTTAGTTCTTTATTTTTCTCAATTAAGATTTTAGTTTCATTAGTATGTTTCTTAATTAATGTTTCATAATAATTAGACAATTTCAGTTTTTCATTTACTAGGGTTTTCTTTTCATTCGTCAGGTTCTTATTTTTACAAATGAGTTTCTTATGTTCTTTCATTAGATCAAGAAATGCATCATATAACTTATCAAGTGTAAAATCATTTTCAATTTTATCATATACTTCATATTCAGAAGAGGAGACACTTTGTGTTTCAATACATACCTCGTCCTTGTGTGCCACAAGGCTTAGGTTCTCAATATCAGCTTGCCTCTCATCTTCTTCAGAGCTAATTTCAGATTCACTAAAAATGTTAGTACTTTCATATTTAGCCTCTAGCATATTCTATATGTCTTTAGCAGTTATGCAAGAAGATATGCAATTAAACTCATTCTCATCTAATGCACAATATAACAGCTTCATGGCTTTTGAATTTTGTTGAGCCATTTCCTTATCATGATTAGTGCTTGTGTATAGCCCATTGACTATAATACTCCATAGATCATAGTTATGTGCTTGAATGAAAATGCGCATGCGTGCTTTCCAATGTGTGTAGTTTATGCCATTAAATAGTAGAGGTCTATCAATTAATTGTCTCTCACTCATAGAACATCCCACTTGGGTTGTCATGATCTTTAACTCTTGATTGTGAGATCAATAATTACTATTGGAGCACCTTGCTCTGATACCACTTGTTGCCCAAGGTGACAAGCCAAGAGGGGGGGGGGGTGAATTGGTTTCTTTTAATTTTAACTATCTTACTTGTGTTAAATGATGAGTTAGTGAACTTAAACAAATCACAATACAAACAACAAGAAGTATAGTGGTTCGGTGCTCTCCTTAGCACCTACGTCCACTCCCCAAGCGACCCCTTGGGAATTCACTATAAGCCCGCGGATTACAGTTGGATTGTTTTCCGGGCTCACAATCCAAAAACCTTTACACTTTGGTTTTTCGGGTTCACCAAAAATCTATGTTGGTTTTACGGGCTCACCAACGAACCTATACAATTGGTTTTACGGGTTCACCAACAACCTACGTTGGTTTTACGGGCTTACCAACAACCTATGTTGGTTTTACGGGCTCACCAACGAACCTTTACAATTGGTTTTCCGGGTTCACCAATCAACCTATTCCGTTGGTTTTGCGGGCTAACCAACCAACCTTTACAAGTAGTTTAATAAACAAAGAAAGAAGATTTAAACTCCTAGATGAGCAAATATAACAATATAATCTACAAAGAAGAGTTTAGAGAATATTTATCGCTTGATGTGACTTCTCTCTTCTTTGTCAAGGATGCTTCACTCTTCAAGGGTGGATGGAGCTCTTGATGACTCTTTGAATCTGCTCAACCACTTTCTTTTGATTCTTGAATGAAGCACTTGGATGAAGCTTGCCTTGCTAGGGTTCTCTCTTGAATGCACTTGATGTATTTTCCAAAACTTGCTTCCTCTGATGAATACTCCCTCTTAAATACTTCTCCAATCTCCAAATAGTCCTTCCTGACCGTTGGATTGAAGAAACTAGCCGTTTATAGCCGTTGGGAGTCCAAAAAGCACTTCTGCACAACTAGCCGTTATGCTTCTGCCCGTGCTTGGGTCGACCCAAACTTTTCTTGGGTCGACCCAAACCTTGGGTCAGCTCAAATTTTTTCTTGGGTCGACCCAACCTTCAGAAACACAGAAACTTGGAATTCAGCTTTCCTTCACTTGGGTCGACTCATGCTTTCCTTGGGTCGACTCAAGGTTCAGTTGGATCGACTCAACTTCTTCTTGGGTCGACCCTAACAGGGTTTCCAGAGAACCTTTTCTGTCTTCTGTTCTGTCTTGCCTTTGGGTCGACCCACACAGGGTTTGGGTCGACTCAAGCTTGGGTCGACTCAACTTCATCTTGGGTTGACCCTCTCAGTAAATCCAGAGAACCATTTTCTGAGTTGTTTTGAGGATCTTGATGTTTGGGTCGACTCATGCTTTCCTTGGGTCGACCCAACACACTGTTCATCTGTGCCATTTTTGCAGAAGTGTGCCAAAAGATTTCTTGATGTGCCGGGGTCGACCCAATCATCCTTTGGGTCGACTCAATCCACACTTTGCTGCATCTCAAGGTTAGATTCATTCAAATAAACAATGAAATGTATCTATATCAATTTAAACAAATATACTGAGAGTAACAGACTTAAGAATGTAGTATCGATTTAACTTATAACATACTCTAGATAATTGCTTGTTAATCATCAAAATAACACTATCATCCTCAGCCTATTTAGAAAAAGCAAAAAGAGAAAAGGGAACTCGAAAAGAATCATCGGCTTGAACAAACTCCCGACCTGGCCGCAGCAATAGCTTCTGCAGCATCCCAGACCATCACCCTCTCCGTGAGCTCGCCCGACTCGGCGAGCCTGCTCCTTCCAGATGTCATTCTCCTTGACGCCCGTGGGCATAAACAAAGCGCATCCTGTAGCGGAAGCCCTTCGTCACGCCGGTGATGAGGTTCTTCGACCTCTCCTTAGACCGAGCTCTATCCGATGCAACCACCTCATTATGTCAGGCCCTCAGGGTCTTATTGCTGAAGACCATCCCTGTAATTTCTCACAGCAAGAATGGTAGCCAGGAAAGGAGATAAAAGTAAGAGGAATCGAGTGAAGGCTCCGAGACTTCCTCCCTCAAGGTCTTATATAGCCTACTTCAATGGCTCAGATTGGGTTAACTAAATGCCTAATAGTTGGATCTCACCGCGTGGCATGCCTAGAGGCTCCCTTGGCGAACCTAGGTCATAACATTGAAGACCGGAGTAATTATGAGAGCCACTTCGGGGGACGGGCCACTGATGCCTGACTCTTCGCCTTTCACTCAGGGACGCCTTGAAAAAGAGCACCCACATAACTCTCGAAAAAATTCCTACGGCCGCTTCTGCTCGACCAACGTGGCAGCTTAACTCACTTCTATTCTCGAGCTGGTGCCAACCCTCGAGCGGGCTTCTAATCTCAAGCTGGTGCCAACCCTCGAGCGGCTTTCTATTCTCGAGCTGGTGCCAACCCTCGAGCGGTCTTCTATTCACGAGCTGGTGCCAACCCTCGAGCGGACTTCTATTCTCGAACTGGTCTCAAATCGGTTTCTCTTGTTCACCAGCATCGCCCTTCGAGCCGGGCTCAAAGTGACCTGCGATATGAAATGAAGACTACAAGCTTGTTCGACTACAGGGTTATCTCCAAGCTGAAAGTAAATTCCGAGCATAAGTACTTCGGCAAACACCGAACGCAGCTCCTGCTATGCAAGATAGGCCCAGACCTAAGCTATGCAGTTTGGATTTTGATAACTGGACACAAAGCAGGACGAGCTCAAATGCCCAGCCAGGTTTCTAAAGCAGGGTAAAACGAGCTCAAATACTTGGTCTAAGGTATAATATGCTGAAAGAAATGCATACTTTATTGATATCAAAAAGAGCCAAGGGCCAAATACAAGAGAGCCCGACCTCAAGGTTGGGCTGAATACAAAAAGCCCAGGCGGCCGACTTTATAGAAATAAACACAAAAGCTAGTCGACCTGGACAACCTCTACACCGACATCAGGAGTAGCTTTTGTTTCGATAGCAGCCTCAAGAGTGGTTTCCATGCTAACCTCGAGGGCAGCTTTAGTTTTGACACCAGCCTTGAGAACAACTTTTGATTCCATCCCAGTGGCGACTTTGGAGACGATCTCTGGCCTAGCTTCGGTAATGGCCTCTACGGCACCCCCGATCACTTCAACAGGTTTGTCCAGATTCGGCTTAAGGCCACTAAGGTCGACTCCAGGGCAGAATCATTGGGCTTGACCATGACAATTCTCGAGGCCCTGAATTATGGAAGTGGTAGCCCCCTCCGCCAGCTCATCAAGGTACTCCTCCGACTGGCGGAATCTCCTAACGGCCTCACGGGCAGACTCCTCCATGAAACTTTCGAGTTGCCTGACCTTTAGTCTCAGGGCCTCGGCCTCACCCCGCAAGCCGACCAGGGCAGCTTCGAGCTCGAAGATATGGCCTGCGGCGGACGAGCAAGCCCAAAAGTGCTCGGCATATCTTAAATCTGGGCGAGCCTATCTTTAATCAAGACTTTGGCTGTCCGTACCTACTTCCTGGCCCTTTGAAGCCGTTGTGCGGCAACTATGGACTTCTCCTCGGCCTCGCGCCACTGTTGCTCAACAACCGCCGCCCGCTCCTCGGCCTTTTGCTGTCACTGCGTGGCAGTTATCGCGCGAGCCTCAGCCTTCTGCCTCCGAAGCTCAGCATGCTTCATCCTCGGCCCGAGCGCCCTCATATACTCCCGGCAGGTGAGCATGCCAGACACTAGCATGTCAACTATATGGAGGGACTGGCACAAAAGATAAAATGTCAGTGGAGGTCGAGCACTCGCAAAAGAAAATGAATGAGGAACAGGAGGGCTGCATCACTCACATGGACACTGGTTGAATAAACATGATGAACGAAGTCGTCAAAGTCCTCTTCCATTAGAGCTCGATCGCGTGGGAGCATAATACTGTGCACGAGATCGTGAGCAACTTCGCTGGATTCAAGGGCCATGTCGTCCTCGGACATGCGATACTGATGCTGCAATCGCCTCCTCCCGAAATCGGAAGGAATGGAGTCGACCCCAGCTGAGGTCAGAGCCTCAGGGGGAGCCAAAACCCCGGTTGAGGTCGGAGCCTCAGGGAAAGCCACAGCCCCAGCAGGAGTCAGGGCCACGGAGGGAGTTGGGAGCTCGGGCCTTCTCCCCATCTCAAGACTCGATTCGGGTAACTGGACGGCTTCTCTAGCCTCTTGAACTCGGCCGACGGACACGACTGTCACTTAGTCATAAGGGCTTCCTTCTGCCGCCAATGGGGGCACCTCGGCCTCCACTACAAGAACCTAATCAGATCTAGCTCGAGCAGGGGCAGCAACCTCAATTGGGGCAAGCTCACCCCGCTCAATTCCGAAGCCAGAGGTAGCTCTGGCTTTCTTTGGCCTCCTTTCAGACTGAGCCCCCTCCGAGGCGGCCACCCTCTTCCTATACCTGTCCATTAATGTCTCAGCGCTGAAGATCATCCCTTTGGCGACAAAAGATCTTATTAAAATTCGACATGGAAAGAGAAAAGGAGCAACTATGCTACCCTCACCCTCGGGGCAAGCCAGGCTCAGGCCAACATTTACTAAGGCCTCCTTGCTGAGCAGGACGGAAAGCCGTGAAGTTCCTTCCAGTTCGAGCAAACTGTCTATAATGCTCTGCTCGGACTGTGATAACTGTGGGAGCCTGTTATTCACCGAGGCCAGCGAAAAGCTTCAGGTCGGATTAAACCTTCACGATCGCTCGGAGGAAATAAAGAAAAATTTATCCTTCCACTTATGAATGGAGGAAGGAATGCCCTCGAAGAGCTTGCGACCTCTCCATGGGGAGAAATACCACCATATTTATCTGCGGGGTTGTTTTTTAATATAAAGCAACTCTAAAAGACACTCATCAAGGAGGACATACCATATGTAAGGCAGAGGGCGAGGAAGCCGATTATCATTCTCTACGAGTTTGGGACGAGCTGTGCGGGCACAAGACGGTAAGCCGTCAGAAGCTCGTCCACGAACCCGTGTAGAGGGAACCTCAGCCCTGCTCGGAGCGTCTCTACGTACACCCCGATCCAACCTCTAGGCGGGTTGGTGACTCGCCCTCCGAGGTCTGGGAGCTCGAGGACAAACTTAGGAGGAAAGAAGAACCGAGCTCGATCCGAGCCCAGATCTTCATCACTCATGAGTGAGCCGGTCCCATATGGACCTGGGCCCACCTTAAGCTTAGCCTCCTCCAATCGGAAGAAGCCTAGGCTCGCGATGAACCTGCACAGAGCATCAGGGCCCTCGTAGGTGAACTCATTGCCTTGGTCACAGAATTATAAAAGGAGAAGACAAGAAACTCTCCGAGTGACTGAGAGGGGGATAAAACGCCTACCCGAAAGTTCACCAAAGAAGATGACCGAGAAAAAGAAGAATGATCGCCGGGGATCGAAAATAACGCTCGACGCAAAGGTCGACGGAAAGCTCCCCAAAATACCCAAGGAGAAGCTCGAACACCCCGACGATGGTGGCCGGAAAGAAAGGAGGTAGAGGCAGGAAGGACCAAATAACGACCCTAGGGTCCCCTCCAGGCCTTATATAGCCCACTACGACGGCTCTGATCGGATAGCCTAAGCAATCAGGCAAGCTAAACTCCGCTGCGTGGCAGACCCCGAAATGACCTCAACAAATCTTTTCGGATCGCAGCACTAAATGCCGATCATTATGGCGAGGTATTCCAAAGAGCAGAACATTAATACCCGGCCTCTCGCGTTCCATCAGGCAAGGCGCTTCGAGGGACGAAGCATTAATAATCGCCCCCTCGCGTTCCATCCGGCAACCCCTTGAAAAGGAGCGCGCACGTGGAACATTAAGAAGCTCCCACGACGGTTTCTGCTTGGGGTAACGTGGTAACCTAAGCCACCTAAGCCCGGCTCCAAAAGCCCGACTCAAAGCTCTCAGCTATAAGATACATCAAGTGTCCCCTACTCGGCGTACGCCGCTTCGCAGGCGCTTGGCGACATCGCAGGACAACCAACAATCCGACTACTTCCTTCGCCCGAGCCATAAAGGAATCCGACCTTGGAAGTCGAGGGACAAATGATGGGGGGCAAAATGGATCGTCCCGCTCGCAACGATGGGACCACTCACTTTTAGCCAAATGGGCCCAGCACCGAGTGAGTCGGATATCGGCCCTGCCAAGAGCCAGTCTGAGCCCAGACTCCGTCGAAGGCATAGTTGACCTCGACCGAATCTCTCTGCTGCCACGACCTGCAGTAACCTTCTGATGCTCATGATGACGTCCCAAGCCCGAGCTTCGGACACCCCAGAAGCTTCTTCGACTTTGGGGTGCCTTCTGTATTCGCCAACCCACCCCAACCAAGCTCGGAGCGCCTTTTGTATTTGCCGATCTACCCCGACCAAGCTCGGGGTGCCTCCTGTATTCGACAACCCGCTCCGACCAAGCTCGAGGCGCCTCCTGTATTCGCCGACCCGCCTTGAGCCTCGAGCTCGGGGCACTTTATTGAGGAAGCTAAGCCGACCTCATCAAATATGTGATGCAACCTCTCACCGAGCCCAACCTCACCAACAACCGCATCTACTTGCGTGTCTACACTCGCCTGTGTGGCCGTATACTACGACACCATCACGCCATGCTTTGCTTCCTAGCACACGACAGTCAAGGAGAGCACCATGCTACTCCAGCCATATCCTGCTACGATTGTCGATGCCTTACCACTCACAAGGACGGATTGTGCCATGCGCCACAAGCAAACTCTGGCTGCGCGCCATCCCCACTCATGATGGAAACGGGCCATACCTTCGCCACCTGGGACTTTTTGGCTGGACCAACTGAGTACCACACTAACTTGATCGTCAGAGGGCCCTCACCGAAAGCACCGATGAGGTTTTGTGCAGGTACACTGCCGATCGCGGGAGGTGGCTCTCATCCTCTTCCTTCACACTCCGGCAGCTCCCACGACTCCTCCGGCGTGGTCACCCTCAGGCCAAATTTGAACCACAATAGGAGGAATCTTGGAGATAACACCACGTCATTATATCACTCTAATTCCAAAAAAATATGGCTAGTATGTTGCCACAGATGCAAGGTAGCATTCATACATGTCACCACTTAAATAGGATGGGCCCATGGCACCATGATTCTCATCAGTTCACCTTGAAAGAGTCATACCACATGTGATAGAGTTATGCCTATCGAGTAATCAATTGATTCCAAAAACTCAAAGATCATAGATGGATGGCTGATGTATATTTCAGTATCAAGAGACGACATGAGGATCAAAGCAGAGGATCAAAGCAAAGCGACGATCGGGCAAAAATGGTCATGCACTCTAAAATGATGCTAAGTAACTAATTGATCCCTAAAGCTTAAGCTAATAAATGGATAAACTCATGAGTACGTAAGTATCATTAAGTTTTTTTTCCTATCTAATGCAGGATTATTATCACTTTTTATGGTAATACGATCATGTTGTTCTCTAATCTAGGCCCATAGCACTATACCATTATAACATTTCTATATTTTTTCTTGGATGCAACTTTTTTCTTTCTTTCTTTCTTTCTTTCTTTCTCATATATCTGAGTCAGCACACGCGAACCGAGACCCCGCTTCTTCTGATCTGAAGGTTTGGAGCGCGACCTGCTCCCCGGTCCCATGGTGCTCTTTCTTACCGTTAGCGCCCCGTTAGTGCCCCCAACCTCGGGTGGTGCGGCTGAGCCAGAGTGCCATTTCATAGAACTATGATCAGAGAGCAAGCAGGGAACCTCTCGTCAGGTTGGTTGGGTTGGCTTGCTTCTTAAGATGAGAGGGCATTGCACCAAAAGAGTCTGTCTTTGACGATAGGGCTTGAGGTCGATCGGTCCACCAGCGCCTAATTCATTTGTCGTCCTATAGCTTGGGACTGGGGTTCTTGAGGATGATAGTGTTATTTTGATGATTAACAAGCAATTATCTAGAGCATGCTATAAGTTAAATTGATACTTCATTTATAAGTTCATTACTCTCAGTATATTTGTTTAAATTGAAAATATATATATGTTCTTGTTCATTTGAATGGATCTAACCTTGAGAATGCAGCAAAGTGTGGATTGAGTCGACCCAAAGATTGTTTGAGTCGACCCCGGCACATCAAGAAATCATTTGGCACACTCCTGCAAAAATGGCACAGATGAACAGTTGGTTGGGTCGACCCAAGGTAAGCATGAGTCGACCCAAACTTCAAGAACCTCAAAACATGAAGGAAAAATGGTTCTCTGGATTTACTGAGAGGGTCGACCCAAGATGAAGTTGAGTCGACCCAAGCTTGAGTCGACCCAAAGAAAGGTTGAGTCGACCCAAGTGAAGAAAGGCTGAAATTCAAGGCTCTGAATTTTCTGAAGCTGACCTTGGGTCGACCCAAGAAAAATGTTGAGCTGACCCAAGGTTTGAGTCGACCCAAAGAAAGGTTGGGTCGACCCAAGGCAACAGAAGGCTGAATTTCAAGTTTCTGTGTTTTCTGAGAGGGTCGACCCAAGGAATGTTTGAGTCGACCCAAGTGAAGGTTGGGTCGACCCAAGGACAGGTTGAGCCGACCCAAACACGGGCTGAACATAACGGCTAGTTGTGCAGAAATGCTTTTTGGACTCCCAACGGCTATAAACAGCTAGTTTCTTCAATCCAACGGTCAGAAAGGACTATTTGGAGGTTGGAGAAGTATTTAAGAGGGAGTATTCATCAGAGGAAGCAAGCTTTTGGAAAAATACATTAAGTGCATTCAAGAGAGAACCCTAGCAAGGCAAGCTTCATCCAAGGGCTTCATTCAAGAATCAAAGAAAGGGATTGAGCAGATTCAAAGAGTCATCAAGAGCTCCATCCTCCCTTGAAGAGTGAAGCATCCTTGACAAAGAAGAGCAAAGCGACTTCAAAGCGATAAATACCTTCTAACTCTTCTTTATAGTTTATATTGTTTCATATGCTCATTTAGGAGTTTGAATCTTTTCTTTTCATTTGTTAAACACTTTGTAAAGGTTCGTTGGTAAGCCCGCAAAACCAACAAAGGTTTTTGGTGAACCCGGAAAACTAAAGTACAAAGGTTCGTTGGTGAGCCCGCAAAACCAACAAAGGTTTTTGGTGAACCCGGAAAACCAAAGTGTAAAGGTTCGTTGGTGAGCCCGCAAAACCAACAAAGGTTTTTGGTGAACCCGGAAAACCAAAGTGTATAGGTTCGTTGGTGAGCCCGTAAAACCAACAAAGGTTTTTGGATTGTGAGCCCGGAAAACAATCCAACTGTAATCCGAGAGATTATAGTGAATTCCCAAGGGGACGCTTGGGGAGTGGACGTAGGTGCTAAGGAGAGCACCGAACCACTATATATTGTTGTGTTTGTGTTGTGCTTGTGTTTCCTTTTATTCTTGCATCATCTTCTATCTTTGCACTAGTTTAAATCATTCTAATAGCTTAAGAAAGCATCCACCGCACTTATATTGAGAAAACGTTTAAAGCACCGAAAATTAGAAGAAACCAATTCACCCCCCCCTCTTGGCTTGTCACCTTGGGCAACAAGTGGTATCAGAGCGAGGTGCTCTAATAGTACTCATTGATCTCATAATCAAGAGTTAAAGATCATGACAACCCAAGTGGGATGTTCTATGAGTGAGGGACAACTAATTGATAGACCTCCACTATTTGATGGTATAAACTACACATATTGGAAAGCACGCATGCGCATCTTCATTCAAGCACATGACTATGATTTATGGAGTATCATAGTCAATGGCTCAGCAAGCACGCATGCGCACAAGCACTAATCATGATAAGAAAATGGCTCAGCAAAATGCAAAAGCCATGAATGTGCTAGTTTATGCATTAAATGATAGTGAATTTAATTACATATCTTCTTGCATAACTGCTAAAGACATATGGAATATGCTAGAGATTAAATATGAAAGCACTAATATTTTTAGCAAATCAAAAATTAGCTTTGAAGAAGATGAGAGGCAAGCAGATATTGAAAATCTATGCCTTGTGGGACACAAGAACGAGGTATGTGTTGAAACACAAAGTGTCTCCTCTTCTGAATATGAAGTATATGATAAAACTGAAGATGATTTTACATTCGATGAACTTCATGATGCTTTTTCTGATTTGTATTTAGAACATAAGAAACTTATTTGTAGGAACAAGAACTTGAAGAATGAAAATCAAATTCTAATAGATGAAAAACTAAAACTAAATAATAAAATTGAAATCTTAATTAAAGAAAATAAAGAACTAAATCAGAGAAATCAACTTCTCACTGAAAGCCATGATAAACTTAAGAAAAACAATGGATTGCTTTCAGAAGATAATGAAAAATTAACTAAAGAAGTTGATAATTTGAAACCTACTGTTGAAAGATTCACTCCCAGCTCTGAAAAACTGAATTTAATGATAGAAAACTCAAGAGCTGTATATGACAAAGCTGGATTGGGATATCAACCTTGGTACACTCAAAAATCTTTCGAGAATATATTTCTTAAATCCTCCACTATTCATCCTAAAACGATTTTTCACAAATTTGGTGAAACTAATAAACAAAAACAGAAAACTGAAAATTCATTATCTATTTTTGCTAAATCTATGTTGTTTAAATTTAGCAAGAGTATGCAGAAGTATATTACTTGTACTCCTAAAACCTGCAAACTAATAGACAAAATGGTAATTAAGAGAATATGGGTTCCAAAAGGAACAATTATAGCTAACCTGCAAGGACCCAAAAGAGCTTGGGTTTCTAAGTTGAAAACATGATCATTGTTAGCAAATGTGTCTAGCTACCCAAGATTCCAATGAAAGATGTTATCTGGACAATGGGTTCTCTAGACACGTGTTAAAGAATAGAATTTAAAATATAATTAAGAAGAGTGACCAAAATGGAAGAAATAATGAAATTAGTAATCCTTGCATCCTCTCATATTGAAATTGTAGCTAGTATTAATCATTTCTGTGATATAGGCGATACTCTTGGTATGAAATGAAAATATATCCAAATCACTCCATCTTCCTATATTATGCTTCAGTTATTGATGGATAATTTGCTTAATCAATACTCTTAGAATAACTCTTTGAATTATCTATATGCTTGATTGAGAGTTGTTATCCATGGCATTATCCTTTATTGATCATAAACATAAGAATGTCTACTTGGTATTTTTTTTAAATATATGTATTAAGAATACCAAGATTAAAGAGTCTAGTTTTGGCATATAAAATCAACTCATACTAGTATGGACTTAATCTCAAAAGACCTTGTCATTGGTTCACTTAGATTAATTTTTGCAAGGTCAAAGTTTGCTATGTATGTCATCTAGAAAAACAAACTAGAATCATTTCTAAATCTGAAAATATTGTTTTCACCTTTTAGCCTTTGAAAACTCTTCATAAGAACTTATTTGGATCTCTAGGATTGTGAACCCAGGAGATAAGCTTTCTGATTTTGTAATTGTGGAAAATTTCTCAAAGCTAATATTGGTTTTGTTCTTGGCACTTAAATTAAAATATTTTCTGCATTGGCACAAACTCACAAAAAGGGTTCAAATGAAAAAGGTTTGCAAACTATGAAATCATGGCATAGTTTTGAAAACCAATTTCTTATTGAGTTGTGCACAGAAAATAATATTGAATACAATTGTTTCTACACCAAGAACACCATAAATAAAATAGAGTTGATAGAATCCTTGAAGAAATGAAAAAGACAATGTTGTATGATAGTCATCTACTTAAATGATTTCTGTTAAAAGCTATCATCATTGCTTGTCATACATATGGTTTCTATTAGAAAACTCCTTTTGATCGTCTGAAAAATAGAAAATGATATATTGTATATCTTTTATATTTTTCAGTCATACATGTCATGCTTGATATATTCTTATGAAAATAATATCAAATCTGGTAAAACAAATATTCCTTTGGATATTACTCTTCAAGCAATGCATATAGAATATTCAATGAAAAGATACTAGTTGTAGAGATATCAATTCATACTATTCTTATTAAAACTAGATCCTTTATTGAGAATATAGTTTATCATTTTGATTCTATGTAACAATCAGAATTTTGATAGACACAACTATTTAAGATAATTTGATTAAAACTTAACTGGTATATCTTATTAATAATTATCTTAAGCAAATAGAATCTAAGCTAAATTGCTTCTGACAATAAGAAATTGATTTGATCTTGATGAATCTTTCTATTGCCTCACATGCTTGTCCTTGAACCATTTTACTTAATGAAGTTATCTCTTTAGTTCAAGTGACTTGTGCTTGCTTATATTTAGGCAATCTCTTGAGTAAAGTGACTCAAATTCAATTATTGTCATGTCTCATGTTGAGTCATTTAGTTAAGAAATATGTTGTATGAATGTTTTTGTATCCTAGAGAACCTAATGAATTGCCTTCAAGAAAAGAAAAAGATTTTGCTAATAATACAGGATTTGTGAGCAAGAAATTTCAACTTGAAGGACACCTCGATGAAAGATACAATAAATATTCCCTTGGAAACAAAAAAAAAGAAGATTTTCTTCAGCCAAGGGAATAAAGAATCTAAAAGGTATTTGGCTTGAAGAATGCTAAATGCACTGGTAATTTAAACTCTTCTCTTGTGAGTTAGTTGAGCAAAATCAATAGTCTGAAATTATATGGTAGCATGATTAAACATTTAATTGCTAATCTTCTTGATATCATGCTTCATTCTCATGCTAATGATAATTGTTTCATGGTATGATTAAATTGAAGTTCACTTTTGCCTGTATAATGCATAACCATGAAATACACAAGTTTATGCCTCAAGTTTCTAATTCAAAATAACTTGTGATAAGCTATGAATCATTGGGCATAATGAAAATGCTGTTTGCATGATATATATTTATATGCAGCATATTAGATTAATTCTTTATTCTGCTCTTTCATGTAACTACTTGAAAATAACAAAAAGAGAGAGAGATAAAGAAAAAGAAAATGAACATTGCTCAGAAGAAGTAAAAGCTAAGTAAATACTCCAATCTTAAGTAAAAGCAGCGCAAGCATAATATATTCAGCATATTTGTGAGACTTGTGTGAACATTCTTTTGGAAGGGATAAAATCCGTAATTAATTATATTTAAATAGGGAGAGTTTGGAGTGAATATCTTGTTGCTAAAGAAAACAGTTGAACATTTCTACATTGCTCATTATAGGGATGGTGTCAATGGGGAGGCTAGTGGTAGTACCCGGCACTATTTGACCCAACTATTCGGTGTAGGGCATATTAGGGACGGCACAAGAGGGAGGCTAGTGGTAGTACCTCGTGCCCCTTCCAACTCCACCGGATAGGGAGCAAATAGAGTATAGAGCATAGAAAAGTAATACCAAAAGAAATGAAGATTAGAATGTTCACTAAATGGTTAAAGGAAGAAATTCAAAAATACGGAAATGAATGACAAGATAAATAAAAGTATATATAAAGCTTGTGAAAAGCCAAATGAAGTTTCGATCACTTGAAAACACACCTTAAGGATAAAATCAGTGTAGAATTATATATAAATAGGGAGAGTTTATTTGAAAAGAATAAATTTTGATCTTTGACATGCTTGCTCTTAATGTTTTAATACATGATGTTATGACTTAATGCATATTATGTTTTGCATGTGACATGATATTTTGAATTATGTGTCTTCAATATTCAAATACCAAAGATCTTTCCTGAATATAACTTGTAATGCTTCATGCCTATAAAATTTGATTGAAACATATTACTACCAACAACAACATCATTCTGTTTTAATGAATATATTTTGAAAAATAAAAGAAAAGCATAATTTGAATTTGCAAATTAGGCAAAATGAATTGATTCTGATTTATCTTTTATCTTGCCTAACATTAGAACATCATGTCCTCCAATTTGTACCAAAATTTAATATGAATTACAAAGATTCTGGATGTGCTCTAATGTTCTTGAAATATGTATTTTCAATCGTAATGATTTAAGATGAGCTACAATGAGAAGATACATATCTCAAATTACAACTTTGAAAGCCTCCTTGAGAATCTTTATGAAATTCAGAATCTGATTTTATATAAAAGCTTAAACTCAACATGAATTTCTAGATAAAATTACAGCTTAAGAAAAATAGAATAATTCTGATGCCTTGATTGCTTGCCCCGATACGCATCTGAAACATATCATTTCTTATCTTTAAAGTGTACTAATATTGGTCTGAATGATGTGTCTTTTGATGATCTTGATTGCAAACAAATATTTTTAATATATGATTTTATTTTGATATTGAAAAGATTTATTGTGCTTCATATATTATATTGCTGAAAAACCTTGATTAAGAAATTGAGTTCTATAAATACATATACTTCAATGATCATCTATATATTTTTTCCTCTCCTACATTGTTAAAGACTTTCATCAAAATATATATGTATATATATTATTAAAAGAGTGAATGATCTCAAGTCTAGAAATATTTCAGCTCACTCAAATGATTCTTAAAAGAAAGAAAATGTAAATGCTTTTGAAAGAATTTGAGCTTCAAATGAATCATTTTCTGATTAATATTTCAGTACATTTTCTCAAAGATTAAGAGGAAGCATAACTTGTTCTTAAAAGATTAAAAAGAGTGATTGCTATAAATTTTGAATAATTCTAGATCACTCTACATTCTTGATATCATAAAGGTTCAGTTTTATTCACGTTTATCATTAAAATCTGAAATTCAACTAAAGATAAGAGAAAGAATACTAAATGTGAAGTGGTATTAAACTTTGTGCTTCGTTGAATATCTTTTGAAAGTTGGATTTTTATCTGTACTTAATTGGTAAATCACTTGTTTTGAAAACTAAGTGAAAATGATTCCATTTGTCTTAGTATTGGAAATTTACTTTGGAATCTACTAATGAGTTCTTATTGGCTTGCACTTTAGTGTTTCAATCATGAGCCAATTCATTTTAATTGATTTTGATGCTATGATCTTTAAAGGAGTAAAAGAAAGTCTTTAAGAGAGGTTTAAAAGAACTTTCAAAGCCCTGAATTTTATATATCCTACATTGCATAAATTCATGTCTTGGTGTCTATGCCCCAATACTTTTATATCATGAAAGAACTTTAAAGTCATTAAGAATTAAGGATTCAACATAATCTTATGTTTTTCAAGTATATAAGGTTTGATCTTTATTTGATCTTATACTATACTCTGAAAATTAATTAGATTGCTCTCATTTTGCTATATACTTAATATATTAAAAAAAAAATGTTGGATTTTCATCCGTGCCTTTCTTTGAATATTATTCTTGATACTCCCTAAAATAACTTGAAAAAGATTCCATCTACACTTGATTTCAAAACTATCCTTGGAATCTACATTTAGAGATCACTTCCGGCTTACATCGTAAATATCTCATTCCTAAAGCCAAACAAAGAGAAATAAGATGTCACTTTATTAGGGATCATGTGCAAAATGGAAACATATGTGTTGAGCATATATGCACTGAAAAACAATTAGCCGACATACTCACAAAACCCTTGAGTGAAGATAGATTCTGCACGCTAAGGAGAGAATTAGGTATATGTGATCCTTTTTATTGAAGAAATATAAAAGGGAGCAAGTAGTCTCATGATACATTCCTCCAATTTCTAAAAATCTATGAAACATGAGTCAAACTTGTTATCTATAGATTCCTTACTCATGTATCATTGTCCCAGAAAGAATTTATAAGGATCGGAAGCAAGGAAAATTTTTAGAAGCAAAAAGGAAGAGAAAAGAAAAATTCTGCACTTGGGTCAACCCAACCCAGAATAGGGTCGACCCAACGTTGAGTCGACCCAAGAAGTTTCTTGAGTCGACCCAACGTCGGGATCCCACTGTTAAAAGGGGGACCCGTGAGCTATCTAGGGCACTGTTTACCCTTTGTCTTCTTCCGAAAATCCTATTTCCCACTCTCAAATCTTCTCCAATCATCTCCAAACAGTAGATTACTTCAATATCTTGGAGAAATGGGACCCGAGAGAGCCGTAGCCAAGCAATCCGAGAGAGTCTCACGATCTATGTTTAGAGCCTAGGCTAGATATCTAGTTCTCATATGTATCTTGCTTTTTCCCATATGTATCTTGTTTTTTCCCTTATATCTTTAAATCTTGATTGAGGAACATTGTACTTATCTTTATTTTGGGCATTAATGTATGAAAATGTTCCTATTTTGATCAATGAAGTCTGAAGTTTGTTCCTTATTGCATCCTTTCCCATATATATGTTTTTGATGATAACAAAAAGGGGGAGAAGAGAAGGAAAGAGTATATAAAGGGGGAGAAGAAAAGAGTATATAAAGGGGGAGAAGAAAAGATAGAGTATTCAATTTAAGAAAAGAAAGAGCACTTCATTTGAGAAGTAAAGAAAGAGTATTAATTTTGGGAGAAGTAAAGATATGTATAACAAAAAGGGGAGAAGTAAAAATAGTGTTTAGAGTATGTTAAGAAAAGAGGAATAAATGGGCAAACAAATTGGAAATCATATAAGAAAGCTTATACATTTAAGGGGGAGCAATTTGTAACAATGAAAATCATCAAATCAAAAATTTCTATCACAATTCAGAATTTGGCAAATAAAAATTCAGAATTTGGCACGCACCTCTAGCACCCCGATACATAAGCTGAAACTCATATTTTATCTCAAATTTTTGAAGTTTCATTGCTAATGAATTATAAATGAAAGGGGGAGCAATTCAAAAAGTCAAATTGGCAACATTTGAATGATATAGGGGGAGATTTCACAAGGATATATGAAAAGCTGAAATTCAGCAACTTAATCCCTTTTATAAACTGATTTTAAAGACAAGTATCAATAGGCTTATACTCTTTATTTTGTAATCATCAAAAAGGGGGAGATTGAGGATGATAGTGTTATTTTGATGATTAACAAGCAATTATCTAGAGCATGCTATAAGTTAAATTGATACTTCATTTATAAGTTCATTACTCTCAGTATATTTGTTTAAATTGAAAATATATATATGTTCTTGTTCATTTGAATGGATCTAACCTTGAGAATGCAGCAAAGTGTGGATTGAGTCGACCCAAAGATTGTTTGAGTCGACCCCGGCACATCAAGAAATCATTTGGCACACTCCTGCAAAAATGGCACAGATGAACAGTTGGTTGGGTCGACCCAAGGTAAGCATGAGTCGACCCAAACTTCAAGAACCTCAAAACATGAAGGAAAAATGGTTCTCTGGATTTACTGAGAGGGTCGACCCAAGATGAAGTTGAGTCGACCCAAGCTTGAGTCGACCCAAAGAAAGGTTGAGTCGACCCAAGTGAAGAAAGGCTGAAATTCAAGGCTCTGAATTTTCTGAAGTTGACCTTGGGTCGACCCAAGAAAAATGTTGAGCTGACCCAAGGTTTGAGTCGACCCAAAGAAAGGTTGGGTCGACCCAAGGCAACAGAAGGCTGAATTTCAAGTTTCTGTGTTTTCTGAGAGGGTCGACCCAAGGAATGTTTGAGTCGACCCAAGTGAAGGTTGGGTCGACCCAAGGACAGGTTGAGCCGACCCAAACACGGGCTGAACATAACGGCTAGTTGTGCAGAAATGCTTTTTGGACTCCCAACGGCTATAAACAGCTAGTTTCTTCAATCCAACGGTCAGAAAGGACTATTTGGAGGTTGGAGAAGTATTTAAGAGGGAGTATTCATCAGAGGAAGCAAGCTTTTGGGAAAATACATTAAGTGCATTCAAGAGAGAACCCTAGCAAGGCAAGCTTCATCCAAGGGCTTCATTCAAGAATCAAAGAAAGGGATTGAGCAGATTCAAAGAGTCATCAAGAGCTCCATCCTCCCTTGAAGAGTGAAGCATCCTTGACAAAGAAGAGCAAAGCGACTTCAAAGCGATAAATACCTTCTAACTCTTCTTTGTAGTTTATATTGTTTCATATGCTCATTTAGGAGTTTGAATCTTTTCTTTTCATTTGTTAAACACTTTGTAAAGGTTCGTTGGTAAGCCCGCAAAACCAACAAAGGTTTTTGGTGAACCCGGAAAACCAAAGTACAAAGGTTCGTTGGTGAGCCCGCAAAACCAACAAAGGTTTTTGGTGAACCCGGAAAACCAAAGTGTAAAGGTTCGTTGGTGAGCCCGCAAAACCAACAAAGGTTTTTGGTGAACCCGGAAAACCAAAGTGTATAGGTTCGTTGGTGAGCCCGTAAAACCAACAAAGGTTTTTGGATTGTGAGCCCGGAAAACAATCCAACTGTAATCCGAGAGATTATAGTGAATTCCCAAGGGGACGCTTGGGGAGTGGACGTAGGTGCTAAGGAGAGCACCGAACCACTATATATTGTTGTGTTTGTGTTGTGCTTGTGTTTCCTTTTATTCTTGCATCATCTTCTATCTTTGCACTAGTTTAAATCATTCTAATAGCTTAAGAAAGCATCCACTGCACTTATATTGAGAAAACGTTTAAAGCACCGAAAATTAGAAGAAACCAATTCACCCCCCCTCTTGGCTTGTCACCTTGGGCAACAGTTCTGCTTTTAGTACCCTTGGCCCACCCTATAGGTATGGATGCGGTTAAGAAAATCAAAAAACAACAAAGCAAATAAAAAACCCGGTATTCTGTCCCGCTCTTCCACACAATCCACCAGAATGGTGGCCGTATAGGATACAACCTAATCAGCTGCTCTATTCGCTTTTCTATCGGTATGTGTAATCTGATGAGCACCACCAACTTTTTTCTTAATGGAAAGACAGATGTTCCAATTAGCCAAACGCACTGTGCACTGACCAAATCAAGACCGTATCTACTAGAAACACTTTTTTCTACAGAGCTTGTGACGCGGACTGTCCGCGGCAAGGCATATCTTATGCTGACAAAGAGCTTCCTACGCGGACTATGGGCACCAAGATTTTGCCTTCTAGCTTCCTCTTCCAGAAGTGCACCAAATGATAAGAGGCAATTGAACACAAGACTCAGAACTTTGAATGGTCGTCAGATGCTGCTCCTCCCTTTCCACCGTTGTTTTTTCCCCGGTCAGGAGGATGACTTGGTCAATTACTCCCATCTCCATGATTGATGCTTCGTGAAAGTATAAACGACATACTCGCAACCGCGTGAGAAATTGCTCACCGCGCGGCATTGCATCCAGTGTTCAATTGGAGATCTCTTTCGTGCCACGTGAATACTCTTTTTCAATCGTCCTCACGTTCGAGTTAGTAACAATTATGTGGTGCCTGCATGGGAGTTTCTTCGGCGTGGGTCGTGGGAGGGCAAGGAAATGTCAGTAAAAGTAGTCTCAATCGTGTGCATTTTGGAGGTCCGGATTGTACCTTTCGCATTCCTTCATGGTTGGATCGTGCGCATCCATCATTGGATCATCCGCCGATCGCCTTGACATCTGTGCAGATAGCTAAATGATAGAGTTCGGAGCGCTTTGAGATATGCATGGTGGTTGATCTAATAGTAGATTCATGCGAGGGAAGGTGCAAAAGATAAGACCCGATCCCTCTTTTCAAGGGGAGGAATGGTTCAATCTGCTGACTTGTTCAATATTCTACTGGCAATTGATATGAGACTTGCAAGTTACCCTGCGTGGTGGTTTAACTCATGTCTTTATGTGTTTCTCCAACATGAGTGGCTTGACACATCAGCTCAAATTGTTGGTTGATGTTTGCTATTGGATAATATGTAAAGGTCAAGGAACATAGCCTTGGAGTTTTCATATTTATAATTGCTATATTTCATGAAATGCTATGTTCAATATTGAATTGACTGAAGCATCAAAATAGTACTGGTTGGATTGTTGATGCTTAGCCGATTGGATAAGACAATTTTAACCCTATCATCTCGAAAATATTGTAAGGTTCGATATTTTGTATGGCAAATTTTACATGTCCAACAGATACGAAAAATGTATTTACAATAGAAAATTTAGTCCATTGCCAAATTAAATTGATCAGTCTCAATCAACTAGTATTAAATAACTATTGGGACTTGTTCCTCAATTTTGATTTTCATGTTTTAATGATGGATGATCGAATGTATAGAAATTGTCTGCTATTAACTAGAACAAATTTAAGCTTGGGTTTTTTCCTTTTTTCAGGGGTGGGGGTGTTGGGGCAATTGTGCCAATTTTGTCCAACATAAACTAAGGTTCCATAACAAGGGTATGAATGTAATAAATAGTTTCAATACAAAAAGATGAATTTTTTTAGTTGGACTAGATCTATCGCTATGCTCGTGGACCCATCCAACTACGAACCAACACACACAAAACGCACATGTATCGCTCCATTTTCTCTCGTCTCTACTTTCTCGTATTTGCATATGTTGGTTCATGGTAAGACTGGCCGCCAAGTTGGTGAACGTGGTCCATCCAATAATCTCTCCTCAAAATCAATGTCTAAGGTTTCATTGAAAGAACCAAGCTCAAATTTTGACAGTCAAACACAAATAAGATAATAAGAAAAAAAAATACTTTTGGAAGAGCATATACTAACAAAGCTAATTATGGGCTGAACCTGGGAACAACAAAATATCAAATTTTAAATAAGCCTAACCGAAAGCCTAAATAAAAATGAATATATTTTAAACTTGAGGCCCAACCAACGATTAGCTCTATCCACCAACATATCACCAAAATGACATGTCCAATGCGAATAGTATATTTTCTAAAAGATTCAAAGAGATGGGGGGGCAAAGGATCAATCATAAGAAAAGAGATCATGCTCAATGTAAATTTATCCTATTGATTAACATGTGGCATATCCATAATTTTATTTTTATTTTTATTTTTTGGTTAAAGATAGGAGGGGAGGAGAGGGGCAGAACCTCAACCGCGTAGCGGCCCCTACTGGCCTCTTCTTCCATCAGAGAATGTTTGATGTGGATCGCAAGTTTCTGTGTGCCCTCCCCAACCCACGAAAAATCCTACCACGTATGAGGTTGTCACTCCGGCATCACCTCAGTACTGATAGAAGGAAAGCATATCTATACTTTTGAACACCGCCAAGAACGACAATGTCCAAGTGGACCCTCTTCAAATAGAAAATTCTCATTTCTGAGGGAAACCGCGTCCCTTTATTCCCCATCAATCAAGAGAGACACCCATCACTGGCGAGTTCACCCCCCTCCCCCGGTTCTGGCATCTCTTGCCGCATGTGTGGTTGTGCTTGTGAATCTCCAACCTCTCCCAAGCGTAAGCAGAGGGGCATATTGTGATGTCACTATCCTCTCTTTTTTATCTCTCTCTCTCTCTCTCTCTCTCCTCTGCGGGTCAGTAGGTTGGAAGATTCTTCTTGGTCAGTTCGAAGCACCTTCCCTCTGTGACCTGCCCTTTATCGCCACTCGTCTATGACTAGAAGAACTGGAGACAAGACAGGAAGGGAGGAAATGGTCAGCAGTGGGCTCTCTCTAATCTCTTATCTAATCCCCCATTGCCACTATGACCAAAGACCGGTCTTTGGGAGACAAGGAATAGAAAACAGAGCGAGGAGCACGCTTTTCTAAGTCAAGCCCCCCTCTAATTTACGAGCGAGCCAAAGCCTTCCATCCGAACGCGTTATCTCCCGCTCACTTCCGCGTTTATAAGCCACGCCCTTGGTTCATTCGCCTCCCCATCACTCTACCAGCAAACGCTCATTCCTCTCTGCTTCTCTTGCCTACTAACTCAAATTAAAAACAGGGGAAGTTTTGAGATTCCCCATCGAGGTTCTCTTCTTAAGAGAGCGCGGTTGATGGTAATACTCCTAGTGGATCCAAACAACGCCATCTGTTGTTGCTCTGGATTTCTTTTCTCCTATAACCACTGCCAAAGATAGCTTCTTTTTGGTTTGAACACCATTCCTCTGCTTTCCATACTTCCTGGTTCTATTTTTTTTCTAGCTTTATCTAATACCTTTTCCACTTATTTTATCCAAATTTTGCTTCTTTCTAGTTTCGAAAGTACTCTTATTACTACTTATTAGTGTATCTGTGCAATTTTCTACTATTCTCCTCCCAATTCAGCTGGCTCCTGCACTACCACTGCTCTTCTTGTGCAGTAATCTTCACTCGCATCCAATATAAATACGATCCTTTAGTCATATTATTTTAAGACTAGGTACAAGAGGAAGACGTTACTTCATAGCCATTGCTTTACTCTAATTCAGAACATAATTCCAATCTCCCACGCATTTGCTCTGCGTTCTTTGCCTGGTGCCTTTTTGTACTCCCAGTGTTTCTTCTTCAGCACGTACTAGAGGCCAGAATGGAGAATGGAGCAGGGAGTGATCGAAGTCTGCTAGTTGCTGAACTGACTCAAATTCGGGAGCTAGCGAGGCAAATGGAGGCGCATCTCGATCAGCCCTGTCCGATCGAATTCTGCAAACCTTTAGCAGAAAAGATACTGTCTTCCATTGACAAGTCCATTTGTATGGCCAAAAAGAGTGATTCAGAGGGCCAGCAGCAGCAGCAGCAGCTTGCCGGCACTGATTCCCCACGCTCTGCCACCGAGAGCCCGCACAGCGAGAATTCCAATCAAGCCTTCAGGGATTATGACCGCAAAGAGATGTCCAAGAAGAGGTACAAAGAAATTCCCCTGCTTCTTATCCAGATAGATTGAGATTTAAGGCTTGAAATCAGAACTATAAGCCAGCCTCGCTAACATGGCTTCCCCATTCTGTGCAAACTGTAGGAAGACACTGCCAAGGTGGACAAGCCAGATCAAGGTGTGCCCAGGGGAAGGAGTTGAAGGGCCTTTGGACGATGGCCATAGCTGGAGGAAATATGGGCAGAAAGATATACTTGGAGCCACATATCCAAGGTTAATAAATAATGATACTTATCTAATTATTTTCCACCTCTTAAGTCCCAAACTCTTATCCTTTTCATAAAAAAATACTACTACTGTTTCAGCATGCCTCAATCAATGACATGTAGCTAAGGATAAATGCAAAAATACAAGTATATTCGCATTTCATGCTATAAAACAGGAGAGAAAAGTATTTACAATCATGGGCTATATTGATGGCCAGTCTTAAACATCCTTCCCTTCCCTCTAACCAGACATTGTTGCACCTCTTTGCAGAGGCTACTACAGATGCACACATCGCAACACTCAGGGCTGCCTAGCAACAAAACAAGTACAGAGATCCGATGAGAACCCGTCGGTCTTTGATGTCACCTACCATGGGACTCACACATGCCACCAGAGGTCCCAATCAGTCCCAAAATCAGCATCCCGGGAACGAGAGCTGAAACAAAACAAACCTAATTCCCAGGAGCATTCCCAGCAGCAGCAGGACCAAAACCTGCTTCTAACCTTCCAAAGAGACCTCAAAGTAATAACCCAAGGCTTGGGCTCGGAAGCTCAGGACAAGAGCTCTTTATCCTTCTCCTTCCCCTCCACTCCAGTCAGTGGCGTAAAGGCTGAGGACCTTTTCTTTTCCTCCCCTTCAGCACTGGATAATGGTTTCACGGGCAGCTTCTCTCCGTCATTCCTCTCGCAAACATCAGCGTCCAACTATTTCTCAGTATCCCCTTGCAGAATGAGTTACCATGGTGGGGGGTTCAATCTTCAGACAGCCGAGTCCGACCTCACTGAAATAATGTCTGCTGCAACCTCAGACACAAATTCTCCTCTGATGGACTTGGATTTCATGCTTGAACCAGTGGAGTTCGATCCAAAATTTCAACTTGATGTTTCCAGCTTCTTCTCATAAGGCTCCAAGAGAGAATACAATGGACATAGGTTATTAGATACGTCCTTAGCCTGAAATCCTGGCTACCAAAGGAGGAAGTGCCAGAAGTAGCTCAGCCTGCAGTAAGTCACCTCCATCAGGGGCCAAGTGATTTTATTTTCTGGCTAATGTAGTAGAAATAGAAGAACTCTTTCTTTCTGTCTCTCTTTTTTGGATTCTGTAGCTGTGTCTGTTATTACTTTAATTAATGAAGATCAATAAAGCTCCTTTGATCATAAATTCAGCATGAATTCTTTTTGATACTGCTTAGCCAACTTTTTATGGTTGCTCTGTTTCCCTCTTCAGTCTGCTCGGAAGAGATGCTAAATATTGGCAACCCTAATGTAGTTAAAGGTTTTTTAAAAAAAAAAACTCCGAATGCTTAGACCCTTAATTTTACCTGAATTCCTTTCCAAATATAAACTTCCACTGATTCTGTACTAATTCATAGGCTTTATGTTACAATAATAAAATGATAGAGAGGAGGAGAAGGTTTAAGACATGAGGCAAAACTGCGGAGTTTTAGTTTGCTCAACATGAGCAGATCTCAAGGTCCTATTTAGAATCAGACAGCATTCTTCTATAGACTTTCTTGTTCTGAATGACCACAAGTTATGTGCATTAAGTATATACATAATGCAAATCAACAATTGCTAGGTGATAAACTACGAGCAATACTATACCTTGCTAAAGTAGAGACATCATCAGAGAGTCTGCTGACTGGATCACAATCTTTACCATTGAAAAACCTGCAACAACTGAATAACACTCAAAGGAAGTGTGTTATTCCTAATAAAATTCTCTTCAGACACAAAATTGGTGTTATATGGGGGGTTGCATTTCATGCTCTGAATCTTTAATAGGATTACCAAAACCATCGCCAGAAAGGTTTGTCACACATTTACATGGAACTGAAACTATAATTTACAGTGAATCATTTATGCAAATCAAAGGCAAAAGATTGTCGGAATATGGATAAAAGATCACTTAAGAAGTCCCGTTATGTACTTTATACATGTTCAGTTTATTGGAGGTCATTGCTGCTTTCCTTCATTATGCATGCACAAAACACGCGGAGCTTTCTAGTAATGCAATAATAAAACAAATCAGCCAATTAATGACAATTTCACTAACTAAATTGTTAAGGAGGTATGACGCAAGCTTAAAAAAAATTACCGGTCTGCTCGCTTGCAAGGATTATATTCAGACACTTTACATTTCATAAAGTTCTGTGGTGCTGCAGACATGTAGTCACGTCATGTAACAAATGGCTTACCTGCAATATTTTGGCCTAACCCAGCTGAAATCAAAGTAAGGAAATAAGAAGAGAAAGATAACTACTTGTTCTCAGCTCTAAGGTCCCAAAATTCAGCAGAACCAATTCTGAGAACCTCAAAGTACTTTCTGCATCTATTTCAGTCTAATGCAGACCATATAGAATCTCCACATTCTATGAATCATCAAAATAGCACATGGATATATTTGTTTGCAGTCGCGTGATTCGTATGCAGCTCAAAATCTGGGGGAAGAAAGAAACGGTTTTTCATTGTTGAGATGTCATTAGTTCACGAGCATTTCCATGACAGCAGGTGGCAAGCCATGCCAAGAGATCAATCAAGCAAGAAAGCACGGTTATATTGATTCCATATAAAACAGGGGAAGAGCAAAAAAAAAAGAACAAGAGATGGGCAGATGAAGAGACATACTTGTGGACCCAACAAAAGCGAGCAAGAAATAGAACCCGAAGAGGGTGAGTTTTGGCGCGGTCTTGGATCCGGCGATGAAGTACAAGAACCCTAGGTGGGGAAAGAGGAAGGCAGCGAAGGCCACGCTCTGGCAATCAACGTTCGGTGCCCAGGGATGATGAGATTTTTGCCCCGTTAGAAGAGCTCCTCCTCTTGCTGCTGTTGAAGCCGCCGGGGGTCTTGTGGTTGGAGGACTTAAGAGAGGTGGGAGTCCCGTGAAAGCGTCGGAGGTGGAAGGGGTTTGCTGTGGAAGAAGAGCAGCTGGACGCGGCTGGCGATCACTCTGGCTTTGGGTGCGGGAATCAGGCGGGGCTGACGCGCCTTTCTAGGACGCAGCTGCCTGCGGTCGCAGGCGGGATGATGTAATAAATGGATAGGTGTAGAAGGCAGTAGATAAGGCGTGGACCTTTTTCTCATTAATAATAATAGCACATCAAAATGGGACTTGAAATAGTTGATATGCTGTCATGCTGACATTGACAATGAGATGTCCCATGTAAGTATCTATTTAATTCACAAGAAAAAACATTTTGGGGTGGCTATCATGCGCACATGGTGCACCAAATATATCGGACCCATATCAATTGATTTGGCAATTCAAAAAGTAACCCTTTATCCAGCAATAAATCTCACAAGTTGCACCGACCTCTTTTTGCCGTATGGCTAAAATTTGTTCGTGTGCAACGGCCTGTAGAAAAGCAATTGGATTACGAAAAGTTAAAGCAAATTGTAGATGAAAAATGTTTATTTTTTTCTTAAAGAGAAAAAAAGGATGGAGCAATCCAACCTTAATCCACTATAGACAAAAATCAATAAATCACCATGTATATTTTACAAGATAGACGGATGAATGCATCACTATAAAAAAAATAATTTAATACATATAAAAAATAAAAAATAAAAATAAATTAAAAATATTTTAATATGAAGCAGCAAAAAAGGTAATATTTTTTTAAAAAAAATTAGAAAGTATAGCTCCTAACGAATAAAATGAAAGAAAAGGATTCAAGTTATCGAGCCCAATTAGATTGGGTTAAAAGTTTAATTGAGTTTGATATACAATGACGAGTTGCGTAGAGTTGTATCACTTGTCATAGCATAAAGAAGTAAATAAACCATTGATATAACAACTCTTGTCCACAATAGAAAATATATCTTGTAATCGCCAATCTTAGAGAGAAAACAAAGTAAGAAAAAATTGGACTTAGAGAAACTACTAATGCAATGGTTACATTACCCACTAAATTTGCCTTACCAGCATCCGTATCCATTTAAAATTTTGCTATCTAAATCCTTTCCAAACCCAATTAAAAATTTAAAAAAAAAACCTCAAACCCATCCTATCAAACAAATGATAAATCCATCAGATGCCCAATTAATCAAAGTTATTCGGATCAAGTATCCAACCTGAAATTACAAAAAATGGATAATAATATTAACTAAAAATGGATATAAATATCTTGGCAACAATCTAAATATAAATAAATTTTCAAGCTATACATATATATATATATATATATATATATATATATATATATATATATATATATATATATTGGATTCGAGGCAAATTTCAAACCCATTCCAAATCGTAATGTATTTTAAATTTAAATCCGCAAGGCCCAATGAAGTCCATTGTTTTTTCTTTTTTTTTTGTGCTTTGTTCTTCTTTTTTGTGAGAAGAAGATGGCAAGGCCCAATAAGCACCCTCACAAAAGAAATCAAGAGCGATTTGCTAGGCTTTAATCCAGATGTCTGGCACTGTCAGAAACGGACTTTATAATTAACCCTTATAGGATTTTGTTAAATAAATTCTATAGGGTTTGGAATGGATCGAATATCTAAAAAATTCTGCTCTGGTTGAATTATGGTAATTTATAAAACAACGATTTGCACAAATATGAAGCCTGGCATCTAGAAGCTTCAAGAACCTGTTATACGCACTATGTTTCATCTCCCACATGGCAACATTTCGAAAACTCAAGCAACTGATTTGTGTTTTTTCCCCTTTCTTTTGACAAAAGAAAGTAACCCAAAATTTAAATGAAACATACCTTCCGCTACTAAGTTACATCGGCACATCACCTCTCGGAAGAATGGGGTTTAGATGCAAGTGATACATAGGACCATACAGTTGCGACCATTATGCAAGAAGGCTGCAGCTTTTCTATCTTAATCAAAGTAGGCGAGGTTCGAGAGAAATAAAGTACAGCAAGACAGCGAATAGCCTGACTGGTCTTCCTATTGCTGCATCCCGTTGCATTCAAGAGCTGCCTGTTCATGCCATACACCATTTAAATTACACTGCCATAGCCTAACCATGCCATCAGCTCCTGTCGATGCTAACGTCATACCACTCATATCCCACTCCAATTGCCATACCTACAATGGAAACCACAAAAAAAGAAAATAGACAGATAGATTATCCCACTCCAATTGCCATACCTACAATGGAAACCAAAAAAAAAATGGAGCATGTGTTATACACACACACAGACAGACAGACAGACAGAGAGAGAGAATGTTCATGTACATCAGCATCATGGTATCAATAGAACATAAAACAGTGTCTCAAGATATGAAAGATTGAAATTTAATGAACTCTAAAAGGTACAGAAACACTTAGGGAAGGTAAAAAGAGGCAAATTGAGTAGAGATTGGTGGTATTAATAACTTGCAAGAGTATGAACAAGATATTCTGTGCAGCAACTAACGCCAATAAAGAAAGGTTGGGATTTTAGAGTACATGTTTGCACAAGAGAAAGGTATACATGAAAACGTTAGTGCTAGAAGACGGAGATGGCTTTCACATGAGGAGAGAGTTAAGAGCATGAAGTCAAGAAGTCCATACATAAGTTGCAGCATCCAGACTACCAATCATATAACAGAGGCAGCTTTGGCAGGAATGCAGAGAAAAAAACAGCTAAGTACAAAAATAATGAAAAAGTTTACCTTCCTGGCATATACAGTTAGGGGAAAAAATTGTTAAGAGAACACAGGTTGAAATTATTTGAAGGTGCCACTTAGGCAAATTTTTAAACCACCGCCAGTAAGTTAAAGATTGGGGAGAAAGAACCTATGCCTATAATCAATATACCAATAAAATGTATTTAGCGAGTGATGAGGAGAATCAGGGATATTGGATGCACATATCATCCATGTAAAAAGACATGAGGAAACTAGCATACTGGCCATGGAGGTTCTAGCAGCAAAGGCTTACCGAGTCAACTTCAGGCAACTACATTCACAGATCCACAAATTAATGGTATCTAATAATGGGAAGACCCTCTGGTGCATTTTATGTGCAAACAATATAATGTTAATCATGAGAAACAGAAAGGCTGAACAACCAACTGATGGAAGTAAAATAAGGATAAAATATTGGTCAAACCATCATGCCGTGTGCAGCTTTAGTGGTTTCTAGAAAGGATTCAACATTCTCAAATAATGTAAGATCATTCTAAAAGTGAACATTTTCATACCTCGCCGTCATGGCCAGATAGTAAGGCAACCTTCTCCTTTGAGAGTCTCCCATCAGACTCAGGATTCAATCCTACATGCCATATTGCAATCCCCTTGCAAGTTGCAACAGCTATAACTTCGTAAGGTCTACAAGACATTCATAATCTCTCATCAACAAATGGGTCAACAATTTATTGCAGCTATAAAACTGAGAGACAATGTGCACTCAAGAACAGGAATGTGGTAATAAAGTGAAAGAGCAGAAAAAATGTTCTGGAGAAAATTTTGGTGAATAAAAACATCTAAGTTGGTAAAATGCAATCCAATTTGAGCATAGTTGGGTTCAATCCATGAATGGGAAAACTGGATTTCACAAATTCTTGCTTAGGTCTCTTAACTTGCAATATGGAGCTTCCTAAGTAGAAGCATGAATATTTTGACCCATATAATACCACAGATAACATCACGTTTGTAGCTACAAAGAATTGTCTTCATATTAGACTGTCAAAATAATGTAACTCGTGTACAATAACCATTTCTCAGTTCAATTCACATTGGTATTATGTGCAAAGCTATGTAGCATGATTCACTGTCAAAATAATATTAATGATGCTAGAGGGATTGATCCTTTATCATTTCCTTTTCAGGGTTTGTTGAGGATGAGTTAGAAAACATAGAGATAAATCATGACAAATGAACTAAATTAGTTTAACATGCTAAGAATTAGTGACTGCAGGGAGTTTCTCCTGTGATACTGAATTTCAGTTAACAACTCGCAATATTTGTGTACTTCAGGCATACAAATATTCTCACTGCAACATTTTCTAGTTATTATAATAAGTAAGTCAAAACTATGCATTTTCAAAGTCTTCAGTCATTATTGATGACAACGATTTGCATTTAAGTGGTTATCTTTAGTATCTTTGCCCCGCCCAAGAAAGAAGGATAAGCATGTGCAGATTAATTTAAGGTGTTGGTCCATTGAAATTTAATAAGATGGATACAACGACACAGCTATCTTCAGCAAGAACAGATGATGGCATTGGTGCATGTTAAGCTTCTGGGTTATTTAGTACAGTGGACATAAGGACATCAGTAGGAGGGGAATGGTGACAACATAATGGTTGTTTCTAATGTCCTTTCACAAACATAAAAACCAAATTATTATCTATGCAGCACTATAGGCAATACAAGGATTAAAAAACTGATCTGTGCCAACTCTGCTGGACTGGTGCCAAAACAAGACATGCATGTCTGCCATCGTACCTTGGAGCATCATAGAGTATCAAACATGTTGGCCCTGTCACCTTGTATCGAGACATGCTGGTCACTCTGTAATGAGCGCCTTTGTGTGTTTGTGAGTGCTTCTCATGGCATCACATATGCCATGAAGCCATTCACCAGCACATCCACCAACACTAGCATTTAAATCCTTGTAATCACTTATAAACGTGACAGAAAAAACTTGGCACTACATGAAAAAACAATAAAACATAACAACCTCCTCAGCATTATAACACATTTTCTAATATTCAAACCTTAAATTACGAGACAAACAAAATATCCTATTCATTGCTTCTCCATTTAATAAGGAATGTCCTATTAAAGATGTAAAAATCAATAAAACAGAGCTAATCTGCAAGGTTGCCAATCTAGCCAGTGTCATATGGCTATGAAATATTCTCGATATTGGCAAAAGAAAATCAGAAGAAAAATATTAATTGACATGCATGTATATAAATTTGATTATCTGCCATAATCAAAATTTTGAGCCAATCCTGTAACAAGAACATATGCAGGCTATATCAGCTTGCTTGTGAAGATGTACCTGCCAATGTTAGGAGCCCAAGCTACAGCATGTACCCTATCGCCCTTGTCACCTGGTAAAGCCAGCTCTGCAACTGGCAGCCAACGCTGATGAGCCTCTTCAAACTCCCAAATCTGTTTGAAGTTACAATGCATGAGAGGAAGCACTTTTCCATTTTATGAGCAACTTACTCATACAGCGTGTAAATAGATACTTTAATAAGAAAATTAACATTAGAGAGAAATGGTGCTCACGCACAGGCAGAGAAGAAGCTTGTAATCATGGTTAACTTATCAACCTAAAAGAGTAATCATTAGTTCATAGATTTTCAACAAAAAAAAAAATCATATTAAGATTTCAAAACTTTATTCAATGAAAGCATCTTCCTGCGAATGGATATCTGTTACCACCCAATACAACAATAATTTGAAAGACCTGGTTGGTAAATAAGCAGATATATTATTGTAATGACTGTAGTGACATTTATAAAAACAACACACCAAGCAACTAGACAAACACGTAGATGCAAATGCACACAAAGCCACATGTGCATATATGTGAACACCGTTATGCATGCATACATCATCACGGGGACATGCAGCAAGCTGACATACTATAATAATTGACAAAGTTTTTCACATCTCCTTATGTTTAGCTTTATGAATATTTCTTTATAATTTATTCCTATCATGAAATAAATTCTTGATCAACACAAGCTTCTTCAAATCCATTGTCAACAAAACGAAGCAATAGATGAATATGCATATAATTATAATCAAACCCATTAAGCTTTGATCCCGTTATATGGGGCCGACTTAGTAAGTGCTGAGTACTTATATATTACTTGTTACATCCAAAATCATCACAGGGTTTTCTGTATCCAAACACCTCTGCTAATTAGGGCCTTTTCACATTTTTTTTTCTTTTAACTATACATGTTTCCACCAATGAAGAGTTGAAATTTATTAGCGGACAGCCTCCATAGTTCTTCACCCATGTCAAAAAGTATAAAATCAAAAAATGCATCATAAGTAATCACATGCTCTCTTATAGGCACTTTCACGCAATTTCATCCACCTCTATGCATAATTATATATAAGGGAACAGAGTTCAGCATGGCCAACAAAAGCATGCAGTGCATGTGTGCATGAACTCTTAAAACACAGCCTATATAATAATTTAGTCACCCATCCAAAGCATTGATGCATCATAAGTAATCATGTGCTCTCTTATAGGCACTTTCATGCATTTCATCTAGCTCTATGCATAATCATATATAATGGAACACATTTCAGCATGTCCAACAAAAGAATGCTTTGCTGCATGTGTGCATAAACATTTAAAATACCGCCCATATAATAATTTAGTCACCCATCCAACGCATTAAACCAATCTACAAGCCATTTTGCTGGACAAGCAAGAGTTATATATTCGTAGTAGCTAACTCATTTGGGACCATTATTATCAAAAGAACAAATAACAAAGAGTTGCATTGACTGGTCACTCACAATCATCAGATAGTGAATAAATCATTATGACCTACAATATATTGAAAAAGCAGCCAATGATCCAAGCTATCCTAATAAATTAAAAATCCAACTGCACATCCACGCAGAAAGTGCATGCTACCATTCCACAAACCTTAGAGGAATTGAATTGAGGCAGATCTGAATTAAATCCCAGGACGAAACTTGACTGCTGGCTTTCACCCCTGCGTGGATTCCATGCAATGGATGCGTTCGCACATGATGGCTTTCCAAATCTTGAAACTGAATCAATCACATTCTGAAACTCTGCCTGCCAGCAAAAGAATTGCAGGGTAAACATTACTCAGTTCCTCAAAAAGAAGAACAGATACCACCAAAAAAAAATCAGCTATAATTATTTATGACACTATTTTAACAAATATTTCCAGTACTGTAAGTGTGACCAGTGAAATGCATTGAAATACTTGTCAATCAAAAAGTTATATAATTGAGGCAAATCTATGTGCCCAGCAATTCCAAATTTTCCTCCCTGAAAATGAAGCCATTAGCCAAAATTGTTATAAATACTGTAGGCTTCAACAAAGAATGCACAATGAAAGACACCAGCTTATGTATCATCAAAGATAATGAAGACAATTTTTCACTGATAGATAAACTTATAGCCAGTGTTTCAAATTCTTTTTTAGGAGAGTTACTGTTTCAAAATTCAAGCAGCCATTTGAATGCTGGCTAAGCAACATTTCAGGCGTATGATGCAAGAGGGGAAATTAATTTAAATATATATAAATATAATTAAAGAGAAAGTGATTAAAAATGAAAGAAATCTTCAAGGAAGGATGATTATTGCAGTTTGTGCTTGAATGATATGTTGAATAAGTAATAGAGAATATCAAAGAATACAGACTATGCATATGATCAGGCAACTGTGAACATGGAACACATGTGTCAGAGAGGGATTAGGTTCTCTTGATGAACAAAGAGATAGATATGCAAATGTTGGAAGAGTGAGACAAACATAAGGTAGTGGTTATAAATGTAAAAAACAAGGAGCCAGGAAACCATAGGCAAAGGAAAAACTTGAAAGGGGTGAATTCAACCTTTAGAAATAAATTGTTGCTGACTAAAATTAGAATTAGAAAATTATGCCATTATGAACACCGGATTTGATGACAGATCTTCATCTAGAAATATTTCAGGAGATTTTAAGGTACTCAATATGCGCATAATACCTGGTTCTAGAATGTTGAGATTCAAAATGTAACTGAAGGAAAGAAGTTCCTTTCAGGGGCATGCACATAATCTTAGAAATTAATTTCAAAAGAAAAACCTAAAATAGAAGATATGAAACCTAAGGAGAGAGCACCAATTAATTGATAAAACCAAATCCCGGCTTATAATCTATTGCCTTGTACTGAATTGGCAAAGTAGTATGGCTTTCTAGATTCCTTCATGATTCCCTCAATCAAGTTTTACCCAGCTGAGTAAGACAAACTGTACGGTACTATACTACCCACCTTGCAGCCACACTCATGACTTCAGCATGACTTCATGGAGAGCATATCTTGTGTAACTAATATAACTCTTGATGTAATGATTTAAAAGAAATATCTTGTTCTTTAAATTGTTCAGAGAAGGATGGTAAAATCACTTCTTACATTTCTCATGACTCACAAAGAATGTGAGATCATGACCATATTTGTGGCAATAACAAGCAACAGCAACTGAGGTCTTTTTTTATCACTTTTCAACCCATTGTGTTGTGAAAATCTCTATTTTCACCTGTTACCCATTTTGACTTCTGTAGTCACCATGGAACCACATAGCAACAGCATGCTATGTTAACCTTTAATGTTAGTACATTTTCATGTATTTATTGTTTTTCATTTTAAGTGAATAGAATGAAGAATAGATAAACCTGAAGTTGCCACTTGTTTAATTCCAAAGGGTCCAAGAGCTCATACACCTTCACATGTCCATCTGAATATGCTGCAACCTACATAAGATCACCTATAAATTAGTAATAATATCAGAGAGAATTGCAGCCTTAGAATAAGCCCAGATTCAGAAGCTTTTATATAAAAGTGAACAACAATTAAAGACAACTATGATTCAGTACAAACATAAATAACAAGCTTTATATCACCTATTTAGGTCTCTTATAGGCCATCCAGTGTAACATTTACAAACCCAGAAATCAATCCTGCATTATAGAATGCCAAAAGGGGAATATTTCACTTTAAGCAAATAGCTCTGCAAACCACTATCAATCATTCTTATATACAGTAATTGAGTATCGTAATTAAATTTTGTGATCATCATATCATGCTATACATAACCAAGAAGACTCGTCCCAACCTTTTTCAGAGTGTTTATGGATCCTTGTTCTCCGCTTATTCCTGTTAGCGTTTATATCCTTGGTCGAGCATTCTTCAATTGATGGTAGCAACTTCCATCCATGCACAAGTCTCTGGTCTTCCCCACTTCCACGACCCTTCAACACAAAATTCAAATCACTCCTCATTGTTACCACCTCAGAATTTCTATTGCATGTGTACATATAGGCTAACCACATTCCCTCTTCAAGAGGTGCAACTCCGTTGTTTTCTACATTAAGTCCTTTTTAAACCTATAGTCCTAACATTACCACGTATTCTCATCATTGTGGTGATAATCTTATGTGCATGGGCCAATTTTTCCACTAATATTTGAAACCATATAGCACTACAAGCCTTACCAAGTTATAGTTTTCTCAAAGAATTCTCTTAAGCTTGTATACTTTATCTGCTCAGCTCCTTTACATTAGGCATGTCTTATCAAGTCCTAGGTGAATATATTATTATAGATAGAATAAACACATTTTAGTTTGATCATCAAATTTGACTGAGTGGATTCATCTACTTGAATTGCACTCCAAGTACCATGTTTTAGTTTTCTAGTCAAGATCCATATCTTTCTATTTTATATTTAACCCTGTTTATATCCCAACAAGTAACATTATATCATTTTTTTTATTAATTAGGATGGTGGCTAGCTGCCCTACGTCTATTAACTGAACCTTTGTTGTATTTCCCTTTATAAGAAAATCAATATTCCAAATTCAGAGCATAATGAACACTCATGAGATGCACAGCCACCACCAGTCCTTTAACCTTTCAAGCTGCCGACAAATAATGGGGCTGAAAAAAGATGATCACAAATTTACCCAGCCTTGGCCCATCTTTACTAGTTTCAAATGAAAACTCACATGTTCTAGTAAACATACGATTTCAGAATCAACCAAGTTTCGTTTGGAATTAAGTAGTTCATTATATAATTATATTCGTAATAATCAAAAAAAAAAATTATAATTCCAATTTTTTGCATTAATTACCCCTTTTATTTTTATTCTATGACTATGTCTGAACTCAAATACAAAGTACATAGTGAAGTATTAGAATATACATAACTGAAGGGGATCACAACAAATCATGGTGAACATGCAAGGTCAAGGTGACACGAAGGGGCACGACAACCCAATTATAAGAAGACTGATGTGTTGGAGGAGATGCCTCAAGTGATTAGCTTCCTAATTTTGTTCATGTCGGAATTAGGTAACTGCAAGCCCCAGCAGTTCCTTTCTCCATACTTCCCACCACACTGTAGGAAAAAGTTAGTCATTTCTTTTGGTTTTTGTTGCGAATGCACGGGTGGTTTCCACATAAACAAGCACTCCACAAAGTAGGTTTCAAAAGTTACAGCATATCTAGCCTACATGCTTAAGTGATTTTATCAACAAATCAGCCACTAACATCACACCATGAATGTTCATGATGCAGGTTCGAGAAGATAATAGCATTTAATAGAAACATTTTCCAATAATCAGATGTCTAACATTACTGAGAGATTTTTTTTTTTTTTTTTGTGCTCAACAACGAGAAACAATTCAAATGACAGACTAAGCAATGTCACATACATCTCTTTGAATTAGATCTACTACAAGCTTGCTTGACTGCTTCATCTACTAGATTATTTGGACACACCAAACTCATAAATTAAATGAAGCTAACATTTATTATTGCAGTTTGAGATCAATTATACAAAGGTTTGAATGTGCAAAAAACAAATAGAATGAAGTTTAAATCTGTTCTTAATCAGAACTCTAATATTTTAAACTTTTTTCTAAGAAATTACAACTGCAAAGTTCTGCAAGATTACTTATTTTATCTTCACAATTCATTTGAGAAGCAAATCATAATAAACTACTTTTAACTAGAACTCACCATCTTCAAACTTGTTGAATATACGCCAAATTGAAGGTCAAGTACAATAGCATTGCTGCTTTCAAAGGTCTTGCACATCTTCCATTTAAGAGGTTGAGTATCTAACAGAAATTGAGAAATGAGCGATCAGCTACCATAGATAAAAATTTGATTTTTAATGGACTTACATTATGAAAAAAATAAATAATCATTATTAACAATAAAAAACAAAGTTGAGTGAAAGAACAACACTAGACTAAAAAAAAGAAAAAATGATTCAAGAGAAGAATTATTATCGCCATCATCCAATTAAGTGGGTCCAGCTATGGAGAAGAACTCTAAGGCAGCAAGGCTTCATCGAAGGAAAAGGCAGGTATTATAATTGGCTACCAACTTGACATCAAACCTTTACAATCCTAGCCAAAGCAACGGGCCATAGAGTGACCCACCATGAAATCAAAATGAATAATTGCAAGAAGGAGGACTTACCTTATCGGCATAGTTTAAGCTTATAGAAGAAAAGGCAAATTCTCTAAATTATTCTATAAACTTGGAAAAAATATAGGTGAAGGTGAAAAATTATAAAGTTTGTCGTGAGTAATTGTACCAATCTCTAAGGTACAAAAGACAGTTAAACCAAAACACAGATTTGAATATATATGAAACATTTCATAAGAGCCTAAGGCGTAAAAATCCAATTTGAGAGAAGAAGGTTTTCATATCACCTTGATAAGTAGGAGTTTCAGGAAGATACACATCCTCCATGCCCATCTAAAATCCATATATACTCATGAGCAAATATATCAACATGGTCTTTTGGCCAGTCCCCAACTCAGAAATATCTTATTGCACAGTTAGGGAAGACCTTACTTTCAGTTTAGAACTTATGCCTTAATGCCCAGTCAAGTTATTAAGATATTGTTGTAATATTCTCTTCTATATTATATTCCGGAAAGAAAAGTTGAAAAGCATGCAAGATCAAAAAGACGTTGATGATATAAAATTGCAGGCAAAGAATTTAAAAAACCAAGGAATATGACATCAAAGCGAAAATTTAATATTCAACTATGTTTACTTCCACAAGTAGGACTGCTTATCAGCCTCAAGTTTGTAAAGATCTCTATCGACTGATTTACAGGTCCAGAGTAGAAGAAGAAATCATGTGCACAGTCTAAATACTTGATATGTTCTCATGTTATCAAGCCACTAATATAATGCAATAAATGTCAACCTACGATTACAAAATAATATGGCAAGGTGAGTGTTCAAGTATCAGAAAAACAAATAAAATAACAAACAGCACACAGGGATGACCACAGGATGATAGCTCAAACTCCAAAGAAATGCTAAAAGAATATCAGCAAAGATTAAATTGCAAACCGTCTTCTACTTCCTCCCACAAAGACAATGAAGCATCAGCAGAAATGCAAGCAATAGCATCACCAAATTCTGGAGGAAGCCAAACAATATTCTTAATGCTGCTCGCATGCGCCTGTAGGAAATATAATGAAGAAAAGCATCAATTTTTGTTTGAAGGCAGCCAAACATAGGACCCATCTATAACTAATCGCCTTTGAGAGGAGGTAAGAAAACTTTATAAAGCAACCTATATTTGCATAGTTTATTGGAATTTCGGGTTTTTGCGTACATATCCTCCTAAATATTGAAATTTGCATGAATACCCTCCTAAAATTGATATTTGCATATATACCCTTATAAAATACTTATTTTGCATGTGCACCCTTTTTTTTCCTTTTTCTTGCACATATGCCCACACCATCTAACGCCGTCAAGAAATTAACGGTTTAAAATTAAAAATAACTGAAATATCCTTAGTGGATAGATATGCAAAAAAAAACATTTAGAAGTGTATGCATGCAAATAACAACTTTGCGAGGGTATTCGTGCAATTTTATATATTTAGGAGGGTTTACATGCAAAAAAATTCCAACTTTATTTTTTTTCATTTCAACTTATTTTAACACTTGAATTTGTCTAATACCTACTCCTAAATATTTCTATAAAATTATTGCTCAAGAAAAGTATTGATTTGACAATTAGATAACAAAAAGTATTATAGAAGTTTTTTCACTAATTATGGAATTATTCTCCTTTATTCTTCTTCATTTATAACAACCATTATATCTTATTTCATCAAAACACAGCTTGTAATATTTATTATTATAGATTCATATACAAAGGCATATATTAGAATATAAAAAAGGATTAGAATCTCTTAAAAGGCGCACGATAGATTGCAATGATTAAGCTTCCTTGCTATTGCTATGCTCATGGGTGGAAAAACAACATCAATCATCTCCAAGCAAAATTGTTGAGAGATTTTGAACCAAGGTACGTTGAACCGGTACCGGTAGGCATACCGGTCACCTACCAGATAGGTTCGTACCGGAATCGGTCCGGTACAAATTGGTTTTCTTGTTCTTTTTCGGTTCTCGTCCGCGCGCAGATGCGGGGGCAGCGCGCGAGCGAGCGCCCGCGCGAGCGTGCTACCCCGCGTGGCTGGGGAACCGCACCCGAGGTGATTCCCAGCACAGGGAATCGCGCCCGCGCGCGTGATATCGCACCGCACGCGAGTGGGAACCGCGCGAGGCCCCGCGCCCACGCGGGGCGCTCTGCCCCACGTGCGGGACACTCTGCCTTCAGGCCACGCGCTCTGCACCATAGCGTGCACTGTAGTTAAAAAAAAATGGTACCGATGCGAATCGGCCGGTTTGCACCGATATGGACCGGTACGAGATTGGTACGCAATCGGTACGCATGCGTATCGGCCGGTACCAGCCCGAAAATAGTTAGAATCGGTATCCACGCTGTCCAGATATCGATTCCAGGCCGAACCGGCCTGTACGGACCGGTTCGGCAGACCATGCTTTGAACCCTTCAGACTTATTAACAACCTCCGCGGCCATATGATAGAAGATCACCCCCTTACGTTGTGTACCTTAAGCCACTTGTTCTTAGAGCGTCAATTTTCTAGAAGAAGAAAAGATCTAGTGTATGGGGGCCATTTTGTCACAGTAATATTAAATCAGCCACCAGCCTACACATGAAAAATATTTCAGCTCTAAAAGATAAATATTGCAAACCTCACACACTAAAAGATAAATATTGCAAATCTCTCACATCACTTTTTTTAAATAACTTATAAAGCTAAAGGAAGGACCTGGCCATCCTCATGTAAAAAGGATACAATGAAGAGCTATCTATAGTGGAGAAGAAAATCGAGAGAATGGTTTTGATTTTGGATAAAAAAGTGAAAGAGAAGATCGAGAGAGATCGAAGAATTTGTAAAAGAAGGTAGAGATATTAATTTCCAGCGAGACTCATTAACCTATTACCTACTTCAGGGGTAAAAAAAATCATAATTTAAATTAATTTTTGATTTAAATAAATATAATTTTGGCTAATCATGTCAGCTGAATTGCTATATCAAAGGTATTCATACAAAAATAGTACGTAAATATCGATTTGGAGAGTATTCATACAAATTTCAATATTTAGAAGGGTATGAAAAAAATACAAAAAAAAAAATTACGTGTATACCCTCTTAAATATATGAAATTGTATGAATACCCTCCAAAATTGCTATTTGCATGTATATCCATATAAACTTTTCTTTTTGCATGTTTACCCATTAAGAGTATTTTCATCATTTCAATTTTAAACCGCTAATTTTTTAACGGCGTTAGATGACATGGGTACATACGCAAAAAATTGAAAAAAAAAAAGGTATACATACAAAACAAGTGTTTGGAAGGGTATTCATGCAAATATGAATATTTAAAAAGGTATATACGCAAAAAAACCCTAGAATTTTAATCACACAAACAATGTAAAAAAATAACTTATATAACTAGCTGGAAAGGATTCCTCTTCCTTCTTCACATAATAACCTCTTTCTTTTTATTTTAATTCTTAACTCAAACATGTCTTCTGTCTGCTCTATGACTGTAAAAGACAATGAAACAGAACTAATTAATACAAATAGTGGTTTTACAATTAATGTTTGCATATATTTCCAGTCATTATGGTTCACTTTGTCAAGTTGCAGCTTGAATGTTGGAGAAAAAGCAAAGGTGAACCAACTAGGATGGACTGTCTAATATTCAATTTGATAATGTGTTGTTATGGCCAACCATGTGAACAAGGTTAGTTATAACTTAACAGGAAAAGTAGTTACTATAGGAGATCCTTCAAATTCATGTTTCCATACGAACACATAATCTTACAGAATGGTGTTCAAATTAAATCAAGTTGGTCTTTGAAGATTTTATTTCCAAAAAATTGACTTTCACCTTTCTACAGCTACAACATGCTAACAAATTGCAGGAATTGTCGGTGCAAAAGAGTGGGACTCTCAAAGAAACGATCCATGAAGAGAGTAAGTCAAAAAAAAAAAAAAATGAAATTTGATAATTCTACTTTAGGTCAAGACTTTTGATTCCACAGGATGTGGTTTTGGTAAGTTTCATGGCACGGCCTGTGCAACCACCAACCCTTTGTAAGACCATTACAAGCTTTACACTATTGAATCCAAAGGAATACTCTCGAAATTAAGAGTAGCTAATTTAGGTTTTATTTGGATGGACGAGGGCGACACAACAACCGGTTAATGAGAATCTGTATCAAATGATTCACCAGTTTCTGCATGTTGGACGACGTGTTCAGACTGATAGTGGCCTGACGTATTGAATGTGATAAGAGCAAGATTGTAATTGGGAACAAAGCAAGCTAAAGAACATAACACCGAGTTGATAAGGTTTTTTTGAAGTTCCACGCATACTACAACAAGAGATCATAACAATCCGCAGCAAAGAAACCCTAGAAAGAAATCGAACCGGAAACTGATTTCTTTAGTTTTCTTTGAGTTCTCCACGATCAGAACAAGGTAGATGACAATAATCAGCCGAAAAAGAAACCCAAAACAAGCATTTATCTTAAAAAGAGAAGAGGAACATTGTTGATTAGCTCTTCTTGAAGCGAATTCCGCAGATATCGGAACAGGAGAGAACACAATAATCAGCAGAAAGGAAATCCGAAAGAAAAACAAAATAAAGAATTCCACACCGATACCGTTATGTCTTCTTGACGCCGTAATCAGCGGAGAATAAACCATAAAGCACATCAAAAAGACGAACGAATTAGGTTTTCTTGCATCGAAAACCACATATATCAGAACAGGAATATCAGCACATAAGAGAAACCCTAAAAACAAGAACAAGATAAAGAATGAAGCATCGATGTAACTAGGTTTTCTTGACGCGAAATCTTCCATGATTGCAATGGAAAAGGATAACGCGGTGCGGTTCGGAAACGCTAGGGTTCAAGGAAGGCGAGGTGGCACAGACCTTCCATTTGGAGGAACAAGAAGAGGAGGAGTCGTCCAGGGAGTCGTGGATGGAGATGGAGCCGTCGACGAAGCCGACCGCTAGCCTCTGCCCGCAGTAGTTCCAGCTGCAGCAGAGCGCGCCCTTCTCCACCGTCGCCACTTCCTTCTCCATCGTCGATGTTTGGTGTGCCGACTTCAAAGGAGGCCGCACCCCAACCCCGGTCCCTGAAGCCCTGGACAGCGGTCCAATAAATTGATCATATAGATAAAGGGAGGATTTTTCGTATAACCCCTCTTCCTGTATAAATTGATCATATAGAAAAATCCTACCGCGCGCCCAGCCCCGCTGCTTAAAGCCCCGGCCAGCGGTCCAACAAGTGCCACTTTTGCGCATAACCCCTCTTATCGTATAAATTAATTACATAGAGAAATCCTTCTTAGGTCTTCTTTGTTTCATAATGAATGGCACCCATTAGCATATATGGAATGAGTGCCAAACCGGGATTTTGTGTGCCATGATGAATTCTAGTTGGTAGGAATAAATGTTGTAGATGCTAATTATAGCAGGAAAATCAGCAAGTATATTATGTTGTTGATTTTGATCAAACTAGACTTAGTAAAGTGAAACTAAGTTATCATTAGGAGTGCAATCGAGCCGAGTCGAGTTGAGTAACTAGAGGCTCGAGCTCGATTCGATTCAAACATTTTGGACTCAGAAATTGATCAAGCCTTAATATTCAAGCTTGAACACGACTTGATAAAAAAAAAGGAGGCAATATTCGAGATCGACTCGACTCAACTCGAATATCAATTGAGTCATACTCAAGCTTGAATTAGAGGTTAATTTAAAAATATGGTTAAAACAAATATAACATAATATTATAATTTAAATTATTTAATTAATAATAAATAAAAAATATAATATTATTAAAAATATATATACTCGAATAGGCTCGCAGGCTTTCAAGTGGAGTATTTTGCTTCTCAAGCTTGACTCAAAAAATTGTCCGAGCAATTTGAGCTCGGTAATAAACAAGTCGAGTTGAGATCGACCAACTCGCGAGCTGCTCCACTCATTTGTACTCTTAGTCCATGCTTTCTTATGAAAAAGTCCATGCTTTTACTCATAGCCAGTGCAAGCCACTAAATAACCAACTACATGTTGCCATGTTAGTGCATAGCCTCGGGTGAGCACTTAAGCATAACAACAATCTTCTTTCAATTGAAAGTTTTCTTTCTAATACTAAGTAACGGTGTTATTGTGTTAATTTTATTGTTACCCGATCCATTGATATGCTTGGTTTGGATTGAAATTCATAATATACGGTTACTTTTTACTTAATGCATTGGATTCACGCATAGTCACAAAAAATTTGGAATTCTTTTTAAAATCTAGAGGAAAGGAGGAGTCGACGACTGGCGCATGTGTCAGAGAGAGAAAGAAGGGAAGAAAGAGATCATGCGAGGAGGAAGAGGTGGATGAAGAGACGAGCAAGGTGGGAAAGAGAGAGGAGGAGTTGTTGGCAGCAATTTTGAGCAAATGGGAAAAGGAAGAGGGAGGGAGGGAGGGGATGGCATGAAATGGAGAGAGGGGAAAGAGATTAGGTTTTAAGGTTTCCTTTTCGCCAACTCTATATCCATCCTTTTCATGGCCTTTTCACTTCAAAATATATTAGAATTATATTATTTAAATTAATAAATTCCAGATTGTAGTGCATGGTATAATATCTACAAATAGAATATTTAATAAAATATTTATACTTCAGGTCCAGCTAGGATGAGTTCAAAAGTATGAGTCTAGCCCAATTTTTAATCAAGTGCAAAAATTGAAACCTAGCTCAATTTATCAGGTTTAAAATTTTAGCCTGAGCCTCCACTAACCCTCTCTCTCTCTCTCTCTCTAAAATAGATAACTTCTACCTGTTTGTCCCTCTAATTCATTAGCCTGCCTGCTTCCAGCTATATATTAGTTGCCAATGAGCAAAGTAATTGGTCATTTATACATTAGTAATATATTTTAATGTGCAAAATTTTTGTATGATGATGATACTATTCCTATCATTCTCTAGACTTTGACATGTACGATGCATGTGCAAAGAAACATGATGGATGGCTAAAGTCTCGATCTTATTCAAGATCTATATAGATAGGCACACTTGTTCAAATATTCTTAAAAGCCATGGATGTGTATGATACAAGAGATACGTGAACGGCATCCCTTCGTAGAGTATACACTACAAGGGCTGCTGGTTGCTTTAAGAAATATAGACTATGAAGGTTCTCGAAACAAATTGCATGGGCTTGCCTTGATGGGTAGACATACTTTAGGAACGGATTTGTCCCACTTCTGATTGAACAAGGGTGGCCCCGCCAGCCAACAAAATTAGTGCTTTTCATTTGCCATACAGTTCCTCAAAGCTTGTACAGTTCTACTAAAAAAAAAGAGAGACTGGCGGATCTCAAGATGGCTAGATTGCATCTCAAAGTATTTTTTGGCATTCTAAGTTGTTGCAAACTACTATATCAGGTTCACATCACATGACATATGGAGTGGGAAATGGAGCAGTGCAGCTTTTTAACAAATAAGCCACCGAGGGCACAAGATTTAAAGTATGCCGCACGACTCAAATTGAAAGGGACATTTGAACATGAATGAATATTAACCTATGGTGTCTGGTTGCCATGTTATGACAACCATGTCTAAAGTAATTAGTTTAGTATTTAACCCTTGTTACGTATGGCTAGATGGGCCGTAGCCCCATTCTTTTGGGTTATTCATTATCAAGCAGATTGGATTGCCTTCTTCGTGGCATACTATTTAGAAGAATTTCTGTAAGAGAGTTTTGTTGGGGGAAAAACCCAAGTCATATCACCACGGAGGCGCTCGGCCAAAGAGCGCCGACCAGAGAGAGCGCTAAGAAGCGCTCGACCAAAGGGCACCGACCAGAGGGGTGCTCGGCTAGAGAGCGCCGATCCGAAAAGGCCCAACCGAAGCACCAAGTAGGGACGTTCGGTTAGAAAAAGCCGACCAGAGGACGCCGACCAGGAAAGCGCTCGACTAGAGAGCGCCAACCGGAAAGACCGCCAAATAGAGGCGCTCGGCTAGAAGGCGCTCGCCCAAAGAGCGCCGACCAGAAGTACCAGAAGTGACCCCGCCACAGGGCGCCCCGTTGGGCAGCCAGCTCGGCCCGGCACCCCTGCCGAGCCGATGCCTTAACCAAATACTCAACCTCCGCCTAACCTTTTAAAGGATCTGACGGCTATATACACAACTCCACTACAACCTGCCACCTACCGCTATCTCTGAGCCGTCAAGGCACAAGATCCCCGCAGGTATTTTGGCACGACCTATCATTAATGCATGAGACTTCCTCAAGTCTCCAGAGCCCTCAGTCATTTAATGAACACGACTCAAGACGATCTCCGGATCACTGAACCATCAGAGCGTATGGCTCTCCCTGACCGCCGGTTCACTCGGCAATAAATGCACTTACCATCCACGAAACCCAGGCCCACTACGGCCGACGGTTCAACCATTCCAACGGGTCTGATCAACCGCGACAACTCCCTGACTCCGGCCTGATTCGGCCTTATTCTCCACTACGCCATTAATGGGCCAAATCGTGCCCAATTGTTACAAAAGAGAACAAACTCCCCTGTCACCTCTCAGGTAACATAAAATCCTTCTATAAAAGGGAGCCTGGGAGGAAAGAAGGGGGGGACCCGAAACAAACACAAGTAAACAGCACAGACACAATTGAGCTTAATATTCTCTTCATCTTCTCCACATATCTCTTCCTTGCTCTCTCCACATACTAGCCCCCTCTGACTTAAGCATCGGAGGGCCGGCGCCGGAAAGTCCGGCCACCGGCTTTTTTGCAGGACTCACACCCTCCAGGAGGACGCCACCAGCCGGCGCACCGCCGACCACCGTCCCTGCGGCGGAGCTCCTCCTCCCCTGGTTTCGCGGCGGCCCCCGGGTCCAATTTCCAGCAACAGTTGGCGCTAGAGGAAGGGCCCGAGTTGCTGCCATGAAGCTAAAAAGTAAAGGGGCTTCCAACGCCTCTCGACGTCCTCCACTCAGTCCTGAATATTCTGTCCAAAACTCGCCGCCTCCGGCCGAGTCAACTCCTCAAGTTCGGCCGGAGCAGTTTGATGCCCTGGTGCAACAGGTGTAAGCCTTGGCTACCGCTGTTCAAGGCTTGCAACCCAGGGGCGTCCCGACGGCACCGCTTCCTCCGGCTCCAGTTCAACCGGAGCCCCCTACAAGCGGGCTTCCCCTTCGAGTATCATGCTCCAAGTCCCAAACGCTCAGTCCAGAATTCAGCACCAAGATCTCCGGTAGATCAAGTTCCACAAGTCCAACTCGAGCACTTCGATGCGCTAGTGCAGCAAGTCCAAGCGCTAGCCATTGCAGCCCAAAGCCTGCAACAAGTGGAGGCCCCTCCTGTGCCGCCTCCACGGAATCATGTTAAGCAGAGGAAGAAACTTTCTCCCGACTCCCGAGCCATCTCGAATCAAAACTTTCTCCCTGTTGCCCAAGGTGACAACCCAAGAGGGGGGGTGAATTGGGTCTTTTAAAACTTTTAAACTACTTCTAAAACTTTTTGATTAACTATGCTAAGTTGTCTAGATGCACAGTGAAAGTTAAACTTAGCAAGGGTTTGATGTATAGACTTCGACTTGATTAAATATGCTTGCAACTAAAGGATGTGCGGATAAGAATTAAGCAAGCAATTTATCTAAGTAAGTAAGTGTGTTAGTTAGACAATAACTAGAGGCATTACAAACACAAAGGACATATAGTGGTTCGGTGCACCCCAGCACCTACATCCACTCCCCAAGACCTCTTGGGAATTTCACTATAATCCTACCGATTACAGCCGGTTGTTTTACAAGCTCACAACCCAACTTGTTGTTTTACGAGCGCACAACGAACTCGGTCGGTTTTCCCAGGCTCACCGACTAGAACCACTCCGATTGTTTTCCCGGGCTCACAATCAAACCCTTACACGTTGGTTTTACCCTCGGCTCACCAACAAACCTAAACCCCGTTGGTTTTCCCTTTGGCTCACCAACAAACCTTACACCGTTGGTTTTCCCTTTGGCTCACCAACAAACCTTTACCCCTTGATTCAATCCCGTGATTGAATCAAGTTACAAGATATTATAACAAAGTTTAAGATAAATCAAAGCTTCTTAAACAAGCAAATATAACACTATAAGCAAATAGAGTAAAGTGAAGTCCTCAAACGAGTTTGGAAGATGAAGGAGCTCGACTTCTTCTTTACTTGATCCTCTTCTGATTTGGCACGAAGTGGAGGATCACTGAGGCAGCACACGGATGGAGAGGAAGCTTTGGGATTCACTTGGATGCTCTTCTTCCCTCTATTTCACTTTGAATGGCCCTTTTGTGCTTTTGGGAGATTTCCCTTGTAATCTGTTTGGAATCTCTTCCCTAAAAGTTCTCTCCCACTTCCATGCCTTCTCCCCTAGCTCTCTTCTTGTTTTTATAGCTTTAGATGGCGTGGAAACAAGAATATAGCCGTTAGAGACAAGAAAAAGAGCCGTTGGACACAGTCTGCATTTCCTGACAATGTTACCGTTGGGATCGGAGTCGACTCGCGCGATCAGGAGTCGACTCGCCTGTTGCAGGAGTCGGCTCGTGCTTTACTGGAGACGACTCGGCTACTGTTCCAAATTTGAATTAAAGTGCATGCCTTGACTGGGAGTCGACTCGACTTAACCCGGAGTCGACTCGCCAACATCTGGAGCTGACTTGGCATCTTCGGAGTCGGCTCATCCCATGAATCCAGAGGACATACTTTCTGATTTTCTTCCTCGAGTCGACTCGGATTCTCTTGGAGTCGACTCGGCTCTCAGAGCCCGAAAACTGATCCTCTGCATTTTTGGGGTCGCGCTGCCTTGGAGTCGACTCGAACTGTCTGGGAGTCGACTCGAATCTCAGAGGCAGTAACTTGGTTTTCTGTCTGTTGATGGTCGCGGAGTCTCGGAGTCGACTCGTGCAATGCGGGAGTCGACTCGAATCTCAGAGTCCCAAAAATGCTCTCTGACTTTTTCCTTGTGTTCCGCTGAGAGTCGACTCTTGCTTTCTTTGGAGTCGACCTACCAACCATCGGAGTCGACTCGCGTTCCACTGGAGTCGACTCGAATCTCAGACCCGAAAACTGCTCTCTGACTTTTCTGCCTGTGACTCCTAGGAGTCGACTCATACTTCCCCGGAGTCGACTCGGTAAACATTGGAGTTGACTCGAATTCCTCAGGAGTCGACTCGAAGACTATTCTTTCGAATTTTTCCTTTGATTTTACTCTTCCAATTTGAACCTTTTGAACTTTAAACTTGGGCCAATGAATTGTAGCTTTCTTCTAACTTTTCTTGAGAGCTTTTGGAGGCCTTCTTATGTTCTTCCAACTTGCTATGTTCCTTGCAAAATAAATATCTTTCTCCTTGCAACATAAACATTAGTATCTATACTTCAAGGTTTTGTGATCATCAAAATCAATCTATGAATCAATCTTTGGGTCATCAATCTCCCCCTTTTTGATGATGACAAAACTTGGAGTATATGCAATATAAAAGATATTGTTTTCTAGAAGTAATACATAGCAAAGTTGCATGAAGTAGAAAACATATATTTTTAAAACATACTTCATGATAATGCTTTAGATTTAATCAGCTTAACACAATCAACATATTTCAATTTAAGCTGATTTGTATTCAATTCAAAGCATAAAGGCATTATGAGCATATACTTAGATATTTGCATATACTTAGATATTTCTCCCCCTTTTTGACAACATCAAAAAGATAGGGAAACATTAAGCACAAAGATAAGAACACTCAAATATTTCTTTCCCTTATTGTACTCTGATTTGAATGTTAAATTATTGCAAGGATATGAATCATATAACTTAAGGCAATAATATTGGAATCAGATTAGTGAGCACAGATCAGAGCCAATTAAGATAGTTTTCAAGAAGTTTTTCTAAGTTGATACCACAGATAGTTTTCTAATCAAGTGTAGGTGGGATCTTCCTTAGGTTAATTCAAGAAGTGGAAATCTAACCTCTCTTCAATAATAAGTGTGAAAGCTTGTTCATTTAAGATCTTGTGCCCAATCTATTAAGTATTTTATCAACATGAGAGCAATTTAACTAATTTTCTGAGTATAAGAACAATATATTAAGTATGATTGCAAAGTTCTTTTATGGTGTAAAAATATTGTGGCATAAATACCAAAATATGAATTCATGCAATTTATAATATATCTTAGAGTATACATAAAGTTCAAGGCTTTGAAGGTTCTTTTAAAGCTCTTTTAAAGACTTTATTCTTCTATTCCAAAAAAAAACAATTTGATACATAAAAATATGAATTGGCACACAATTTAAGTTCTAAAGATCAAGTCAATTAGGACTCATTAGTGAATATCAAAATAGGTTTTCTAAGAGATGCTCAAGAAAATTTTACACGTTGTTCTCCTCCTTTTTCATTAAATTAGAGGCTCTTAAGATTTGCAATTTGGTTCAAGAGTGATGCATGAGATATACTAACCAAATAACACGCCTCAAGGTGTATCATAAAGATTTTCAGATTTAAATTTCAGATGATACATATTGGAGAGTATTAGAATCACTTTTCATTTAGTATTCTTTCTCTCTCCTTTAGTTATAGATTTATGTGATTAAGTTCCATAAGACCTCTCCTTCTGAAATTTTCTTTCTCCCCCTCAATTGATCATTCCATTTAAGAGTTTAGAATCCTAAGATAATGTTCAATAAAATTGTCAATTTCAAAAATATATTTTCTATAAGTTTCAGCTTATTTTCATAAGACTCAAGGTTTGAGATAAGACAACCTTTATAGAACTTATCTCAAGGTAATTTAAAGCATGTCTTGCAATATAAGGAAGTTCATAAAAATCAATCCATAAGATTTAAGGTATACATCAAATTGAAGTAACTTTAGGATAAGATACTGAATATCTAAAGCTCCCCCTCAAAAGATGCGTACTTCTTTAATCATTCTTAATTGTTGAATTTCAGACTTTAGTGATAAACGTGAATAACACTAAAATTCTGTAATATCAAGAATGTAGAGTAATCTAGTATTATTTCAAAATTTGTAGTAATTACTCTTTCTAATCCTTTACGAACAAGTTATGCTTTCTCATAATCTTAGAGAAAATGTGTAGAAATATTAATCAGAAAATGATTCATTTGAAGCTTAGTTTCTTTCAACCGCATTTACATTTTCTTTCTTTTAGAATCATTTGAGTGAGCTGAAATATTTCTAGCTTTAAGATCATTCACTCTATTGATAGAAGTGTTTAATAATGTAGGGGAGAAAAACATATAGATGATTATTGAAATATATATATTTTTAGAACTCAATTTCTTAATCATAGTTTTTCACCAATGTATTCATGAAACACAATAAATCTTTTTAATATCAAAATAAAATCATATATTTAGAAATTTTTGTTTGCAATCAAGATCATCGAAAAACACATCATTTGGACCAATATTAGTACACTTTGAAGATAAGAAATGATATGTTTCGGATGCGTATCGGAGCAATCAACCAAAGGCATCAGAATTAATTCTGTTTTTCTTACATTAAGATTTTATTTAGAAATCATATTGAGTTTAAGCTTGTATACAAAATCAGATTCTGAATTACATAGGATTTTCAATTGAGGCTTTCAAAATCATAATTTGAGATATGTATCTTCCACATTATAGCTCATCTTAAATCATTACGATTGAAAATACATATTTCAAACATATAAGAGCATATTCAGAATCTTTGTATTAAATGTTGAGTTTTGGTACGAATTTGAACATTATATACCAAATTTAGGCAAGTTGAAGGATAGATCAAGATTAATTCATTCTGCCTAAATAGAGATATCTTTCTCTTCTCCTTTTTACAAATTTATTTAACTTTCAGATTTTAAAGATGATTGTGAACGACAAATCTGAAATTTCTTTTCAATAGAACCAAACAAAAGATGTTATGTAGCAATTCAAACATTCAAACAAATTGTCCAAGGATGAAGCATTACAAAACATTGAGAACCAATAAATCAAGACATCATACCATATGCAAAATAAATCATGTGTTAAATCATGCATTAAAATATTAAGAACAAGCATGTCAAGGATCCAAATCAATATTTTTCAAATAAACTCCCCCTATTTAAATATAATCTTGCAATGATTTTATCCTTAAAGTGTGTTTTCAAGTGATTAAAAAAAAAATTGACTTAATTCTACTTTCATTAACTTTGTCTTTCATTTATAACTTTCTTATGCTCTATACTCTATTTGCTCCCTATCCGGTGGAGTTGGAAGGGGCACGAGGTACTACCACTAGCCTCCCTCTTGTGCCGTCCCTAATATGCCCTACACCGAATAGTTGGGTCAAATAGTGCCGGGTACTACCACTAGCCTCCCCATTGGCACCATCCCTATGATGAGCAATATAGAAAATTTATAAAGTTCACTTCAAACTATTCCTGTTTAAGTGTAATTAATTACGAATTTTATCCCTTCCAAATGTGCCGAATATATTATGCTTGTTTTGCTTTTCCTTAAGATTGGGGTATTTGCCTCTACTTGGATTTTACTTCTCTTGAATAATATCCATTTTCTTTTCTTTATCTCTCTCTCTTTTTGTTATTCTCAAGTAATTTACACGAAAGAGCAGAATAAAGAATTTATCTTGTGTATCATTTATATGTGTATCATGCAAACAACATTTTCATTATGCTCATGGATTCATAACTTCTCATAAGTTATTTTACATCAAAATTTTAAGCATATACTTGTGTATTTCATGGTTATGACATATGCAAAGATATATTCTAGTTTTGGCAAACCATGAAACACTCTCTAAAAGTACAATTCAATCAATTATAGACATGATATCAAAAATTAATAATTAAAGACTTTAATCATGTCGTAATAAGACTTAAGTTATTGACTTTGCTCAATTAATTTATGAGAGAAGTATCTAGAATTACCATTTCATTCTGCATTCTTCAGTCAAATACCTACTAGATTTCTTATGTATGAACTTTTGGCTGAAGAAGGTCCTCTCTCTTGTTTGCATGTGAATGTTTATTGTATCTTACATGGAGATATCCTTCAAGTTGAGATCTCTCATTTTCTTGCTCAAGGATCCTGCATTATTAACAAACTCCTTTTCTTTCTTGAAAGAAGGTCATTAGTTTCTTCAAGATACAAAACATTCAACCAACATATTTTTATTTAAACTAGATGACTCAATCATAAGATATGACAATAATCAAATGTTGAATCACTTTACTCAAGAGATTGCCTAAATATAAGCAAGCACATTTCACTTGAACTAAAGAGATAGTTTCATTAACCAAGATAGTTCAAGGACAAGCATGTGAGGCAATAGAAGATTTATCAAGGTCAATTCAATTTCTTATTTTCAAAAATAATTTAGTTTAGATTCTATTTGTTTAAGATAATTATCAATAAGATATTTTAGCTAAGTTTTAATCAATTTTATCTTAAACAGTTGTTTCTATCAGAAATTCAGATTATGATTTATTTGTTATCAATAAAATAAGATTCATTAAAGTTAGATTGAAGTCTTGCCCAAGTGCACATAATGAGCATACATTCTGGTCTATTAGCTGTATGATGAAATAATTATTCTATCAATCTTCAATACAACTTTAAACAATAGATCTACTTTGCTCATCCTATTCAAATTCTACAAGATGGGGTCTTAGATGTACCTTCTTCATGCCAATCTTCTATAAGAGTGTTCTTGTGGACTAACATTGGTCAATGAAGATCCCCTTTCTTGTTTGTCTTAATTTGGAGTTTGAGAGAAGATGTTAATTCATTCATCACACATATTTCAAACTCACCTTACATGAGCTAAGTAAAATCTTCATATAACTCTTCATTAGTAGAACCAAAACTGATGTCATCAATGCATTCTTTGAGCAAATAAAATATTACAAATTCTTCTTTTTGATCCATAGATTTATCACTATTGCTTTCTATCAAAAAGTTTACTTAAGCTTTTATATATTAAGTTTTTGATGCTTGTATCAAATCTCATATTGCTTTATCATATATGTAATGTGTATTTTTAAGTATGGTGGTTATTTTACATAGATCTCCTTTTTAATGAAATAACCACACAAGAGTGTGTTCTACACATTCATTTGATAGAAAATAACGCTCGTAAAGCAAATAAATGATAAAGGTGATTTTTACTTCTAATTATGCAAGAATCTTATCAAGATCTATTTTATCTTTTCTTAATTTAGTCTTTTAATAGTCAAAAATTTTTTTTATTAAGAGCATATCTGAAAAATCCAATTTGGTTCTAATTATTAACAAGTTTTTCAGATTGTTATATGTAAAAGATTAACCATATAATTTTAGTATCTTGATAATAAATCACTAGTCTCATAAAGAATCAAAATGAATTGATACTTCTACAACTAGAATCTTTTCATGAATGCTCTATATGCATTGCTTGATGAATGATATCCAAGAATAGAAATATCTTTATCAGATTTGGCATTATTTTCATAAGAGCATATCAAGCATAACATGTACGACTGAAAAGGATATGCAATGGTTCATTTTCCATTTTTCAGAAGATCAAAATTTTCATCAAAAATAGATTTAATAGAAGTCATATGTATGACAAGCAGTGATGATAGTCTTTTAAAAATTGTTTGAGTAGATGACTATCATACATAATTGTCTTTTTCATTTCTTCAAGAATTCTATTAATTCTATTTTACTTATGGTGTCCTTGGTGCTGAAATCATTGGATTTAATATTATTTTCTGTATAACTTTTATCAGGATTTTGGTTTTCAACACTGTGTCATGATTCTTCACAGTTTGGAAACCTTTTTCATTTGAAACACTTTTACAGGATTTAGCAAATACAGAAAATACTTCAGTTTTATTTGCCAAGAACAAATCCAATGTAAGCTTTTGAAAACTCAGTGATAGAAACAACATCTTTAGATTTAGAAATTGATTCTTGTTTGTTTCCTTAGTTAACATGCATAGCAAACTTTGACCTTTCAGAAGATACTCTAAGTAAGCCAATGCCAAAGTCTTTTGAAATTAAATCCATACTCGCATGAGTTGATATTATATGCCAAAGATGGTTTCTTTAATCTTGGTATTTATAGTGCAATATTCAAAGGCATACCAAGTACACATTTTCATATCTATGATCAATAAACAATAATGCCATGGATAAAAGCTCTCAATCAAGCATATAGAGAATTCATAGAGTTAATCTTAATAAATTGATTAATCATCTAGCAACTTATCCAACAATAAGTAAAGTATAATATAGAAAGATGGAGAAATTTGAAGTTATTTCTTCTATTTTAATTATTTTTCTTGATTACATTTAAGTTTTATTCTTTAATATATGTCTAGAGCACTCAATGTCCAATTTAACATCTTTTGTTGGAGCCTTGAGTGCTAGACACACCTGCAGAAAATATTTAGATTTTCAACTTAGGAACCCAAGCTCTTTTGGGTCCTTGCAGGTTAGCTATTATTGTTCCTTTTGGAACCCATATTTTCTTAATAGCTATTTTGTCCATAGGCTTGCAGATTTTTGGACTACAAGAAGTGTATTTCTGCATCTTCTTATTAAATTTAACAAACATGGATTTAACATGAGTGGTAGATAATCCTTCAGTTTTCTGTTTTTGCCTTTTAGGTTTATCAAATTTGTAATGTACAGATTTAGGAACAGAAGAGATTTTGCATAACCTTTGTTCCTGTTTATCAGCATTATAAGAATCTATTTTAAAATGATTAGAAACTGTTTTAACAAACATATTCTTGAAAGATTTTTGGGTGTACCAAGGTTGACATCCCAATCCAATATTATCAAATTCAGCTCTTTGATTATTTATCATTAGATTCAACTTTTCAGAGCTCAAAGTAAATCTTTCAACAACAGGTTTTAATTTGTCAACTTCTTTAGTTAATCTTTTGTTATCTTCTGAAAGCAATTCATTATTTTTCTTAAGTTTATCATGGCTTTCAGTGAGAAGTTGGTTTTTCTGATTTAGTTCTTGATTTTCTTTAATTAAGATTTCAGTTTTACTAGTTAGTTTCAGTTTTTCATCTATTAGAATTTGATTTTCATTCTTCAAGTTCTTGTTCTTACAAACAAGTTTCTTATATTCTAAATACAAATCAGAAAAGGCATCGTGGAGTTCATCAAATGTAAAATTGCTTTCAGTTCCAGCATGTACCTCATGTGCCACCAAGCATGGATTTTCAATATGATACTGCTCTCCTTCTACACATGATGTTTCAGATTTGTTAGTGCATTCATATTTGTCTTCAAGCATATTCCATATTCCTTTAGCAGTCATGCAAGAAGATATGCAATTAAACTCATTCCTATCTAATGCACAATATAAAAGGTTCATGGCATCAGCATTCAATTGTGCTAAATCCTTTTCATTAAAAGTTTGAGAGAGTGTGTGAAGATCATTTATTATGATTTTCCATAAATAATAGTTTTGTGATTGAATAAAGATGCGCATGCGTATTTTCCAATGTGTATAGTTTATGCCATTAAATAGTGGTGGTGTATCAATTGATTGTCCTTCTCCTAGAAAACTATCTATTTGAGTTGTCATGATCTTTGGCTCTAGTCGGTTAAGACTACAAATAATATTTGAGCACCTGCTCTGATACCACTTGTTGCCCAAGGTGACAACCCAAGAGGGGGGGTGAATTGGGTCTTTTAAAACTTTTAAACTACTTCTAAAACTTTTTGATTAACTATGCTAAGTTGTCTAGATGCACAGTGAAAGTTAAACTTAGCAAGGGTTTGATGTATAGACTTCGACTTGATTAAATATGCTTGCAACTAAAGGATGTGCGGATAAGAATTAAGCAAGCAATTTATCTAAGTAAGTAAGTGTGTTAGTTAGACAATAACTAGAGGCATTACAAACACAAAGGACATATAGTGGTTCGGTGCACCCCAGCACCTACATCCACTCCCCAAGACCTCTTGGGAATTTCACTATAATCCTACCGATTACAGCCGGTTGTTTTACAAGCTCACAACCCAACTTGTTGTTTTACGAGCGCACAACGAACTCGGTCGGTTTTCCCAGGCTCACCGACTAGAACCACTCCGATTGTTTTCCCGGGCTCACAATCAAACCCTTACACGTTGGTTTTACCCTCGGCTCACCAACAAACCTAAACCCCGTTGGTTTTCCCTTTGGCTCACCAACAAACCTTACACCGTTGGTTTTCCCTTTGGCTCACCAACAAACCTTTACCCCTTGATTCAATCCCGTGATTGAATCAAGTTACAAGATATTATAACAAAGTTTAAGATAAATCAAAGCTTCTTAAACAAGCAAATATAACACTATAAGCAAATAGAGTAAAGTGAAGTCCTCAAACGAGTTTGGAAGATGAAGGAGCTCGACTTCTTCTTTACTTGATCCTCTTCTGATTTGGCACGAAGTGGAGGATCACTGAGGCAGCACACGGATGGAGAGGAAGCTTTGGGATTCACTTGGATGCTCTTCTTCCCTCTATTTCACTTTGAATGGCCCTTTTGTGCTTTTGGGAGATTTCCCTTGTAATCTGTTTGGAATCTCTTCCCTAAAAGTTCTCTCCCACTTCCATGCCTTCTCCCCTAGCTCTCTTCTTGTTTTTATAGCTTTAGATGGCGTGGAAACAAGAATATAGCCGTTAGAGACAAGAAAAAGAGCCGTTGGACACAGTCTGCATTTCCTGACAATGTTACCGTTGGGATCGGAGTCGACTCGCGCGATCAGGAGTCGACTCGCCTGTTGCAGGAGTCGGCTCGTGCTTTACTGGAGACGACTCGGCTACTGTTCCAAATTTGAATTAAAGTGCATGCCTTGACTGGGAGTCGACTCGACTTAACCCGGAGTCGACTCGCCAACATCTGGAGCTGACTTGGCATCTTCGGAGTCGGCTCATCCCATGAATCCAGAGGACATACTTTCTGATTTTCTTCCTCGAGTCGACTCGGATTCTCTTGGAGTCGACTCGGCTCTCAGAGCCCGAAAACTGATCCTCTGCATTTTTGGGGTCGCGCTGCCTTGGAGTCGACTCGAACTGTCTGGGAGTCGACTCGAATCTCAGAGGCAGTAACTTGGTTTTCTGTCTGTTGATGGTCGCGGAGTCTCGGAGTCGACTCGTGCAATGCGGGAGTCGACTCGAATCTCAGAGTCCCAAAAATGCTCTCTGACTTTTTCCTTGTGTTCCGCTGAGAGTCGACTCTTGCTTTCTTTGGAGTCGACCTACCAACCATCGGAGTCGACTCGCGTTCCACTGGAGTCGACTCGAATCTCAGACCCGAAAACTGCTCTCTGACTTTTCTGCCTGTGACTCCTAGGAGTCGACTCATACTTCCCCGGAGTCGACTCGGTAAACATTGGAGTTGACTCGAATTCCTCAGGAGTCGACTCGAAGACTATTCTTTCGAATTTTTCCTTTGATTTTACTCTTCCAATTTGAACCTTTTGAACTTTAAACTTGGGCCAATGAATTGTAGCTTTCTTCTAACTTTTCTTGAGAGCTTTTGGAGGCCTTCTTATGTTCTTCCAACTTGCTATGTTCCTTGCAAAATAAATATCTTTCTCCTTGCAACATAAACATTAGTATCTATACTTCAAGGTTTTGTGATCATCAAAATCAATCTATGAATCAATCTTTGGGTCATCACTCCCGACTCCCGAACCATCTCGAATCAGGCAGGGCTCCCGCTGCAACGACGTATGTGGGGGCAACCAGTGAGAAGTAGTGGTCCAAGTCTCACGTCAACGAGTTGGGGGGAAAGAGAAATAAAAGCTGAGGTCTGGAGAAGGAGAGTTATGGAGCTTTAAAATGGGATTGTAAGCCTTTGTGACAAAGGGTACAGCCCCATTAAATCCCATTATCCTTCCAAGTCTTCTGTCTTCCGGCAGCAAGCAAGAAACCAGCATGTACTCCCTCCTTGGGACGGCGCCTGCGACATTGCTCCCCTTTCAGAGCGTCGCCATCACTGAAGCCCCCGCTGAGCTCATGCAGACCGAGCTCAGAAACCCGAGCGCAAAACACCACCTAGAAAATCGAGCCAAAGAAGGCCAGTGCTGAATCAAGTCCTGAGGGACTTCGAAGCTCGAGAGCCATCAAAATATCTCCAAAAGGTACAGGACGCCACTTTGGCTTCAAATAAATTCAATATTTTATCTATTTTCAGGTTAACGAGCTCGGCTCGTGCTCGGCTCGTTCTCCTACCCCGACCTCGGCCGGGATGCCTCGAGACGTCGAGATGCCCCGATACGTTGGGATGCGGTCTTCATTGACCAGACAAGCTCGGCTCGTTCTCCACCGACTTCAGCCAATAAGCTCGGCTCGTTCTCCACCGACTTCAGCCAATAAGCTCGGCTCGTTCTCCTGTCCGTGATCAGCGAAAAGTCCGTGATTCGCAACAAACTGGATTTATCTATCTCTGCCGACGTCCTCAAAGAACGGACTCCGAGCAGAGGAGCGTCTTCAGTCGCCTCGGTGTAAGAACGCTCACGGTACCAGAACGGACTCCGAGCAGAGGGTCGTCTTCAGTCGCCTCGGCGTAAGAACGTTCACGGTACCAGTACCCATTCAATTAATGTCTTTACATTATCCCATTTATTTTTACTTGGATTCTTCTCTGCCGACGCCCCCAAAGAACGGACTCCGAGCAGAAAAAGCGTCTTCAGTACCAGGTACTCATTCAATTAATGCCTTTACATAATCTCAATTATTTTCATTCTTGGTTGTTAATTACCAACGAGCTCGGCCCGTTCTCCATCGACCAACGAGCTCGGCTCGTTCTCCATCGACCAACGAGCTCGGCTCGTTCTCCATCGACCATCGAGCTCGGCCCGATCTCCATCAAACATCGAGCTCGCCTCGATTTCGGCTTGATCGCCAACAGACAAGGCCAAAGAAGGCCGCTGAGTCAACCTGGAGCGCTTTAACTCCAACTGCATGAGAGGTACAACCTACTTGGCACGTACATCTCTATACATATTTGGCTATATTACAGGACGATCGACGACTGGACTACTTCCTTCGTCCGAGCCAAAAAGCAGCTCGAACTCGGAAGTCGGGGGGTAGTGTTGGGGGAAAAACCTAAGTCATATCACCACGGAGGCGCTCGGCCAAAGAGCGCCGACCAGAGAGAGCGCTAAGAAGTGCTCGATCAAAGGGCACCGACCGGAGGGGTGCTCGGCTAGAGAGCGCCGATCCGAAAAGGCCCAACCGAAGCACCAAGTAGGGACGCTCGGTTAGAAAAAGCCAACCAGAGGACGCCGACCAGGAAAACGCTCGACTAGAGAGCGCCAACCGGAAAGACCGCCAAATAGAGGCGCTCGGCTAGAAGGCGCTCGCCCAAAGAGCGCCGACCAGAAGTGACCCCGCCACAGGGCGCCCCGTTGGGCAGCCGGCTCGGCCCGGCACCCCTGCCGAGCCGATGCCTTAACCAAATACTCAACCTCCGCCTAACCTTTTAAAGGATCTGACGGCTATATACACAACTCCACTACAACCTGCCACCTACCGCTATCTCTGAGCCGTCAAGGCACAAGATCCCCGCAAGTATTTTGGCACGACCTATCATTAATGCATGAGACTTCCTCAAGTCTCCAGAGCCCTCAGTCATTTAATGAACACGGCTCAAGACGATCTCCGGATCACTGAACCATCAGAGCGTATGGCTCTCCCTGACCGCCGGTTCACTCGGCAATAAATGCACTTACCATCCACGAAACCCAGGCCCACTACGGCCGACGGTTCAACCACTCCAACGGGTCTGATCAACCGCGACAACTCCCTGACTCCGGCCTGATTCGGCCTTATTCTCCACTACGCCATTAATGGGCCAAATCGTGCCCAATTATTACAAAAGAGAACAAACTCCCCTGTCACCTCCCAGGTAACATAAAATCCTTCTATAAAAGGGAGCCTGAGAGGAAAGAAGGGGGGGACCCGAAACAAACACAAGTAAACAGCACAGACACAATTGAGCTTAATATTCTCTTCATCTTCTCCACATATCTCTTCCTTGCTCTCTCCACATACTAGCCCCCTCTGACTTAAGCATCGGAGGGCCGGCGCCGGAAAGTCCGGCCACCGGCTTTTTTGCAGGACTCACACCCTCCAGGAGGACGCCACCAGCCGGCGCACCGCCGACCACCGTCCCTGCGGCGGAGCTCCTCCTCCCCTGGTTTCACGGCGGCCCCCGGGTCCAATTTCCAGCAACAAGTTTCAATTTTGTTTCTTGTTCTCTCTTTCGTTTTTCTTCTTTATGACTCTTATAGTTGTGCTCCTACACTAATAGCGTGAGGTACCGCTGTATCAAAAAAAAAAAAAAAAAACACAAAAACAAAAACAAGCAAACAAGCAAGCAGCAGCAGCAGCTTTGCTCGCGGCAGATACCAGAACTCTTGCTGCCTCTCTGTCTCACAAAGATGCCTCGGGAAAAAAATCTTCTAACCTGGTCCGAATCTTTCTGACTAAACGAGAATGTAAGACTCAACCTAACTAATATAAACCAGCACAAAAGATAAAATAAAATAATTAATTTATTTTAATGATGAGTTGAAGTTTGTACAGGATCCATCAAAGATGGCATCCACTGCAACGATAAGTAAACCAAGTACCGCCAATATAAGAGTTGAAGACCATCGACCATCCTCCCCATCCCCCAGGACCACCACTCAACTTTTCTTCACTCAGAGACACGCCAGACGAGCACAGCACAGCAGCTAGCCCATGGCGGCGGGAAGCCGAACCCCCCACGTCGCTATCCTCTCAAGCCCCGGCATGGGCCACCTCATCCCCCTCGCCGAGCTCGCCAAGCGCCTCGTCCTCCACCACGGCTTCGCCGCCACCTTCATCACGTTCTCTGACTTCTCCTCCCCGGCGCAAGATGCCTTCCTCAACTCCCTTCCCCCTGGCCTCTCCTCCCTCTCACTCCCCCCCGTCTCCCTTGACGACCTCCCGGCCGATGCCCGCATCGAGACCCGCCTCTGCCACGTCATCGCCCGCTCCGTCCCCCGCCTCCGCGACATCCTCGCCACCCTCAAAGCCACCACCCCCCTCGCCGCCTACGTCATCGACATATTCGGCTTCGACACCCTCTGCATCGCCAAAGAGCTCGGCGTTCCCCACTACATGTACCGCACCACCAACTTCACGGTGCTCTCCCTCCTGTTCTACGTGCCCACCCTTCACCGGAGCACCTCATGCGAGTACCGGGACCTCGCCGAGCCGGTCGTCCTCCCTGGGTGCGCGCCCATCAGGGGAGAGGACCTTCTGGACGCCATGCAAGACCGGACCAACGAGGCCTACACGTGGCTCCTCCACATCTCCGAGCGTTCAAGAGAGGCCGAGGGAATTCTGGTGAACAGTTTCGTGGAGATGGAACCGGTGGCCTCCAGGATTCTCATGGAGAACGAACCGGGGAGGCCGCCGGTCTGGCCGGTCGGGCCGCTAATCCGGGCCGGTTCGAACGACGGCGAGGAGAATTGCTCCGAGTGCTTGGAGTGGTTAGACCGTCAACCTAGTGGGTCGGTTTTATTCGTCTCTTTCGGGAGTGGTGGGACCCTGTCCATGGAGCAGCTGAGGGAGGTGGCCTTTGGGCTGGAGATGAGTGGGACCCAGTTCCTGTGGGTGGTCCGGTGTCCGGGCGACACGGGGGCTTATGGGGCCTTCTTTGGCGACAATGGCGCTGAGGACCCACTCAACTATTTGCCGGAAGGGTTCTTGGAGAGGACCAAGGGGTCCGGTTTGGTGGTCCGGTTCTGGGCTCCACAGGTTGAAGTGCTGAGCAACGGTTCGACCGGGGGTTTCTTGACTCACTGCGGGTGGAACTCGACCCTGGAGAGCGTAGTCCACGGTGTGCCTATGATTGCCTGGCCGCTGTACGCCGAGCAGAAAACGAACGCAGTGATGCTGTCGGAGAGCGTGAAGGTGGCGATGAGGCCGGAGGTTGGGAAGGACGGCGTGGTCCGGAGGGAGGAGATATCGAGGGTGGTGAAAGAATTGATGGAAGGGGAGGGAGGGAAGGCGGCGAGAGACAGGATGGCCGAGCTCCGGGAGGCGGCGGCCAGGGCCTTGACGGAGGAGGGATCGTCTTACAAGGCGCTCGCCGAGGTGGCTGGAAAATGGAAAGCTGGAATAGCCGCGTGAAAACCGGATGGCGTTTAATTTCTTTGTCTGCTTGCACTTTTGTCGAGCGATAAAATAACTTATGTCTATTTTGACTGTTTCCTCAGTTTTCCCATGTTGTCCTTCATCCGTTTGGCTTTTTTTTTTTTTTGCTAAAGATCCGTTTGGCTTTTGCTGCCCTCTTCGCATCAAGCGTAGATGGGCGGACGTGATCTTTGTTTAAGAATCGTACATTTTTTTTATTATTATGATATTTTAGGGAACTAGAATAATTACGCATTTAGAAAAAAATTATTTTTTTTGCAGAGGCTCCATTTTTTTTTTTTTTGTGGACAAGAGCAAAAGCGCAATTAAACTGATGGAGCACTATGCAATAAATTTTTTTTTGATAGCGACAGGATACCAGACGGCAGGTGGGCCTTTTTGATAATGAAATCGTAGAGAACGACATTTTGTTTGTAAATCTTTGTTCCTTTCCCTCAATATACTTCTTCTCTTACTTTTAAGTTCAGCTTTGATTCAATAAATTAGGAAAAGTATCTCACCTGCTCCTTATGCCCACAAAAATTGACTTGTTTGAAAGTGTGGCTTTCCATAAAGCTTTATAAATTAGACATATCACTGTACAATTATTTAAGAACTAGCAAAAGAATTTAACATAGGATTACTAGTCTGCTGCGAGCTTTCAGCGGGGCTTATCCTTGCATGATTGAGGATGAACAAGCTGGAGAAGGGGAGAACGATGGATTTAAGTCTTCCTCCTCAACTCTCTGAAGGGGAAAGGGGATAGAGACTTCCCAGCTTAGGTTTCGCCATTTCCATTTTGAAGCAGCGGAAGTATTCTTCTTTGGTACGTGGTGGAAGAGAGACGGGATCCAATAGTCCTCCCCGAAAATGGATGTTCTTTCCATTTCTTAGCTGGAAGGAGAGGCAATTCCAAAGGCCGAGAGGTCGTGTGTCATGAGTTCATCTGCGTGTGACGCTCTTCATCTAAAAGGTGGCATGAAATTGTCTACCGACCAGGAGTTTGTTAGCTCGGCAAGGCGTGCGGATTACTACGGGCTGTGAGATATGGACGGATATTGAAGAGACCATTGGTCATGTTCTTTTGGAGTGCCCCAGGGCTAGGAAGATATGGAATAGGTCATCGGTACCTTTACCCCAGTCGATGGAGTCGGTACATGACTTGATTCACCTACTGAGAGTTTCCATGCGGAGTCCCAGTTCTGCTGAGATGAGGATCCTCAGAGCATACTTGGCTTATTATATATGGCTGGATAAGAATATATGCCGATCTGTTTAAGGGCAGGAGATCGTCTCCGAGGATGGTGGTGGATAAAGCTATGTTACATGCGGGAGAGGTCACCGTAGCTACCGCATTGTTCTTTTCCAGGATGGCCAAGGACATCTGGGGTGCTCTTTCTGCTGTTACAGCACCCAGATTTGTCCTAGTTTCTTGGGTGCTCCCACCCTTTGGTCATCTCAAAGTGAACTTTAACGGTAGCATATCGACGGACGGCATGTCTAGAGGTGTTGGATTTGTGATCAGAGATTCTTTTGGCAGACTGGTAGCAGCTGGTGGTCGCCATATGTCAGGACTCACTATTGTTGGGGCAAAGCTCCGGATAGCGTGGACGAGCTTATCTTATGCGATGCGAGGCGGATACTTAGTGCTCCGAGCGGGTGTATCTTGACGGGGATTCATCTGTGGTGATTGACTAGATCCGGAGAGAGGACTGGTAAGGTGATGGTCATCCCTTTATCCGAGAGATCCGCAGATTGGCTCAAGAGATGGACGATTTTCAGGCAGCACATATATTTGAGAAAGCAAACAAGGCAGCAGATTGGGTTACTTCCTTTGTTGTTCGGCATGCCAGAAAGGTCTTTTGGATTGCAGCACTAGACATTGCTTCTTTTTTGTTTCTTTTACTTTCTCGTAATTTGGCAGAATGTATTCACATTAGAGTTTTATAAATTATTATTTTTATAAAAAAAAAGAGCGATAAAATAACGTGCCTCTATTTTGGCTGTTTCCTCAGTTTTTGCATGCTGTCATTCATCCGTTTGGCTTTTGCTGGTTTGTTATCATCAAGCGCGGATGGGCAGACGTGATCTTTGTTTAAGAATCGTAGATGTTTTTATTATTATGATTTTTCAGGAAACTAGAATAATTACGCATTTAGAATTTTTTTTTTTTTTTTGTGCAGAGGCTCCTTTTTCTTTTTTTATTATGGACAAGAGCAAAAGCGCAATTAAAATGATGGAGCACTATGAAGCAACAAAAAAAAAAAAAAAAAAAAAAAAAATTGATGGCGACAGGATACTAGACGGCAAGTTGGCCTTTTGAAAATGAAATTGTAGATACCGAGGATCTGTTATGGTCAAGCACCTTACTCATATTGGTTGCACAACTTTGGTCAACATGTTCATCATTAAAGTTTTGTTTCAATATCCTTTGTATGTTTACATAATTGTTATTGTTGCTGGAAATTGGACCCGGGAGCCGCCGCGAACCAAGGGGGGAGGAGCTCCGCCGCAGGGACGGTGGACGGCGGTGTGCCGGCTGGTGGCGTCCTCCTTGGAGAGAGAGAGAGAGTCCTGCAAAAAAAAAGCCGGTGGCCGGGCTTTCCGGCGCCGGCCCTCCGATGCTTAAGTCAGAGGGGGCTAATATGTGGGGGGGAGAAAAAGAGGAGAATGTTTGTTCTTTATGTGTGTATTTGTGTTCGTGTTGGTCCCCTTCCTCCTTCCCCCAGGTTCCCTTTTATAGAAGGGTATTTTGTTACCTGGGAGGTGACAGGGGATTTGTCCTCTTTCATGATAATTGAGCACGATTTGGCTCATTAATGGCGTAGTGGAGAATAAGGCCGAATCAGACCGGAGTCAGGGAGTTGTCGCGGTTGATCAGACCCGTTGGAGTGGTTGAACCGTCGGCCGTGGTGGGCCTGGAGTTCGTAGATGGTGAGTGCATTAATTACCGAGTGAGCCGGCGGTCAGGGAGAGCCATACGCTTTGATGGTTCAGTGATCCGGAGATCATCTTGAGCCGTGTTCATTTAATGACTGAGTGCATCGGAGACCTGAGGGGGTCTCATGCATTAATGATAGGTCGTGCCGAATACCTGCGGAGATCTTGTGCCTTAATGGCTTAAAAGATGGTGGCAGGTTGTAGTGGAGTTGTCAGGTCCCTTAGAGGGTTAGGCGGGGACTGAGTTTTTGGCTAAGGCACGGGCTCGGCCCGGGTTCCGAGCCGAGCTGGTTACCTAAGGGAGTGTCCTGTGGCGGGGTTGCTTCTGGTCGGCACTTTCTGGTCGGCTCCTTCTAGCCGAGCGCCTCTATTCGGCGCTCTCTGGTCGGTGCTCTCTAGTTGAGCGCTGCTGGTCGGCGCTCTCTGGTCGGCGCTCTCTAGTTGAGCGCTGCTGGTCGGCGCCCCTTTTGGTCGGGCGCCTCCGAGGCGACATGACTTGGGTTTTTCCCCCAACACTACCCCCCGACTTCCGAGTTCTAGCTGGCTACCAGCTTGAGCGCGGGAAGTAGTTTTAGTTGGGTCATTACAGATTCCGAAAATTTTAAATTATTGCGCGTTTTGAATTATCGGGCGCTTCGAGGTGCCTTTAATAGGCGGCGTCTCCTCTTTTCCGAAATATCTCATTATTGGGACGCCTTCTCCGAAGCGTCCTCGCGTCGTGGGCTCATGATGGGGCCACTCGATCCGGTGGGGCGCTTCGGTGTTCGAAGCGTCAACCTAAATTAAATGCGGCGCTCTGTCTTTCGGGCCGACACGTATTGTTATCTAAACGAGATGCAGCATTTTTCTTGCTGATCTGGGCCGTTGGGGAGGTCTATATAAACTCTCCCCTGGTCTCCCGTTCCCTTCTTATTGCCTTCTTCCTCCAGCTTTTTCCAGTCCGAAGTTTTCTTTCTCCGGCGTCTTCCGCAGGTCCCCTTTTCCCTCTTAATCTCTTTCTTCCTCGTAATGGGTTCTATTCCGAGTGAAGTCGAGTCCACTATGAGCGTCCTGGAGGTCGAGATGACCGAAGAGTGGTTTTTCCCTCTTCAAGGGTTTCGTTTGGAACCCGCCAGGCGGGGGGATCGGGTAACTGATCCTCCGGTAGGCCGGGTTGGAGTGTATCTAGAATCACTCTGGGCCGGCCTACGATTCCCTCTTCACGGCTTTGTGAATGAGTTGCTGACGGTATACCAACTGGTTCCGGCGCAACTCGCTCCAAATGCCTGGAGGACAGTGATCGGTTTCCTGTAGCTGTGTTTGCTGCACGGGATTCCGACTTCTGTCAACGTCTTCCGGCGGCTTTTTATTTTGAAGTCGAATCCGGGAGACGGAGAGTGGCTCTACATCGCCCTTCGGGCGGGCCGGCCACTCTTTCAGGGTGCTCCTTCATCTATTCATGACTGGAAGAAGAAATTCTTCTTCCTGGGTTCTGAACGGACGTGGGGGTATGACCCTAGGTGGAGACCGACCCAGCTTAGGTCTATCAACAAGCCCCCCCGGCTTTCTCCACGTGAGCAGGGGATCATCGACACCATCCGCAGCCTCGGGGACGGCATTTTACTGAACGGCCTCATAAGTGAGGACGCTCTAGTGAACGTGGGCCTGAGCTCGGCGCGTCCCCATGGTAAGAGTAACAGTAGTGTCTCTTTTATTTGTTTATTGTTCTCTGTCTAATCCTGCTCATCCTTGCAGATATCGCAAAGATGGTGACCAAGAGCGAGGTCCTGTACGCCCGATTTCAGAAGAGGGCAGCCGAGCTCTCAGGCGAGCCGACCGAGCCGAGGAAGAAAGCGAAAACCTCGGCGACCTCGGCGACAGCAGTGGCCGAGGCGGGCGCTTCTCGGCCTGCGCACTCCGACGCTGGTCGGAGGGAGGGCGCGGATTCCAGGGGCACGGGCCCCCGGGGAGCTTCGGTGGTGCTCCCGTGCCCGGTGCCCTTGGCGCAGATTCCTGGTCGGCAGGATGCCCCAGTTGCCAACCAGGGGAGAAGTTCCGCGGGTCTAGCGCTTGCGTGCCCCGCTCCAGTTTTGCGGCAGTTGGATCGGCCGCCTGCCCGACCCCAGCCCTCTAGCTCCGAGCCGGGGAGCAGCCAGGGGGCCTCGGGGTCGGCTCCACCCAGGCCAGCCGAAGTTGGCCTTCCGGGCCCGTCAGGCTCGGGGGAGCGGGTGCCTCACGCACCCGTCTGGTCGGTGTTCGAGGGTGATTCAGCCCTCGATAACCCTCAAGTGGCGCGCGAAGTATTTCGGGTCGCGCTGCTTCCGGCCGCCCAGGTGAAAATACGGTCCATGAGCTACGGCGCTTTCATGGACGCTACTCTCTGCAACGCCGTCCGGGTAAGTTAGTTTTCCCGTCGGTATAGTTATAAAAGTTTTTACTTTTAGTTCCTCACGTTTTTCACGTCTCTTTTGCAGCACTTGCACGAGACGGAGACGCTGATACACATTGTGCAAGACTACTGGGAGCGGGCCCGGAGGCATCAGCGGGGACACGAGGAGGCCGAGGCGAGGTGCCAGGCCTCCGAGGCCGAGCGCCAGGTGCTCCAGGCAAGGGTGGGAGCGGCCGAGGAGGAAATTCGGGCTCTAACCGCCGAGCTCGATGAGGAGAAGGGCGCGCACACGCTGGCGAGGTCCGAAGTGCGCGCTGTGGAGGCCCGTTTGGCCGAGGCCGAGCTGGCGCTGGCTACCCGCGAGCAGGAGGTGGGAAATGCCCGCCTCAGACACTTAGAGCTCGAGCGGAAAATAAGAAACCTCGAGCGGAAAGCCGCATATCACGAGGCTCGGGAGCAGGCTCAGAGCGCGGTGAAGCTTTTCCGGGAGTCGGATGAGTTCCGTGACCTTCTAGAAGAGGAAGGTGTGAACGGGCTGATCCAAGGCTTCAGGGATTTCCGCAACCAACTGCGACGGCTCCTTCCGGACTTCGACGTAGACCTGCTCAAACCGGGAGCAGGGGTCGAAAGGTCGGAGGCAGAGGCTTCGGAGGCTGACCAGGAAAGTCTGCCCGAGGCGGTCCCTGAAGTCACCGAGGTTGCCTCGGAGGCTGCTCCTGTTACTGCCGAGGCCGCCGAAGAGGAAGCCCCGACCGCAGAGCTGGCCGCTCCTGAAGCTGCCGAAGCCGAGCCTTAGTGTAGTAGTTTTTTTTTTTTTTTTTAAAGTCGGGATGGTCCCCACACTTGTAAGGGCCGAGCCCGAGCTCTGTATTTAGCCTACGGGCTTTTTTGAAATGAATATACACGTATTTTCCTTATATTTGCGATGCCTTATCTTTGATAGGCTTAGGTTCCTCTGTCTGGATCCTCTTTAGGCTCCAAAGGCATGGGCTCTATGGCCCCAACTTCGTCCGCCACAGGACTTGCGTTTAAGCTCGGCTTGCCGAGCTCCATTGCTCGGTCCTTCGACCAACAATATAGTGATGCTTACGCTTAGGGTGTTTGGGCTCGGAAAGTCTTTCCGAGCTTAGCCCAGAATTCGGCCGAGCCCTAGGACGGTCACTAGGACTTAATTTTTTAGCAAAGTTAGTGAACTTTGAGTCCGAGCCTCGAGTTGCCGGGGCGGACCGGATTTTTTTCCGACAAATGGGTTGAATGCTCGTCAGCTCGCGACGGGGATTCACCGAGCCTAGTATAAACTAAGCTTGCTGTTAATCGGTGTACGTAGGAAGGGCGAGGCCGGGCGATGATTGGCCCGACCAGGTACCTTGACGTCAGTCGGGGGTTTATTCAGATAATTAATCAGGGATGAAAGTAAATTGAGAACGTAGACATTGAGTGGGTACCTGGTACCGTGAGCGTTCTTACGCCGAGGCGACTGAAGACGCTCCTCTGCTCGGAGTCTGTTCTTTGAGGACGTCGGCAGAGAGAGAAAATCTAGGAGTAGATAAGATAATGTAAGAACATTAAATAAATGGGTACCTGGTACCGCGAGCGTTCTTACGCCGAGGCGACTGAAGACGCTCCTCTGCTCGGAGTCCGTTCTTTGAGGACGTCGGCAGAGAGAGAAAATCCAGGAATAGATAAGATAATGTAAGAACATTAAATAAATGGGTACCTGGTACCGTGAGCGTTCTTACGCCGAGGCGACTGAAGACGCTCCTCTGCTCGGAGTCCATTCTTTGGGGACGTCGGCAGAGAGAAAAATCCAAGAATAGATAAGATAATGTAAAAATATTAAATAAATGGATACCTGGTACCGCGACCGTTCTTACGCCGAGGCGACTGAAGACGCTCCTCTGCTCGGAGTCCGTTCTTTGGGGACATCGGCAGAGAGAAAAATCCAAGAATAGATAAGATAATGTAAAAACATTAAATAAATGGGTACCTGGTACCGTGAGCGTTCTTACGCCGAGGCGACTGAAGACGCTCCTCTGCTCGGAGTCCGTTCTTTGGGGACGTCGGCAGAGAGAAAAATCCAAGAATAGATAAGATAATGTAAAAACATTAAATAAATGGGTACCTGGTACCGTGAGCGTTCTTACGCCGAGGCGACTGAAGACGCTCCTCTGCTCGGAGTCCGTTCTTTGGGGACGTCGGCAGAGAGAAAAATCCAAGAATAGATAAGATAATGTAAAAACATTAAATAAATGGGTACCTGGTACCGCGAGCGTTCTTACGCCGAGGCGACTGAAGACGCTCCTCTGCTCGGAGTCCATTTTTTGAGGATGTCGGCAGAGAGAAATCCAAGAATAGATAAGATAATGTAAAAACATTAAATAAATGGGTACCTGGTACCGCGAGCGTTCTTTCGCCGAGGCGACTGAAGACGCTCCTCTGCTCGGAGTCCGTTTTTTGAGGACGTCGGCAGAGATAGGAGAATTCAGCTTATTGCCAACCACGGACTTCCCGCTGATCATGAACAGGAGAACGAGCCGAGCTCGCTTGGTCGATGAAGACCGCATCCCAACGTATCGGGGCATCCCGACCGTGGTCGAGGTAGGAGAACGAGCCGAGCTCGTTGGCTGAAGTCGATGGAGAACGAGCCGAGCTCGTCGGTTGAAGTCGATGGAGAACGAGCCGAGCTCGTTGGCCGGTGAAGACCGCATCCCAACGTATCGGGGCATCCCGACGTATCGGGGCATCTCGACGTCTCGAGGCATCCCGGCCGTGGTCGGGGTAGGAGAACGAGCCGAGCTCGTTGGTTGAAGTCGATGGAGAACGAGCCGAGCTCGTTGGCCGGTGAAGACCGCATCTCGACGTCTCGAGGCATCCGAACGTATCGGGGCATCCCGACGTCTCGGGGCATCCCGAAGTATCGGGGCATCCCGACGTCTCGGGGCATCCCGACCGTGGTCAGGGTAGGAGAACGAGCCGAGCTCGTTGGTCGATGGAGAACGAGCCGAGCTTGTTGGTCGGTGGAGAACGAGCCGAGCTCGTTGGTCGGTGGAGAACGCATCCCGACGTCTCGGGGCATCCCGACGTATCGGGGCATCCCGAAATATCGGGGCATCCCGACGTCTCGGGGTAGGAGAACGAGCCCGACGTATCGGGGCATCCCGACGTATCGGGGCATCCCAAAATATCGGGGCATCCCGACGTCTCGGGGTAGGAGAACGAGCCGAGCTCGTTGGTCGATGGAGAACGAGCCGAGCTCGTTGGTCGATGGAGAACGGGTCGCGGACTCACGAACATCTTCAGGGAGTCCACGTAGGTACTTCGTCCCAAAATATGGAGGCATTCCGACCGTGGTCAGGGTAGAATAATGAGCCTGGCATCATAAGATAGGAGAATTGATGAGCTCGAACAAGTGCACAAACCAGTACAAATTATCATAAAATGATACTTATGGTTGAATACTGAGGACCCCCTGGGGTTCTACTGGTAGTACACGCGGAGGTTTTCAGAACTCCAGCTTCGTGGAATGGGAGTCCCATCTAGGGACTCTAGCTTGTAAGTTCCGGGTCGGCAGATGCGCGTGACTCGGTAGGGTCCTTCCCAATTCGGAGCTAATTTTCCTTGCTCAGCTGGTCGGGAGGCCTCGGCTCTTCTGAGGACAAGGTCCCCTGCTTTGAAGGATTTGACCTTGACCCTGGCGTTGTAATACTGAGCTGTCTTCTGCTGGTACCTCGCCATACGAATTCGGGTGGTCTCCCTTGTTTCCTCGACCAAGTCAAGGTTACTTCTGAGCCGCAAGGAGTTGGAGCTGGCGTCGTGATGCTCGACTCTTGGAGAAGGAAGGCCGATCTCCAGCGGGATGACAGCTTCCGTCCCATATGTCAGGTTGAAGGGAGTCTCGCCAGTGGGGACACGGAACGTGGTCCGGTAAGCCCACAGGACATTGTATAGGTCTTCGACCCATTGTCCTTTAGATTTGTCGAGCCTGGCTTTGAGCCCCTGCAAAATAGTACGGTTTGTTACCTCGGTTTCTCCGTTCGTCTGAGGGTGTGCGACCGAGGTGAAGCGGTGGTCAATGCCAAGCTCGGAGCAGAATTTTCTAAAGTGAATGTTGTCGAACTGGCGACCGTTGTCGGATATGAGGATGCGGGGGAGCCCGAATCTGCAGATTATGGACTTCCAGATAAAATCCCGCATCTTCTGCTCGGTGATCCGGGCAAGAGGCTCGGCTTCCACCCACTTTGTGAAATAGTCGATGAAGACGACCAGAAACTTTCTTTGCCCGGTAGCCAGTGGAAATGGCCCGAGAATGTCAATTCTCCACTGGGCAAAAGGCCAAGGGGAGCTGATTGAAGTTAAGGGAGCCGAAGGTCGGCATTGGACATTGGCGTTTCTCTGGCACCGGTCACATCTTCGGACGAAGTCCACAGCGTCCTTCTGGAGTGTCGGCCAATAGTACCCTTGGCGCAGAATTTTATGGGCCAATGCTCGTCCTCCCAGATGGTTTCCACAAATCCCTTCGTGGACTTCGCGCAGGGCATAATCAGCCTCCGTTGGGCGAAGGCATCTGAGGAGGGGAGAGGTGAAAGATCTCCGATAGAGCTTTCTCTCATGTAGTATGTACCGGGTGGCGGAGCGCTTTATTCGGCGAGCCTCTTGTTCATTACCGGGGAGGACTTCATCTTGCAGATAGCTGATGAGCTCGTCCATCCAGCTTGGCTCGTACTCAATGCAAAGGGCCTGCTCGGGCTCCTCTGTACTGAGCTTTTGGAGATACTCAAGTGCTGCCGCCTTGGGGAGCTCGCTCATGCGGGAGGACGCCAGCTTTGATAGCTGGTCAGCCCTAAGGTTCTCCGACCTGGCAATATGTTGGATGTGGAAAGAATCCAAGGTCGAGGCGAGATCTCGTACCTTCTGGAGATATTTCTGCATTGTAGGGTCTCTGGCTTCGAAGTCACCCATGATTTGGTTGACGACGAGCTGAGAATCGCTGAAGGCCTTCAGGTCCTTTACTCCCAGCTCTCTGGCTAGTTTGAGCCCGGCGACGAGTACTTTGTACTCCGCCATATTGTTGGAAGCAGGGAATTCGAGGCGCAAGGCTTGCTCAGCGACCACCCCCTCCGGGCTGGTGAGGATGAGACCTGCTCCGCTACCCCCCGAGTTTGAAGAGCCATCGACGTACAGAGTCCATGTCAAACTCGGGGTCTGCTCCGTTGGTGGTTCAGGCTCGGGCTCGACCTCATCCGGTATGGTGCACTCGACTATAAAGTCTGCGAGCGCTTGTGCTTTGATCGCCGGTCTGGGTCGGTACTCGAGGTCAAATTCTCCGAGCTCGATGGCCCATTTAGTGATCCGGCCTGCACGGTCTGATCTTTGCAGGATCTGCTTGACTGGCTGGTCGGTCAGCACAGCCATTGTGTGGGCTTGGAAGTAGGGCCGGAGTCTCCGAGCTGAGATGACCAGAGCATAGACAGTCTTCTCCAGCTTCGAGTATCTGGTCTCAGCATCCCTCAAGACCCGGCTGGTGTAGTATACTGGCTTTTGGAGTTTGCCCTCCTCTCGGACCAGGACCGAGCTTACTGCTACAGGGGAAATGGCTAAATATAGGTAAAGAAGTTCACCCTGTTGAGGCTTTGTGAGCAGGGGAGGGGAAGCCAGAAGGTGCTTGAGCTCTTCAAAATACCGCTGGCACTCGTCCGACCATAAGAAGTCTTTTGGCTTCTTGAGAGCTGCAAAGAATGGGAGGCAGCGCTCGGCCGAGCGGGAGATGAATCTCCCGAGGGCTGCAACTCGGCCCGTGAGTCGTTGTACCTCCTTGACCGTCCTGGGAGGCGTCATTTCTTGAAGGGCTCGGATCTTTTCAGGATTCGCCTCGATTCTCCGCTGTGTAATGATGAAGCCGAGGAATTTGCCAGAGGTGACTCCGAATGCACATTTGGCTGGATTGAGTTTCATTTGGTATCTTCGGAGTGTGGAGAATGCTTCATCGAGGTCGGCCACATGATCTTGCGCTACCTTGCTTTTTACCAGCATGTCGTCTACATAGACCTCCATGTTCCGGCCTATTTGATCTTTGAAGATTCGGCTGACCAGCCTCTGATAAGTTGCCCCGGCATTCTTTAAGCCGAATGGCATCACTTTGTAGCAGTAGGTTCCCCCGTCGGTGATGAAGGCCGTTTTTTCTTCATCTTCTGGCGCCATGCGGATCTGGTTGTATCCGGAAAAGGCGTCCATGAAGGCTAGGAGCTCGTGACCCGAGGTGGAGTCCACGAGCTGGTCGATGCTGGGGAGTGGGAAGCTGTCCTTTGGGCAGGCTTTATTCAGGTCGGTGTAGTCCACGCACATGCGCCATTTTCCGCTGGCTTTTTTGACGAGGACCACATTGGCGAGCCACTCCGGGTAGGATATCTCTCGGATAAAGCCAGCTTCAAGGAGCTTATCGACCTCCTCGGCTGCTGCTCGCTGTCGCTCAGGGGCGGCGCCTCGCTTCTTTTGTCGCACGGGCTTGCAGGTTGGCTTTACTTGAAGCTGGTGGACCATGATCTCTGGATCTATTCCCGGCATATCCGCGGGCGACCATGCGAAGACATCCATATTGTCTTGTAAGAAGTTGACGAGGCGATCCCTCTCGTACTCATTGAGGCCAGAGCCGACCTGCACGGTTAGCTCGGGAAAGTTCTCGCGTAAAGAAACTTGGATTAATAACTCACCAGGCTCTACCCGCTTTTTCTGAGGGTTGACCCGTGCCTCCAGAATCTTAGTTGGGGGCTGGTCGGTTGCTGGGATAGGCACCTCGGCTGGTCGTTTTACCTCGTGGGTCGCTAGGTAGCATCGCCTTGCTACCATTTGGTCTCCTCAAACTTCGCCAACTCCTTGGCTGGTGGGGAATCGCATGAGCAGGTGGCGTGTCGAGACCACTGCTCGGAGGGCGTTGAGACCTGGCCTTCCGAGAATGGCATTGTAGACCGAGGGCAGACGTATCACGAGGAAGCTTGTCCCCACGGTACTTTCACGGGGGGCAAGCCCGGCTGTGACCAGGAGGTCGATCTCGCCCTCTACTGGGACCGAATCTCCAGTAAATCCAACTAACGGAGCATTCATCCTCCGTAGCTGCTCTTTTGTCATCCCCATTTTACAGTAGGTATCAAAATACAAAACATTCGCCGAGCTTCCATTATCGATCAAGATGCGTTTTACATCAAATTTATTTATGATCATGGAGATGACCACGGCATCATCGTGGGGAGTTTCAACTCCCTCTAAATCATTATCTGAGAAGGAGATGGCTTCCGAGGCGCGCAGGCGCTTCGAGGAGGTTCCTTCCCCTGAAGCTTCTCCAGCCGAGGCCCCGCCTCGGATGGTGTTGATGGTGCCGGCGATGGGCCTGTTGGCATTTGAACCTTCGGGCTGAGCGGTTCTTTCGGCTGGCTTCTTCTCTTCACGCCGGCCTCGCACGAATCGATCAAGCACCCCTCGGCGGATGAGTGCTTCAATTTCGTTCCGGAGCTGATAGCAGTCCTCGGTATCATGGCCGTGATCCCGATGATAACGGCAATACTTCCGGGGATCACGCCGGGTTCTGAAATCTTGTTTCGGAGGTGGGAGCCGGATGCAATCCCGACCCTCAATCTCCATGAGGATTTCAGCCCGAGGAGCAGTGAGGGGAGTATAGTTTTCATACCTCCCTTCGGATGCACGGGCCCGTGGTGGGAACCTCGGGCGAAGTGGTGACCTTTGCTGAGGCGGTCCCCGTAACCGGGGTGGACTCTTCAAGCGGGGCGAATTTTTAGCTCGACGCGGGGACAGGCTTCTGGGTTGGCCACGTTCCTCGCGGCGTCTCTTCTATTTCTTGGGGTTCTGCTCAGCCCCGCTCCGCCTAACAGCCACGGCTTCTTCAGCCTTGGCGTACTTTCGTGCCCGAACAAGCATCTCGGTGAGGTCCGCAGGGAAATTCTTCTCGATAGAGAAGAGGAACCTGTAAGACCGGGCTCCAGTTTTTAGTGCTGACATGGCAATTGACTGGTCAAGCTCCCGGACTTCCCATGTTGCGGCAGTGAAACGGTCCAAATACTCCTTGAAGGATTCTCCCTCCTTTTGTTTGATATCAAGGAGGGAGTCCGATGTCCGCCGCTGGGGCTGGCTGGCGGCAAAATTGCCAGTGAATTGTCTGCCGAGCTGCTCAAAAGAGGAGACTGTACTCGGCTTCAGCCCGGCCGGTCCTCGGAGTGTTGCTGGGAAGGCCTTACACATCATGGCCTCCGAGGCTCTTTGTAGGGCCATTAAGACCCGATAGCTTTCCAGGTGGTCGAGGGGGTCAGCCCTGCCGTTGTAAGGCTCCACCTGGGGCATTTTGAACCGCAGTGGGACTGGTTCGTCCTCGATCTCCGGGGAGAAGGGGGACTTTGTGGTGAACTCGAAGTCACCATCACGTCCTGATTTCCTTCCGTGGAGTGCCTGGATCTGGCGCTCCAACTTCTCGACCTTCTTGTCGAGTTCATCATTCTGGAGGACCGCTGCGGCGGTTCATTCTGGTGCAAGTTGCCCTGGAACCGACTCAGCCTCTGAAGGTTGTGGCCAGCCTCCAGGGCCTCTGACTGGGTGTTCTCTCCAGAGGGAGGCCTGGACTTGAGAGTCCTGGCCTTGAAGGGGGAGCCCGCTTGTAGGGGGCTCCGGTTGAACTGGAGCCGGAGGAAGTGGTGCCGTCGGGATGCCCCTAGGTTGCAAGCCTTGGACAGCGGTAGCCAAGGCTTGCACCTGTTGCACCAGGGCATCAAACTGCTCCGGCCGAACTTGAGGAGTTGTCTCGGCCGGAGGCGGCGAGTTTCGGACAGAATGTTCAGGACTAGGTGGAGGACGTCGAGAGGTGTTGGAAGCCCCTTTACTCCTTAGCTTCATGGCAGCGACTCGGGCCCTTCCTCTAGCGCCAACTGTTGCTGGAAATTGGACCCGGGGGCCGCTGCGAACCAAGGGGGGAGGAGCTCCGCCGCAGGGACGGTGGACGGCGGTGTGCCGGCTGGTGGCGTCCTCCTTGGAGAGAGAGAGAGTCCTGCAAAAAAAAAAGCCGGTGGCCGGGCTTTCCGGCGCCGGCCCTCCGATGCTTAAGTCAGAGGGGGCTAATATGTGGGGGGGAGAAAAAGAGAAGAATGTTTGTTCTTTATGTGTGTATTTGTGTTCGTGTTGGTCCCCTTCCTCCTTCCCCCCAGGTTCCCTTTTATAGAAGGGTATTTTGTTACCTGGGAGGTGACAAGGAATTTGTCCTCTTTCGTGATAATTGAGCACGATTTGGCTCATTAATGGCGTAGCGGAGAATAAGGCCGAATCAGACCGGAGTCAGGGAGTTGTCGCGGTTGATCAGACCCGTTGGAGTGGTTGAACCGTCGGCCGTGGTGGGCCTGGAGTTCGTAGATGGTGAGTGCATTAATTACCGAGTGAGCCGGCGGTCAGGGAGAGCCATACGCTTTGATGGTTCAGTGATCCGGAGATCATCTTGAGCCGTGTTCATTTAATGACTGAGTGCATCGGAGACCTGAGGGGGTCTCAAGCATTAATGATAGGTCGTGCCGAATACCTGCGGAGATCTTGTGCCTTGATGGCTTAAAAGATGGTGGCAGGTTGTAGTGGAGTTGTCAGGTCCCTTAGAGGGTTAGGCGGGGACTGAGTTTTTGGCTAAGGCACGGGCCCGGCCCGGGTTCCGAGCCGAGCTAGTTACCTAAGGGAGTGTCCTGTGGCGGGGTTGCTTCTGGTCGGCGCTTTCTGGTCGGCTCCTTCTAGCCGAGCGCCTCTATTCGGCGCTCTCTGGTCGGTGCTCTCTAGTTGAGCGCTGCTGGTCGGCGCTCTCTGGTCGGCGCTCTCTAGTTGAGCGCTGCTGGTCGACGCCCCTTTTGGTCGGGCGCCTCCGAGGCGGCATGACTTGGGTTTTTCCTCCAACAGTTTTGTAGGTCAAATCTCAATAATTGGATTAAAGAAAACGAGACGGATATTTGATCTCTATACTGGTTTAGCCGGTTAAGAGTTTTCAAAACTTTATGATGCTATCCTTCATATCCCGATATCTTGAAATATCCTCAGCAACTCAGCATCTGCTACCGCCTCCTTCTCCATTCATGATTCTTTCTCACTTCTCCAACCAAAACCCCATTAACAACCCAACGAAGTTCCTCCTCACCCAAAATTCCCCCTGAATGGAGTCCACCCAAAAAAAAATTGTAACCTTCCATCTCTTCCGAGTATTGCCCAACCATGTACGGACTTGTTTGATTCGTATGGTAAGAAGAAAAAAAATATGGTTTATAAAAAAATAACTCGGATTTAGTTGGAGTTTTCAAATAAAAGAGATAAAAAGTAATTTTAATATAGAATAAGATTTCATACATTATATGAAAAAAAAATCTATATAAAATATTGAAAAAGTTAGATTTGATTGAGAATTGTAATAAATTTTTCTTCAAAAAGTGCTCTTAAATTTTTAAATAGAATGAAATAAATTCTTTCCATGTATTAAGAGCATAATAAATATTTCTTTTAGCATGATTGACTGTCAAAATAATATTAATGATGCTAGAGGGATAGATCCTTTATCATTTCTTTGTTGAGGATGAATTAGAAAACATAGACATAAATCATGACAAATGAACTCAATTAATTTAGCACTGCTAAGAATCATGACAAATATTCTCACAAGAAAGATAAGCATGTGCAGATTAATTTAAGGTGTTGGTTCATTGAAATTTTATAAGATAGATACAACGACACAGCTATCTTCAGCAAGAACAGATGATGGATGACATTGGTGCATGTTAAGCTTCTGGGTTATTTAGTATAGTGGACCATAAGGACATCAGTAGGAGGCGAATGGTGACAACATAGTGGTTGTTTCTAATGTCCTTAATTTCACAAACATAAAAACCAAATTATTATCTATGCAGCACTATAGGCAATACAAGGATTCAAAAACTGATCTGTGCCAACTCTGCTGGACTGGTGCCAAAACAAGACATGCATGTCTCCCATCGTACCTTGGAGTATCATAGGGCATCAAACATGTTGGCCCTGCCTCCTTGTATCGAGACATGCAGGTCACTCTGTAATGAGCGCCTTTGTGTGTTTGGCTTGGACAGGAGATTTAGGAGGAGGAAGAGGAGGATGAGAGGGCGATTGGTAGTGGTGTCTTTCGATGGTGGAATTGAAGGGAAGAAATAGAGGGAATTGAAGAAAAAGGACAGCAAAACCTGCCGAACCGTTCAGTTTCCCCGCATCGGCTTAGCCCCATATATTTCCGGGGAGAAACAAGGGGGAAGAAAGAGAGAAGGAATATCTACACGAGGAAGGGGGAGATCTAGGGTTTTGAAGAAGGGACATTGATGTGAAAACTTATTTCCCACACTTTTTTAGTCTTAATTATTTTGTTTAGAGTGTTTTGTATGTTTTTACCTCATTTGTCTAGAATTTATGTGTCTTTTACATTTATTTAATTCTTAAAAATTATTGGTATTTTGTAGGTATTTAATTATTGAATTAGGTTGAAATTGGGCTGATGTGAAGAGGCAAAATTCGGGCTAGGCCTAGAGAGCAAGTCCTAGTTGGGCTGGTCTAGTCAAACCAGAATATTGTTCGATTTTTGGGTTCTAACTAGAGCTACAGACCTCAGTTTCATGCGTTGTTTGGCTTTCTGAAAAGCTAAGATGTAGGCCTAAAACTTTTATGAGATCCCAAAGCCTAGTTCTACCGTTTTGAAATTCAAAACTTAGCAGAAAAAGAGAAGTCCGAATCTATCCAAAGTTTACTGCATCCCAGACCCTATTTCGGTTTTCAGCTTGTATTTGGTGTTCTAGAAGTCAGAATAAAGCAAGTCCAGGTGCGTTGGAAATCTGAGAACGAGATCTAAAACTTTTGTGAAGGGTCCAACTCTAAAGTGTATCGTTTTGGTGCTCTAAATCCAGCTGGGAGTCGAGTAATAAAATCACCCTAGAATTCTGGATTTCAGCCAGCAGATACAGGAGAAATCTGTTTTAAAATTCAAAGAAAGAAGAATCGGTTGGGAGAAGAGGAGGGCCAGCAGACCTGAGGGGGATGGCAAGCAGATAAGAAAGGAGAAAACTCAGAGAATCTGGAATTCCGAGAGGAGGAAAAACCAGAAATTTTAGGAGGAAAAAAAAGCTGGAATTATAGGAGAAAGAACGAAGCGGAGGATTTTTGCAAATGCAGAGTTCTTTTCCTTTTTCTAATTCTTTTTATTTTTTTTAATTTGTTGAATTGTTATTAAGAATGTTGAATGTGAATTTATGTTTGAGAAATAATTGGATTGATTTATTAGTTATGATTTGCAAGTTTTCTTATCCTAGGGCTAGGACACAGTCATTGAATTTTGATATGAATTGAATATGGTTGTATTGAATATCCTTTGTTGATTGCAATTTGATGATTTCGATTTTCATTCTTGCAATTTACTGGCCATGAATTGCATGCTTAAGATGTTGAATGAAGTAACGAAAGTTGAAGTTCAATATTAGTTGGTGAATTTATCAAACATTGGCAGTGTAGTTTAGAAATAAATGCTCACCCCTGTGACCTACATTCAAGAATTTCACAGATCATAATGAATTTATATTAATTTCTATGATCACGAAAGTAGACATAGGATTAATATAGATATAGGTGTTATGCCTTGAAAGAGGATATCACATTAAAAAAAGGGATTCGGTCATTGTAATTAGCAGAATATTAACAATCAGATTTAAATTCATTGAAAAAATTCAATTGATGAAATCCAAGCCCTAGAAACCTTTCATATTTGATTTCTTAGGTTAAGAAATTGCAGTCAGTCACATCAATTTGGGGTCATCTAAATAATATAGAAAATTTATAAATTGGTACTTGAATCGCCTCCTTGTGGAAACGATACTCTTTTTGCCCTGTTCTACTTGTCACGACCCATGCACTTGTGGTAGAGTCTAGAGACTATCAAGTTTTTGGCGCCATTGCCAGGCAGGATTGTTTTTAATATCAATACAAATAATTTTCTGCATTAATTTAGACTGTTTTGTTCTTTTTGTTAATTTACGTTTTCTGTATTTAGTGTATGCCACGAAACTATGAGCTAATTGAGCTTTTTGATCCAGAAATTGATAGAACCCTACGAGCATTAAGGAAACAACAAAGATTAGAGCTAAAGCAAAAACAAGCAGTAGTCATGGCAGATAACCAAGATAACCAGAATAAAAGATTGTTGAGTGACTATGCCGTGTCGAATGTCAATGGTGCTCAACCCAGTATTGTGAGACCTACAGTCAATGCTAATAACTTTGAGATTAAGCCTGGTCTCATCTAGATGGTGCAGCAGGAGCAGTTTGGTGGAGGACCTGCAGAGGATCCACATGCACACCTTGCCAATTTCTTGGAGATTTGTGATACAATCAAGATGAATGGAGTTAGTTATGATGCTATTTGACTCCGACTTTTTTTATTTTCTCTAAAGGATAAAGCCAAGGCCAAGTTGAATTCCAAAGCGCCTAACTCTTTCACCACCTAGAATGCCTTGTCACAAGCTTTTCTGAGTAAGTATTTTCCCCTAGGTAAGACGGATAAACTTAGAAATGATATATGTTACCAGTTTTGTTCAGTTTGATGGTGAATCTTTGTATGAAGCCTGGGAGAGGTTTAAGGATTTGCAGAGGAAGTGTCCACATCATGGTCTTCCTGACTAGCTGATTGTACATACTTTCTATAATGAATTAACACATTCAGTCAGGATTACTGTCACTACAAGAAAAAGAAGCTTTGGCGACGCTTTTTAAGGTCTTTACCGACGCTTGTAAGTGTCAGTATATTTCTTCCTGACGCTTTCCAAAGCGTCGCCTATGTAAAAGTGGAAAAAATATTTGCCGATGCTTTCCAAAAGCATCGCTAAAAAGTCTTTTAGTGACGCTTTTAAGCGTCGTTAAAAGCCCCAGATTACAAACGTCACGCAGTTAGCGGCGCTTTAAAGCGTCGGTGTTTAACTGTATTTTTTTATTTAGCGACGCTTATAAGCGTCGTTATAACTATTTTTTTGAAAAAAAATATTTAAAAAGATTTTTTCCTTTTAGCAAGTTTTAGAGGTCAGAGGAGAAGGGGGATCTCTGCCGAATCACTATTCAGCAACACGCTAAGAGAGATGCGGTGATGTAGAGATTAAGCAACTGAAGTTGTAAACAGTTTGAAACGAAGGGGGAAAAAAACGAAGGAAACAAAAGCTTACAGAACAGAACATAGAGCAAGGGAACGAACCTAGGAGTGTTCATCCGGATGACGAGCTTCTCGTACTCATCCAAATAGGCACATTCCATCTCCTCTCCCTTCAACACCTCAAACGCCATTTCTCTGAAAAAATGAAACTCCCTACTCTGTCCTTTTGAACACTCCTTCCTCCCGCTCCGTCCGCCCCTTTCTCCCGCTCGAAGGCCCTCGCTCTTCCCTCTCGCTAAAGAGGTGAAGCCTCTCTGTGGGTGATGTCCGGATTTCCACCCTTGATGCGTTGGATTTCATCCCTAAGATAACCAGAAAAAGAAAAGAAAAGAAAAGAAAACTTCTTAGCATCAATAACTAAGAGAGATGGAGAGGAAATTGAACTTGGGACTTCTACTTACTTCATAAATCTGTTGTATGACAATAGAACTCTGCCTCTTCTCTGGCACCGACAGAACAAAAACAACCAAAAACACTAGTTAATCTTTTGGTTAACAAAAAAAAGCCACGAAGAGAAGCCAGGAAAAGAGGAGGGGAGCTGAAGATGAGGCCGCCTTCCATGGGGCCAGCCCACCAACCGCCGCCTGGTGTGATGGAGAGAGAGGAAGAGTAGTAGAGGCCGAGGAGGTCGGAAATGGAGAGGGAAGAGGGAGATTTGAGGAAGAGGAGGACTTGGTTGGAGAAGGAGATGGCTTCTTGAATCTGGAGATCGAGAAAGAGCAATGAAGAGAGGAGGGGAGGGGGGTGCGGCGGCTGGAGGGGTTAGGGATCGCTTTTGAAAGCGAGCGACGGAGAGAGAAGGAGAGGGGGTTAGGGATTTGTAAGGAAGAATGGGCCTTCGATGATGCTTTGTAAAGCGTCGTTCGGGGGGGCGGGACGTGGGTTTTTTTTTGGAGAAAATTTGGCCTTTGACGACGCTTTTGAAAGCGTCGTCATTTCAAAAATGGCCTCCGACAATGCTTTCAAAAGCGTCAGCCTTTTTTTATTTTTCAACGATGCTAGTTAGCGTCGTCTTAGCCCACGAAGCGCCGTCTATTGCTGATGCTTTTTAAACCATTGACAAATTGTGGTGCTAGACCAAAGCGTCGGCAAAAAAGCGTCGTTAAAACCCACTTTTCTTGTAGTGTATAGATGCAGTTGCAGAAGGTACTTTAATGAGTAAGCCAACAGAAGAGGCATATGAGTTGTTAGAAGAAATGGCCTCTAACAATTATCAGTGGTCTAATGAAAGAGGTATGCCTAAGAAAGTTCCAGGTATGTAGGATGTAGATGGCATAAACATGTTGAATGCCAAGGTTGATTCTCTGGTAAAAATGTTCAGCAAGCTAGATAATATGAATTCCGTTTCTAGTCCTGTATTGAGTTGTGATTGCTATGGAGGAGCTCACATGAGTTCTGATTGTATGCAAGTTCAATTTGTGTCTAATTATAACAAGCAGCAGCAGCAGAACAACCCTTATTCCAACACATACAATCCAGGCTGGAGGAATCATTCCAACTTTTCATGGAAAGATCAAGGTAACCAAGGTAGCAGTTCTAGACCTCCCCATCATCCTGGTTTCCAACCAAGACCATCCCAACCAGAAAGTAAGCAGTCTTGGGAGATAGCTATTGAGAAGTTAGCCAAAGCTAGTTCAGAGAGATATGAGAGACTGAAAGCAAAGGTTGACCAGTTGGAGAGTTCTAACAGAAATGTGGAGGTGCAATTAGGACAGTTAGCCAATTCCATCAATTCTCGTGGATAGGATAATTTGCTTAGTAAGACAGAGATCAATCCGAAGGAGCATTGTAAGGCAGTCACCTTAAGAAATGGTAAGCAACTTGGTCAGGTAAGTGGTGAGACTGTAGTTGGTGATGAAGTAGATTATGAAGAGGTGAGCAAGAAGGTCGGTGAAGAAGTTGAGGACCTAGTCAGGACACCATCCCCACTACCACTAGTCGAGCCTTATATTTCTCCCATTCCTTTTTCTCAAAGGCTTAAGCAGAATAAAATTGATCAACAGTTTGAGAATTTTTTGAAAGTGTTTAGGCAGCTTCACATTAATATTCCTTTTGCAGATGCTTTAGCACAAATTTCTGCATATACAAAGTTTTTAAAGGAGATCATATCTAAGAAGAGAAAATTGGAAGATTTCGAGATCATTACCTTGATGGAGAAATGCAGTGCCAATATCCAGAATAAGCTTCCACCAAAGCTAAGAGATCCAGGAAGTTTTTCTATTCCTTGTACTATAGGTGATGTTGATTTTTCTAGAGCTTTGTGTGATTTAGGTGCTAGTATTTCACTAATGCCTTTATCTGTGTCTAGGAAGCTTGGATTGAAAGAGTTGAAGCCTATTACCATCTCTTTGCAGCTAGCTGACTGATTGGTCAAATATCCTTTGGGTGTTCATAAGAATGTGTTGATCAAGGTAAAGAAGTTTATCATTCCAGTTGATTTTATTGTGTTGGAGATGGAAGAAGACACCGAGATCCCTATCATTTTAGGCCGGCCCTTTCTAGCCACAGCTGGAGCTATCATAGATGTTAAGAATAGTAGGCTGACTTTGAAGATTGGTGAAGAAAAGGTAGAGTTTAATTTATTTGAAGCTACTAAATTTTCTTCTTTTACTGATCATGTTTTTCGAGTTGATGTTGTAGATGAGTCGACCAGAAAGGTTTTTAGGGCTGAAAATACTAAAGAACCTCTTGAGACTTGTTTAGTGAGTGCAGGGACAAGTAAAGATGATAATCTAGAGGTTGCAAAAGTGGCATGTGCATTAGAGGCTATATGTCCTAAGTCGAAGCAGAGAGGTATTCATTTTGAGGATATCGGCAAAGGTAAGCCACCCCCTCCCCCTTCTAATGTGCAAGCACCAGTTCTGAAGTTGAAGCCATTACCCTCACATCTCAGATATGCATTTTTAGGTGAGAATAATACTTTGCTTGTAATTGTGAGTGCTTTTTTGTCTGATGAACAACTTGACAAATTGATGCGTATTTTGAGATCGAAAAAAAAACCATAGGATGGGCTATATCAGACCTTAGAGGAATTAGCCCTTCATTGTGTATGCATAGAATTTTAATGGAGGGTAACTATAAACCTATTGTTGAAAATCAGAGACGGTTAAATCCTAACATGAAAGAAGTAGTTATTGCTGAAGTTCTTAAATGGTTAGATGCGGGGATTATTTATCCTATATCTGATAGTTCATGGATTAGTCTAGTGCAAGTAGTACTTAAAAAGGGTGGGATGACTGTGGTGCATAATGAAAATAATGAATTAATTTCCACTAGGATAGTAACTAGGTGGAGAGTCTGCATAGATTATAGGAAACTTAATAGTGTTATCCGTAAGGATCATCTTTCTTTACCTTTTCTTGATCAGGTGCTTGAGAGACTTGCTAGGTATGCGTATTACTTTTTTCTTGATAGTTATTTAGGGTATAACCAGATTTCTATATCCTCCGAAGACCAAGAAAAGACCACCTTCACTTGTCCTTATGGTATTTTTGCATTCCGTAGGATGCCTTTCGGTTTGTGTCATGCACCTGCTACATTCCAACGTTGCATGATAGCTATTTTCTCTGATTTTGTTGACAAGATCATGGAGGTTTTCATGGATGATTTTTCTGTTTTTGAATCTTCTTTTGATAGTTGTTTAGATAACTTGTCTCGAGTTTTGCAGCACCATGAGGAGACCAAGTTGGGCTTGAATTGGGAGAAATGTCATTTTATAGTGTAGGAAGGTATTGTTTTAGGCCACAAAATTTCAGCAAGAGGCCTTGAGGTGGACCGAGCAAAAATAGAAATTATTGAAAAATTGCCACCACCTACAAATGTTAAGGAAGTTAGAAGTTTCCTTGGTCACGCAAAATTTTACCTGCATTTTATTAAGGCTTTCTCTAAAATTTCTAAACCTCTTTGTAATCTGTTGAATAAGGATGTTGTGTTTGATTTTGATAAGGACTGTTTGAATGCTTTTAACAGGTTGAAGCAAGAGTTGGTGTCAGCACCAATTATGGCAGCCCCGGATTGGAATTTGCCTTTTGAGCTAATGTGTGATGCTAGTGATTTGGCTTTGGGTGCTGTTCTCGGCCAGAGAAAAGACAGAAAGTTGCATGTTATATATTATGCTAGTAGAGTTTTAAATAATGCACAGTTGAATTATGCAACTACTGAAAAAGAATTGCTTGCTGTTGTGTTTGCTTTTGACAAGTTTTGATCTTATCTTGTAGGTTCCAAGGTGATCGTATATATGGACCATTCAACAATCAAGTATTTGCTGAAAAAGAAAGATGCCAAACTGCGCTTGATTCGGTGGGTGCTGTTGCTTCAAGAATTTGATCTTGAGATTCAAGACAAGAGAGGCATGGAGAATGTGGTGGCAGATCACTTGTCTAGATTAGAGGGGCAATCAAGAGCAAATGAGGTGCCCATTAATGAAATTAAGCTTTCCGGATGAGCAGTTGTTGGCAATTTCAGTCATTCCCTGGTATGCTGATTTGATGAACTATTTGGTGAGTAGTATTGTTCCCCTTGATTTGAGCTATCATCAAAAGAAAAAGTTTTTATGGGATGTGAAGCATTATGTTTGGGAAAAACCGCTACTCAATAAACATTGTGCAGATGGGATGATTAGAAGATGTGTGCCCCAGGATGAGATGCAGGATATCCTTGACCATTGCCATTCCTTGGAGTGTGGTGGACATTTCAGTACCTCCAAGACAGTTGCAAAGGTATGGCAGTCTGGTTTTTACTAGCCGACCATGTATCAAGATGCTAGACAGTATGTGAGCATGTGTGATGGATGTCAGAGAGTTGGCAATATTTCGAAAAAGAATAAGATGCCCTTGACTAATATCCTAGAGGTTGAACTGTTTGATTTATGGGGAATTGATTTCATGGGCCCATTTTCTTCTTTCTTCAACAATCAGTACATCCTGGTAGCAGTGGATTATGTGTCTAAATGGATTGAAGCTACTGCAACTCAGACTAATGACTCTCGGATGGTGATGAGATTTGTGAAGAAAAATATTTTTTCAAGATTTGGTGTGCCGAGAGCTATTATTAGTGATGAAGGCTTCCATTTTTGTAACCGGTCATTTGAGGCTTTGTTGAAGAAATATGGGGTTACTCATAAGGTGGCACTTGCCTATCATCCTCAAACAAATGGGCAAGTGAAACTTGCAAATAGGAAATTGAAACAAATTTTGGAAAAAACTGTGAGCAGTTCAAGGAAGGATTGGGCGAATAAGTTAGATGATGCATTTTGGGCCTATAGGACAGCTTTCAAGACACCTTTGGGTATGTCTCCTTACAGACTTGTCTTTGGAAAGTCTTGTCACTTACTAGTGGAATTGGAACATAGGGCCTATTGGGCAATCAAGGAGTTGAACATGGATTTGAAAGCTGCAGGAGAAAAGAGATTGTTACAGTTGAGTGAGTTGGAAGAGTTTAGATGGGATGCTTATGAAAATGCTCGAATTTACAAGAAAAAGATAAAGCATTAGGATGACAAACATCTTCAGATTAGAAACTTCGAAATTGGGCAGCAAGTGTTACTCTTCAACTCAAGACTTAAGTGATTTCCAGGCAAGCTTCGTTCTAGGTGGTCTGGCCCATTCACGGTAACAAAAGTGTATCCATATGGTGCTGTTGAGGTGCGTAGTGAGGTCACTGGTGCATTCAAGGTTAATGGGCAGCGTTTGAAGCCTTATCTTGCTGGTAATGCAGTTCTTAAAGGAATTGTGGAGTGATTGATTAAAACCCTATTTGATTTTGATGAGCTCAAAGCATTAGAGTATATATGTTGTTTACTAATGAATTCAATTGAGTGTTTCAGTGAAAATCTTATCTAAGTGTCTCAAGACTTGGTTCATAATATTTTGGATAAGTTAAGAAGTCAGTTTGAACCAAAGTCTGAGACTCGAGTCGACTCCAGAGTATTACGAGTCGACTCCAAGTGTATCAGGATCACTGGCACGGGCTCGAGTCGACTCCTGACCATTACGAGTCGACTCCAATTGAGAACAGACAGACAAACAGAAAGCATCAACTCAAAATCTGTCAGCGAGTCGACTCCTGAAGTGCGCGAGTCGACTCCGATGTTTACCGAGTCGACTCCGGAGAAGTATGAGTCGACTCCAAGGAGTTACAGGCAGAAAAGTCAGAGAGCGGTTTTCGACCCTGAGATTCGAGTCGACTCCTGTGGAACGCGAGTCGACTCCGATGGTTGGCAGGTCGACTCCAAAGATAGTGAGAGTCGACTCTCAGCAGTACACAAGGCAAAAGTCAGAGAGCGTTTTTCGGACTCTGAGATTCGAGTCGACTCCCGCATTGCACGAGTCGACTCCGAGACACCGCGACCCCAAAGAAGACAGAAGACCAATTTGCTGTCTCTGAGATTCGAGTCGACTCCCAGACAGCTCGAGTCGACTCCAAGGCAGCGCTCCACCAAAAAGACAGAAGGCCAAGTTTCGGAAACTGAGAGCCGAGTCGACTCCAGAGAATTTCGAGTCGACTCCAAGACTGGACGAGCTAAAAGACAGTAGATCGAGAGTTCGGGCTCTGAGCGCCGAGTCGACTCCCAGGATTGTCGAGTCGACTCGAGTGGACCAAGTTCAAAAATAGATCCACGGACTCCATGGGATGAGCCGACTCCGAAAATGCCAAGTCAGCTCCAGAAGTTGGCGAGTCGACTCCGGGTCAAGTCGAGTCGACTCCCAGTCGAAGAGGCGACTTTAATTCAAATCCGGAACAGTTGCCGAGTCGACTCCAGAAAAGCATGAGTCGACTCCCGCTACAGCCGAGTCGACTCCTGATCGCGCGAGTCGACTCCAACCCACCAACGGACATATTGTCAGGCTGTGCAGAGTGTGCAGAACGGGCAGAAAAAGGTCTCTAACGGCTAGTTTCCGTGGGGGATGGCTTAAATAGCCACAGAAGACTGTAGCAAGGAAGAGAACAACTATTCCACTCAAAGTAATCAAGCTTTCAATCTCTGCAACCTGGTTTTCAACGGAAAAGAGGGAAGAGCAACATTAACTGCATCCACCTACTTCTTCCCAACATTGAAAGAGATCTCCTCCTGCATTCAAGTCGACCAGACATTCAAGAGGAGACCCGAAGTTCAAGAAGCCCTACTCTACTCCAACTCAAATGTGTTTGAGGGCTTCTAACTTCTCTTTTGTTTATATTATTATTTATCTGCTTTTGAGAAGCTCTGTTTTTTTGTTACTCCTTTTTACTTCCATCTTGTCTTTGCTTGGTTCAATCGGGGGATTGAATCAAGGGTATTGAGGTTGGTTGGTGAGCCGAGTGTAAAACCAACGTGTAAGGGTTCGATTGTGATCCCGGAAAAACAATCGGGTTGGTTCTAGTCAGTGAGCCTGGGAAAACCGACCGAGTTCGTTGTGAGCTCGTAAAACAACAAGTTTGGTTGTGAGCTTGGAAAACAACCGGCTGTAATCCAAGGGGTTATAGTGAATTCCCAAGTGAGACTTGGGGAGTGGACGTAGGAGCAAGGGTTAGCTCCGAACCACTATAAAACATTGTGTTTGTGATTGTTTGTCTCTCTCTATCTCTCGCATTTCATTCACCGCACATAGAAACTAATTAATCATCTCGCAAAAGCATTAATTAGTTATCCACAAAAGTTTTAATAGCCAAATTATTTTAAAACCCAATTCACCCCCCCTCTTGGGTTGTCTATCTGGGCAACAAGTGGTATCAGAGCCTAAACTCTTCTACCCTAAGAGTCAAAGATCAAAATGACAACCCCATTTGGATCTTCCCACATTGAGGGTCAGTCCACCCAAAGACCCCCATTCTTTAATGGATCTGACTACTCATATTGGAAGGCTAGGATGAGAATATTCATCCAAGCCCAAGACTATGAGATGTGGACCATTGTAGCAAATGGGCCATACATCCCATCCATTTATGTAGAGGGGGTCACTGTACCCAAACTCGAAAAGGATTGGGATGAACACGACATGAGAAAGGCACAACTCAATTCTAAAGCAATGAATGTGCTTTACTGTGCACTAGATAGGAATGAATTCAATAGAGTCTCTACTTGCAATTCTGCAAAAGAGATTTGGGATAGACTTGAAGTGACCCATGAGGGCACGAATCAAGTCAAAGAATCCAAAATAAATATATTGGTTCATAAGTATGAACTATTTAAAATGGATTCTAATGAAACAATCACTTGCATGTTCACTAGATTCACTGACATTGTCAATGGCCTAAAAAGCCTTGGCAAAAACTATACTAACAGTGAGCTTGTCAGAAAGATTCTTCGATGTCTACCAAGGTCATGGGAAGCCAAGGTGACGGCAATCCAAGAAGCTAAGGACTTGAACAAGCTTCGACTTGAAGAGCTCCTTGGATCCCTAATGACTCACGAGCTAACCATAAAGCAACACAGCGAAGAAGAGTCCTCACATAAGAAAAAGGTAATAGCTCTTAAATCCACATCATCTAACAAAGATTTGTCCTGCAGTAGCAGCAGTGAAGAAGAAGATCATGAGGGAGATGATGATGAGGCTCTTCTTGTGCGCAAGTTCAGAAAATTCATCAACCACAAGAAGTCCTATCATCAAAGGAGAGGCCCCTCAAATTTCTATCGCAAGGATAAAGGTAAGAAAAGAGAAAATGAGGGGATTGGGTGTTATGAGTGCAAGAAACCGGGGCACATCCGAGCTGAGTGTCCCTTACTAAAGAAGGGGAGCAAATACAAGAAGAAGAAAGCTCTCGTCACCACCTTATCGGACTCCGACGTATCATCTTCATCATCGGATGAGGAACAAGAAGAAAAGGCCAATTTCTGCTTCATGGCCAACGAAAATGAGGTAACATCCGAAACGCATCTAGATTTTACTTTTGATGAACTTTATGATGCATTTAATGAACTAATGATTGAATATAAGGCTATAAACATTAAGAATAAAGAGCTAAAACTAGCTAATCAAACTTACATACATAAATATGATAAACTAGTTAAGGATAAGGACTGTATCACCAAAGAAAATCTAGAACTTAAGACAAGCAACCAACTCTTAATTAAAAAAACTAACACCTTAAGTAAAGATAATGAAAAACTAACTAAGGAAATTTCAGAACTTAAAAACAATAAACAAATCTTAAACGAAAATCTCATAAAAGACTTGAATACTCTAAAAACGGAAAAACAAACTCTAACTAGAGAACTTGGAAAATACAAACCTTTGGTTGAGAAATTTACTTATAGTTCTGAAAAATTAAATATGATACTTAATAGTCAACGTGCAGTATTCAATAGAGCAGGTTTAGGATATAAACCTAAAAATAAGCAAAAACTTCTTAGTAACTTCTTTGTTAAAGCAGGAGAAAGTAAAACTAAGAAAATAACCTGTTTTTGTTGTGGAAAATTAGGACATAAGGCAAATGTGTGTAATTATAGAAAAGAAAAAACAAAAGAAAAAATTAAAAGGGTATGGGTTCCAAAAGGAACCAACATGACTAACCATGAAGGACCCAAGAAAACTTGGGTACCTAAGATTACATGATTTGCTTGTGTAGGAGTGTCTTGCAGCCAAGATCAACAAAAATTGCTGGTACTTGGATAGTGGCTGCTCAAGACACATGACGGGTGACAAGGATCAATTCTTCACCCTTGAAGCTAAGAAGGGAGGTGCTGTGACTTTTGGAGACAATAACCAAGGTCACATCATTGGTATAGGTAAAGTTCAAATTACCCCTTCTACTTTTATTGATAATGTTCGATATGTTGATGGTCTTAAGCATAATATATTAAGCATTAGTCAATTATGTGATAGAGGCTATAATGTTATGTTTAAACCATCACTATGCATCGTAACAAACCCAAATAACAATAGTTTAGTTTTTAAAGGAATAAGACGTGGGAATGTGTATGTTGTAGATCTTGAGGATCTTGCCAAACACAACCCATGCTTAGTTGTTAATGAAACTAAGGACAATGATGCTAGTTGGCTATGGCATCGTAAGTTAGGTCATGCAAGCATGGACACAATATCTAAATTAGTTAAAAGAGATTCCGTGATAGGCTTGCCAAAAATAAGATTTGAAAAGAATAAAATATGTGAAGCTTGTCAATATGGCAAACAATCTAGGAACTCCTTTAAATCCATAAAATGTGTCTCTACTTCTAGACCTCTAGAATTATTACACATGGACCTATTCGGACCAACTAGAACAACAAGTCTAGGTGGAAATAAATATGGTCTAGTCATTGTAGATGATTATTCTAGATACACTTGGGTTATGTTCTTAGCACATAAAGATCAAGCTTTTTCAGTATTTAAAAAGTTTCATAAGGAAGTAACCAATGCTAGAGATACTACAGTAATAGCTATTAGAAGTGACCATGGTACCGAATTTGAAAATTATTTGTTTGATGAGTTTTGTAGTAAAAAGGGAATAACTCACAATTTTTCTGCACTTAGGACACCACAACAAAATGGAGTTGTGGAGAGGAAAAATAGAACTCTAGAGGAAATGGCTAGAACTATGTTATGTGAAAGTAACCTCCCTAAGTACTTTTGGGGAGAAGCCATTAATACTTCTTGTCATATATTAAATAGAGTTTTATTGAGACCCATTATAAAGAAAACACCTTATGAACTTTGGAAAAACAGAAAACCAAAGGTAAACTACTTTCATGTTTTTGGATGTAGGTGTTTTGTTCATAATAATGGGAAAGATAATCTAGGAAAATTTGACTCAAAATCTGATGAGGCTATATTCTTGGGGTACTCTACAACTAGCAAAGCCTATAGAGTCTTTAATAAAAGAACCCTAGTTATAGAAGAATCTATACATGTTGTATTTGATGATTCTAGTGACATCTCTTCTAGCAAGAGAGTTAATTTTGATGATGATGCTGAAATTCTTGAAGAAAAGATAGATGAGATGACATTACAAGATGATAATCAAAAATTAATTGAAGGTGCATCATCAAGCCAAGAGGCTATTGTGGATCATGGACTAACTAAAGCTTGGAGGTATGCTCACGGGCATCCTAAGGAATTAATTCTAGATGATCCATCTCAACCTATTAGGACTAGGGCATCCCTTAGGAACTTAAATAATCATCTAGCCTTTGTTTCTCATTTTGAGCCCAAACACATAGAAGAAGCTGAAAAAGATGTAAATTGGATAAATGCAATGCAAGAAGAATTAAACCAATTTACTAGAAACAAAGTATGGAATCTAGTTGAAAGACCTACTGAATATTCAATTATAGGTACCAAATGGATTTATAAAAATAAACTTGATGAAAATGGTACTGTAATAAGGAATAAGGCTAGATTAGTAGCCAAGGGTTATAATCAAGAAGAAGGTATAGATTTTGATGAAACCTTTGCTCCGGTAGCTAGACTTAAAGCAATTAGACTTTTACTAGCTTTTGCATGCTCTAAGGACTTTAAGTTATTTCAAATGGATGTAAAAAGTGCATTTTTAAATGGGTATATTAATGAGGAGGTATATGTAGAACAACCTCCTGGTTTTGAAAATCATCAATACCCTAATCATGTTTATAAATTGAACAAAGCACTTTATGGTTTAAAACAAGCACCTAGAGCATGGTATAAGAGGCTTAGCAAATTCCTATTAGAACATGAGTTCTCTAGGGGTAATGTAGATACTACATTGTTTCTAAAGAAGAAAAACAAAGATATGTTGTTAGTACAGATTTATGTTGATGATATTATTTTCGGTGCTACTAACAATCGTCTCTGCGAAGAATTTGCTAACTTGATGCAGAGTGAATTTGAGATGAGCATGATGGGAGAGCTGAATTACTTCCTTGGACTTCAAATCAAACAATCTGAAGGAGGCATCTTCATCAATCAAGCCAAATACATCAAGGAGATGCTCAAGAAGTTTGATATGGAGGGAAACAAATCAATCAGCACCCCCATGAGCTCATCATGCAAATTAGACCAAGATGAATAAGATAAATCTGTAGATCAGAAACTATATAGAGGTATGATAGGATCTTTATTGTATCTTACTGCAAGTAGACCTGATATCATGTTTAGTGTTTGCATGTGTGCTAGATATCAGGCTAATCCTAAGGAATCACATCTAATTGCAGTAAAGAGAATCTTTAAATACCTAATAGGAACAAAGAATATAGGGTTATGGTATTCTAAAGAATCTAGCCTGAACTTAATAGGTTATACAGATTCAGACTTTGCTGGATGTAAACTTGATAGAAAAAGCACCAGCGGGTCATGTCAATTCCTAGGAGAAAACTTAATATCATGGTTTAGCAAGCAACAAAACTCGGTTGCATTATCTACTGCTGAAGCTGAATATGTTGCAGCCGGGAGTTGTTGTGCTCAAATCTTATGGATCAAACAACAATTAGAAGATTATGGCATTAAACAAGATAAAATACCCATTAATTGTGATAATACAAGTGCCATTAATCTAACTAAAAATCCAATTCAGCATTCAAGAACTAAACATATTGAGATAAGACATCACTTCATAAGAGATCATGTACTGAATGGTGATGTGACACTCCAATTTGTTTGTACTGATGATCAATTAGCTGACATTTTTACAAAACCCCTAAGTGAAGAGAGATTTAGTGTGCTTAGGAGGGGATTAGGAGTGATGGATCCATCCTAGTGGTAGTTTCCACTAGATTCATTGATTTTGATGATTAGATTGTGGTTAAAATAGAGTTTCTTTTCAATGATCATCAAATCAGATCATAATTTAGTGATTTTCCCTCATTCGGCACGAACATAGCATGATTTTTAGGTGCGTGCCAAAGTTCGAGACGACTCGAGTAAGTTTCAGAGTCGGCTCGTAAGGGGGAGTCGACTCGCACTTAGTCGGGAGTCGACTCGCGCATAAGGAGAGTCGGGGTCAATAGGCGCATAAGGAGAGTCGACTCGCGCATACTTTGGAGTCGACTCGAGGTCGAGTCGACTCGCGACTCAGAGGAGTCGACTCGCAGTCGGGATCCGACTTTTTAACCCTAGCTCCATCGTTTTCAAAACATTTCTATTCTCCGCCACCACTGTTCACAAGCCCTAGAGCCGACTCCTAGGTCGTCCCCGGTCGTCCCCAAGCTTTTTCCGTCGACTTTTCACCGTCCATTAGGGCTTTTCCTCCCATTCTAGGTCACTATGCCTCGTAAAGCCGTCGTCCGGAAGAGGCCCCAACCCGAGGCCGGTCCCGAGAGGCGCTCCAAGGCTCGGCACGATCCCGCGAGGTCACAACCTCCGGCTCGTTCCCCGCCGAGGGCGGTTTCCGCGAGGCCGTGCGCCGGAAAGGCGGTCTCCACCGGGAGATACGTCGATTTCGACTATCTCTCCCGGGAGGGCTTCACCATAGGTGAGAGATTGCGTGTCCAGGGCTTAGAGTATTTCCTTACATTAGATCTCCCCACTTACCCTGGATTAGTTAGAGAGTTTTACGGTACCGTCCATCGGAGAGATGGGGGTATCGAGGGCACGGTAGCCGGTGTCCCTCTGTTCGTTACGGAGGATCTTATTGCCCACATCCTCCACCTTCCATAAGTAGGGGTGGCTCCCACACACCCCGAGGACAGGACTGAGGCCCTTACGGCCATACTAGGATATCCTCCTCAGTCCCCTTTAGACGAGGTATCCGCTAGCTCACTTCCTGTTGAGGTGCGGATCCTCCTGAGTATTTTGTCTAGGTCCATTTTCCCGAAGACTGGCCGCTTCGATTTTGTGTCTGAGAGGGACCTCGCCCTTATGTTTTATATTCTTCAGGACACCCCAATCAACTTCCCCAAACTCATTTATAGATATCTGTGTGAGCCCCTAGATAGACCTAGGCTCACCCTCCCCTACGGTATGATGTTCACTCTGTTGTTTAGGGAGTACGAGATTCCCATTCCTGAGGGGGAACCCTCTAAGGCGTTGCGATGGACTGATCGCATGCGTCCGGGGACCCTACACAGGATGGGGTTTCGGAAGGTAGAGGGAACATGGGTTAGGAAGTCATCCACCTCCACACATACCTCCAGACACTCTCCTAGCCCTGAGCCAGATTCTGACTATCCTGACTTTTCCTCCACTTCTGCTCCTACCACCTCAGCCGGACCTTCCTCCTCAGCTCCACCACCTATGGAGGTCCGGATCGCTCCTGAGCAGCTCCTGGAGTTGCGGCAGGAGATTGTTAGAGACCTGCGAGATGAGCTACTTTGGGAGCTCCGAGGTTCAGTGCCAGCTCCCACTCCTGCACCCACATCTTCTGAGTTGGTCCCTTCCTTGACAGCCGTGACTGACATGACGGCCCATGTACGGGAAGAGATCTACAACGTGAGGAGTTTGATTCAGGCTCAGTTCTCCAGTATGAGTGAGGTCACGGGCATCACTCGGAAGATGCGCGATGACATCCGGAAGGACATGAGCACCACTACCCAGGGGGCCGAGCGCTTGTCGAATGTGCTCATCGACAAGCTGGACGCACTGCAGAAGTCGGTCCTCGAGCTCGATACGACACAGAGCAGGGCCATTCAGGCCGTTATCCGACAGCTCGAGAACGTCACCAATGCGGTCCAAGCACTGGTTGAGCGCATGCCTCGGGGAGCCACATCCTCGAGAGGAGGAGATACATCCTCGAGAGGAGGAGATACATCCTCGAGAGGGGGAGCCACATCCTCGAGAGGAGGAGCTACATCCTCGAGGAGACCGTAGCTGCTTTTGTGTTTTATTTTGACATGTACTGTTTTGCTTTACTTATTGTATTCTCAAATGTATTCACATACACATCAATACAATGAGTAGACATCTTATCTTCATTTCTGTGTAATTTGATCTATGATTGATTGTGTGTTCTGCTTACCTCCTTTTTTTTGATACGATGACAAAAAGGGGGAGAAATATTGAATAGATATGTAAATGGAATCAACATAAAAGAAATCAAAATGAGAATCAAAAATTAAAACATAATTTGTTCTTAGTGGATTTGGTACCTCGAGGCTCATTATCTCTCTTTTGGGGCTCCTAATGGAGTAATCTCCAGAATCTATTCAAGGGATATTCGGAGATTAGCTGAATCCAACTCAAGAACAAATTGACAGATTTTCCCTCTAAATACCAAAATTTAAAATTCAAAAACTTCAATATACTAAAAGGAGATTCAGAGAATCAAAAAAGTAGAATGCATATGTTGAGGGGGAGAATCTGAATTTTTAAGAAAGCTAAATCATTAATTATATATAAGCCAAACAATTGATTGCATGATATGAAGGCTTATATAATTCCAAATGAAAGGGGGAGCTTTAACTCCAAAATTTATTGTTTCACACCTTTCAAGCTTGGATATATTAAATTACCAGACATATGAATTCATTTATAGATTTTATTTCCTTGTTTATTGAGCAATTCACTTTACATATACTCAAAGTTTTGTCATCATCAAAAAGGGGGAGATTGTGGAGTGATTGATTAAAACCCTATTTGATTTTGATGAGCTCAAAGCATTAGAGTATATATGTTGTTTACTAATGAATTCAATTGAGTGTTTCAGTGAAAATCTTGTCTAAGTGTCTCAAGACTTGGTTCATAATATTTTGGATAAGTTAAGAAGTCAGTTTGAACCAAAGTCTGAGACTCGAGTCGACTCTAGAGTATTACGAGTCGACTCCAAGTGTATCAGGATCACTGGCACGGGCTCGAGTCGACTCCAACTGAGAACAGACAGACAAACAGAAAGCATCAACTCAAAATCTGTCAGCGAGTCGACTCCTGAAGTGCGCGAGTCGACTCCGATGTTTACCGAGTCGACTCCGGAGAAGTATGAGTCGACTCCAAGGAGTTACAGGCAGAAAAGTCAGAGAGCGGTTTTCGACCCTGAGATTCGAGTCGACTCCTGTGGAACGCGAGTCGACTCCGATGGTTGGCAGGTCGACTCCAAAGATAGTGAGAGTCGACTCTCAGCAGTACACAAGGCAAAAGTCAGAGAGCGTTTTTCGGACTCTGAGATTCGAGTCGACTCCCGCATTGCACGAGTCGACTCCGAGACACCGCGACCCCAAAGAAGACAGAAGACCAATTTGCTGTCTCTGAGATTCGAGTCGACTCCCAGACAGCTCGAGTCGACTCCAAGGCAGCGCTCCACCAAAAGACAGAAGGCCAAGTTTCGGAAACTGAGAGCCGAGTCGACTCCAGAGAATTTCGAGTCGACTCCAAGACTGGACGAGCCAAAAGACAGTCGATCGAGAGTTCGGGCTCTGAGCGCCGAGTCGACTCCCAGGATTGTCGAGTCGACTCGAGTGGACCAAGTTCAAAAATAGATCCACGGACTCCATGGGATGAGCCGACTCCGAAAATGCTAAGTCAGCTCCAGAAGTTGGCGAGTCGACTCCGGGTCAAGTCGAGTCGACTCCCGGTCGAAGAGGCGACTTTAATTCAAATCCGGAACAGTTGCCGAGTCGACTCCAGAAAAGCATGAGTCGACTCCCGCTACAGCCGAGTCGACTCCTGATCGCGCGAGTCGACTCCAACCCACCAACGGACATATTGTCAGGCTGTGCAGAGTGTGCAGAACGGGCAGAAAAAGGTCTCTAACGGCTAGTTTCCGTGGGGGATGGCTTAAATAGCCACAGAAGACTGTAGCAAGGAAGAGAACAACTATTCCACTCAAAGTAATCAAGCTTTCAATCTCTGCAACCTGGTTTTCAACGAAAAAGAGGGAAGAGCAACATTAATTGCATCCACCTACTTCTTCCCAACATTGAAAGAGATCTCCTCCTGCATTCAAGTCGACCAGACATTCAAGAGGAGACCCGAAGTTCAAGAAGCCCTACTCTACTCCAACTCAAACGTGTTTGAGGGCTTCTAACTTCTCTTTTGTTTATATTGTTATTTATCTGCTTTTGAGAAGCTCTGTTTTTCTGTTACTCCTTTTTACTTCCATCTTGTCTTTGCTTGGTTCAATCGGGGGATTGAATCAAGGGTATTGAGGTTGGTTGGTGAGCCGAGTGTAAAACCAACGTGTAAGGGTTCGATTGTGATCCCGGAAAAACAATCGGGTTGGTTCTAGTCGGTGAGCCTGGAAAAACCGACCGAGTTCGTTGTGAGCTCGTAAAACAACAAGTTTGGTTGTGAGCTTGAAAAACAAACGGCTGTAATCCAAGGGGTTATAGTGAATTCCCAAGTGAGACTTGGGGAGTGGACGTAGGAGCAAGGGTTAGCTCCGAACCACTATAAAACATTGTGTTTGTGATTGTTTGTCTCTCTCTATCTCTCGCATTTCATTCACCGCACATAGAAACTAATTAATCATCTCGCAAAAGCATTAATTAGTTATCCACAAAAGTTTTAATAGCCAAATTATTTTAAAACCCAATTCACCCCCCCTCTTGGGTTGTCTATCTAGGCAACAGAAATGATTTACTTTTTGAAGAATCCTACCTATGGTTGATGGTGTGTGATGACCCAAAGATTGATTTAAAGATTGATTTTGATGATCACAAAATCTTGAAGTATAAATACTAATGTTTGTGCTGCAAGGAGAAAGATATTTATTTTGCAAGGAACATAGCAAGTTGGAAGAATACAAGAAGGCCTCCAAAGCTCTCAAGAAAAGTCGGAAGAAAGCTACAATTTATTGGCCCAAGTTTCAAGTTTAAAGTATTCAAGTTGGAGGAACAAATTCTAAAAAAATTTTCAAAAGAATAGTTCTCGAGTCGACTCCTCGAAAATTCGAGTCGACTCCGATACATGCCGAGTCGACTCCCAACGTTTCCGAGTTGACTCAAAAGAGTAATAGAGGAAAGACAGAACAATGAATTTTAGACCCTGCAACCGAGCCGACTCCAGAGGACCACGAGTCGACTCCGAAGTCAGGCGAGCCGACTCCTAATTGTGCAAGAGTCGACTCCTAGGAAAAAGCAAGGCAAAAAGTCAGAGAGACAATTTCGGACACTGAGAGCCGAGTCGACTCCCGCAAAGTCCGAGTCGACTCCGAGGCAGTTCAACTCCAAAGACAGAGGATCAGTTTTCGGGCTCTGAGAGCCGAGTCGACTCCAAGAGAATCCGAGTCGACTCGAGGAAGAAAATCAGAAAATATGTCCTCTGGATTCCTGAGAATGAGCCGACCCCCAAGTGCCCGAGTCGTCCCCAGCTATTGGCGAGTCGACTCCAGTTTGGTCCGAGTTGACTCTAAGACAAGGCATGCACATTAATTCAAATTTGGAACAGTGGCCGAGTCATCTCCAGTCAAGCATGAGTCAACTCCTGCAACAGGCGAGTCGACTCCAGATCGCGCGAGTCGACTCCGATCCCAACGGAAATATTGTCAGGAGGTACAGTCTGTGTCCAACGGCTCTATTTTTGTCTCTAACGGCTAGATTCTTGTTTCCACGCCATCTAAAGCTATAAAATCAAGAGGAGAGCTAGGGAAGAAGGTATGGAAGTGGGAGAGAACATTTAGGAAAGAGATTTCAAAGAGATTACAAGGAAAATCTCCCATAAGCACAAAAGGGCCATTCAAAGTAGAATAGAGAGAAGAAGAGCATCCAAGTGAATCCCAAAGCTTCCTCTCCATCCGTGTGCTGCCTCGGTGATCCTCTACTTCGTGCCAAATCAGAAGAGGGTCAAGTAAAGAAGAAGCCGAGTTCCTTCATCTTCAAAATTCGTTTGAGGGCTTCTCTTTACTCCATTTGTCTATATTTGCTATATTTGCTTAGTTAAGAAGCTTGTATTTGCTTTAAATTCTTAGTCTAATATCTTGTAACTTGATTCAATCAAGGGATTGAATCAAGGGGTTAAGGTTTGTTGGTGAGCCAAAGGAAAAACCAATGGTGTTAAGGTTTGTTGGTGAGCCAAAGGAAAAACCAATCGTTGTAAGGTTGTGGTTGGTGAGCCTTTGGGGAAAACCAACTGGGTTGATTGTGAACTCGGAAAACAATCGTTGTAAGGTTGTGGTTGGTGAGCCTTTGGGAAAACCAACTGGGTTGGATTGTGAGCCCGTGAAAACAATCGGTTGGTTCTAGTCGGTGAGCCTGTGAAAACCGACCGAGTTCGTTGTGATCTCGCAAAACAACAAGTTGGGTTGTGAGCTTGTAAAACAACCGGCTGTAATCTGAGAGATTATAGTGAAATTCCCAAGAGGTCTTGGGGAGTGGATGTAGGTGCTGGGATGCACCGAACCACTATACTTTTGTTGTGTTTGTGATGCTCTTTGTTATCTAACTTCCTCACTCACTTACTTACTTAGATACTATGCTTGCTTAACTCTTCTCCGTGCATCTTTTAGTTGCAAGCATATTCAATTTACTTAATCAAGTCTCATTCAATATAACATCATTAAGACTCATTGTATTGAATTGCATACTTGGGCAAACTTAGACTAATCTTTTATTGAGTCCGCTGCTTAATAGTTGATTAGATTAGAATCATACTCTTGCTAAGTTTAAATTCCACTATGCATCCATACAACTTAGCTTAATTAACTCTAAAAGATTAGAAGTAGTTGAAAAGTTTTTAAAAGACCCAATTCACCCCCCCTCTTGGGTTGTCACCTTGGGCAACAAGTGGTATCAGAGCAGGTGCTCTTTTATTAATTATAGTCTTAACCGACTAGAGCTAAAGATTATGACAACCCCACATAACATATTATTTGCCGAGGGACTTTCCATAAACAGACCTCCACTGTTTGATGGAACTTATTATATTCAATGAAAAGCTAGAATGAAAATTTTTGTTCAATCACAAAACTATAAAATATGGAATATCATTATAGATGGACCTCACACACTCTCTCAAAATGTCAATGAAAAAGACTTAGCACAATTGAATGCTAACGCTATGAATCTTCTATATTGTGCTATCCATGAATCTATATTTCATAAGATTTCTGCATGCTTATCTGCTAAAGAAATCTGGGATACTTTAACAATTATTTATAATAAATCTGAGATTAGCTCACATGTGCTTCAATTGCGTACTAACAATGAGATTGCAGAATCCTCCACATTAGCCGAGTCGACTCCAAGTATTTCAGAGTCGACTCCCAAGCTAGCCGAGTCGACTCCAACAAGGCCCGAGTCGACTCCAACAAGGCCCGAGTCGACTCTGAGGTAGATCAGTTCAAAAAACAAAGAGTTCGGTGATGGAAACAAGGATCCATCCCCAAACACCGAAAGATTCAAAAGCTTCCTAAAGACAAAGAAGAAGAGGAAGCAAGAAGAAAGGAAGAAAGAGATAAAAAGCAAGAAAGCCTTGACCAAGGAAGAGTCAAGCAAGAAATTGAAAGCTAGAAGCAACAATGAACTACAAGAGGTAACTAACTTATGTTTTATGGCACTAAAAGATAAAGTAGAATCTGAATCTAATTTTACACCAAATGAATTTCATGAAGAATATTCTTATGATGAACTATTAAATGCTTTTCATGATTTGTATGGTGAATGTAGAAAATTAGCTATCAAAAATAAAAATCTTAAAAAGCTAAATCTCGAAATCTCAAAAGAAAGAAATTCTATTGCTGAAATATATGACAAACTAAATTATGAAAATGAAAGCTTAAGGTTAAATTCAGAACAATTGATTCAAAAAAATCAGAATTTAATTAAAGATAATCAAAACTTAAGTGAAGAAATTAACCAATTAAAATCTTTTATTAACAAATTCACTGTAAGTTCAGAAAGATTAAAAATGATGTTTGAAAGCCAATATGTTGCTTATGATAAATCTAAATTTGGCTTGACTCCTTTACTTAATAATAAATCTCTAGAGAAAAAGGTTATCAATTCACCAAGCAAACCATTAAATAAGATAACTTATTTCAAACATGAAAAGAATGGGCATAACAACTTTACCTATCGTTCTAACATAATTAAATCAAGTGGTAAAGTTATTACAATTAAACAAATTTGGGTTCCAAAAGGAACCATATGTCCTAACTCTCAAGGACTCAAGCAAGCTTGGGTACCCAAAATGAAAATATGAGGATGTAGACATAGATGTGCCAAGATACCCATGGAACAAATAGAACTTTCATACAAATGGGTGTTCTAGACACACGTCAAAAAATGAAACTTAAAACATACTTATGAAAAGTAATTTTAAATATAATAATAATAATAATAATAATAATGATGAAATCAGTAATCCTTGCATCTCATCATTATTTTTGCTTTAGTATTTGATTAAAATCTGAATTGCAAGTATTGATCAATTTTGTGATATAAAAAATACTTTTGAAAATATAATCAAATCACTTCATTTTATAGTATGCTTTACTCACTATTGGATAAGTTGCTAAATGATTAATCAATTTATTAAGAATAACTCTATGAATTCTCTATATGCTTGATTGAGAGTTTTTATCCATGGCATTATTGTTTATTGATCATAGATATGATAATGTGTACTTGGTATGCTTTTGAATATATGCACTATGAATACCAAGATTAAAGAAACCATCTTTGGCATATAAAATCAACTCATGCTAGTATGTACTTAATCTCAAAAGACCTTGTCATTGGCTTACTTAGATTATCTTCTGAAAGGTCAAAGTTTGCTATGCATGTTAACTAAGAAAACAAACAAAAATCAGTTTCTAAATCTAAAGATGTTGTTTCTATCACTAAGTTTTCAAAAGCTTACATTAGTTTTGTTCTTGGCACTCAAATTGAAATATTTTCTACATTGGCACAAACTCACAAAAAGGGTTCAAATAAAAAAAGGTTTGCAAACTATGAAAATAAAGAAGTATCATGGCATAGTTTTGAAAACCAATTTTGTATTAAGTTGTGCACAGAAAATAATATTGAATACAATTGTTTCAGAACCAAGAACACCATAAGTAAAATAGGATTAATAGAATCCTTGAAGAAATGAAAAAGGCAATGTTGTATGATAGTCATCTACTTAAATGATTTTTTTTAAAAAAAAAGCTATCATCATTGCTTGTCATATATATGGTTTCTATTAAATCTATTTTTGATGAAAACTCCATTTGATCTTCTGAAAAATAGAAAATGATTTATTGCATATCATTCATATTTTTCAGTAGTATATGTTATGCTTGATATGGTCTTTTGAAAATAATGCCAAATCTGATAAAGATATTTCTATTTTTGGATATCATTCATCAAACAATGCATATGGAACATTTAATCAAAAGATTATAGTTGTAGAAATATCAATTCATTTTATTCTTTATGAGACTAATGATTTATTATCAAGATACTAAAATCAAATTATATATGTATATGGTTAATCTTTTACATATAACAATCTGAAAACATGTTAATAATTAGAACCAAATTGAGTTTTTTATAAATGCACTTAATGAAGAAAAATTGATGACTGCTAAAAGACTAAATCAAGAAAAGATGAAATAGATCTTGATAAAATTCTTGCATGATTAGAAGTAAAGATCACCATTATCATTTGCTTGCTTTATGAGCTTTATATTTTATCAAATGAATGTGTAGAATGGACTCCTATGTGCTTATTTTATTAAAGAAGATATATGTTAAATAACCACCATATTTGAAAACACTCATTACAAATATGATAAAGCAATATATAATTTGGAACAAGCATCAAAAACATGATATAAAAGCTTAAGTAACCTTTTTGATAGAAAGTAATAGTGATAAATCTATGCATCAAAAAGAAGAATTTGTGATATCTTATTTGCTCAAAGTATGCATTGATGACATCATTTTTGGTTCTACTAATGAAGAGTTATATGAAGATTTTACTAAGCTCATGCAAGGTGAGTTTGAAATATGTATGATGAATGAATTAACATCTTCTCTCAAACTCCAAATTAAGACAAACAAGAAAGGGGATCTTCATTGACCAAAGTTAGTCCACAAAAAAACTCTTATAGAAGATTGGCATGAAGAAGGTATGTCTATGACCCCATCTTGTAGAATTTGAAAAGGATGAGCAAAGTAGATCTATTATTTTAAAGCTGTATTGAAGCATGATAGAATAATTATTTTATCATACAGCTAGTAGACCAGATTGTATGCTCATTATGTGACCCTGTGAAAGACTTCAATCTAACTTTAATGAATCATATTTTATTGATAACAAATAAATCATAATCTGAATTTTGATAGAAACAACTGTTTAAGATAAGTTGATTAAAACTTAGCTAGCGTGTCTTATTGATAATTATCTTAAGCAAATAAAATCTAAACTAAATTGATTTTGAAAATAAGAAATTGATTTAACCTTGATAAATCTTCCTATTGCTTCACATGCTTGTCCTTGAACCTTCTTGGTTAATGAAACTATCTCTTTAGTTCAAGTGACATGTGTTTGCTTATATTTAGGCAATCTTTTGAGTAAAGTGACTCAACATTCAATTGTTGTCATATCTTATGATTGAGTCACTTAGTTAAGAAATATGCTATATGAATGTTTTGTATCTTGAAGAAACTAATGACTTTCCTTCAAGAAAGAAAAGAATTTTGTTAATAATGCAGGATCCTTGAGCAAGAAAATGAGAGATTTCAATTTGAAGGATATCTCCATGTAAGATACAATAAACATTCACATGCAAATAAGAGAGAGGACCTTCTTCAGCCAAAAGTTCATACATAAGAAATCTAGTAGGTATTTGACTGAAGAATGCAGAATGAATTGGTAATTCTAGATACCTCTCTTATAAATTAATTGAGCAAAGTCAATAACTTAAATCTTATTATGGCATGATTAAAGTCTTTAATTATTAATTTTTGATATCATGTCTATATATGTATTGATTGACTTATACTTTTAGAAATTGTTTCATGGTTTGCACAAACTAAAATATATCCTTGCCTATGTCATAACCATGAAATACACAAGTTTATGCTTAAAATTTTGATTTAAAATAACTTGTGAGAAATTATGAATCCTTGAGCACAATGAAAATGTTGTTTGCATGATATACATCTATATGATACATAAGATTATTTCTTTATTCTGCTCTTTCATGTAAATTACTTGAGAATAACAAAAACAGAGAGATAAAGAAAAGAAAATGGATATTATTCAAGAGAAGTAAAATCTAAGTAAAGGCAAATACTCCAATCTTAAGGAAAAGCAAAACAAGCATAATATATTCGGCACATTTGGAAGGGATAAAATCCGTAATTAATTACACTTAAACAGGGAGAGTTTGAAGTGAACTTTTTAACATTTCTATATTGCTCATCATAGGGATGGTGCCAATGGGGAGGCTAGTGGTAGTATCCGGCACTATTTGACCCAACTATTCGGTGTAGGGTATATTAGGGACGGCACAAGAGGGAGGCTAGTGGTAGTACCTCGTGCCCCTTTCAACTCCACCGGATAGGGAGCAAATAGAGTATAGAGCATAAGAAAGTAAAAATGAAAGACAAAGTAAGTGAAAGTATATAAAAAGAATCAAGTCAAATTTTTAATCACTTGAAAACACACTTTAAGGATGAAATCAATGCAAGAGTATGTTTAAATAGGGAGAGTTTATTTGAAAAGAATTGATTTTGATCATTGACATGCTTGTTATTTTAATGCATGACTTAACACATAATATATTTTGCATATGGCATGATGTCTTGAATTATGGGTTCTCAATATTTTGTAATGCTCCATGCTTGGACAATTTGATTGAATGTTTGGAATACTACATAAAATTTTTGTTTGGTATTATTGAAAAGAAATTTCAGATTTGTCGTTCACAATCATCGTTAAAATCTGAAAGTTGAATAAATTTGTAAAAAGGAGAAGAGAAGGATATCTCTATTTAGGCAATAACTTTGGTATATAATGTTCTAATTCATACCAAAACTCAACATAAATACAAATATTCTGAATATGCTCTTATATGTTTGAAATATGTGTTTTCAATCGTAATGATTTAAGATGAGCTACAATGTGGAAGATACATATCTCAAATTATGACTTTGAAAGCCTCTATTGAAAATCTTTATGAAATTCAGAATCTGATTTTGTATAAAAGCTTAAACTCAATATGATTTCTAAATAAAATCTTAATGTAAGAAAAACAGAATTAATTTTGATGCCTTGGTTGATTGCTCCGATACGCATCCAAAACATATCATTTCTTATCTTTAAAGTGTACTAATATTGGTCCAAATGATGTGTCTTTCGATGATCTTGATTGCAAACAAAAATTTCTAAATATATGATTTTATTTTGATATTAAAAAGATTTATTGTATTTCATATATACATTGCTGAAAAACTATGATTAAGAAATTGAGTTCTATAAATATATATACCTCAATGATCATCTATATGTTTTTCACTCCTACATTCTTAAAGACTTCCATCAGAATATATATATAGAGTGAATGATCTTAAAGCTAGAAATATTTCAGCTCACTCAAATGATTCTTAAAAGAAAGAAAATGTAAATGCTTTTGAAAGAAACTGAGCTTCAAATGAATCATTTTCTGATTAATATTTCTATACATTTTCTCTAAGATTAAGAGAAAGCATAACTTGTTCTTGAAGGATTAGAAAGAGTAATTGCTACAAATTTTAAATAATGCTAGATTACTCTACATTTTCGATATCATAGAATTTCAGTTTTATTCACGTTTATCATTAAAATCTGAAATTCAACAATAGAAAAGAATGATTAAAGAAGAATGCATCTTTTGAGGGGGAGCTTTAGATATTCAGTATCTCATACCTTGATTTTTATAGATTGATTTTGATGAACCTCCTTATATTGCAAGACTTGCTTTAATTATATAATAAGTTTATACCTTGAGATGAGTTCTATAAAGGTTGTCTTATCTCAAACATTAAGTCTTATAAAAATAAGCTGAAATTTATAGAAAATATATTTTTTTTAGATTGACAATTTTATTGAACATTATCTTCAAATTCTAAACTCTTAAATGGAATGATCAATTGAGGGGGAGAAAGAAAATCTCAGAAGGAGAGATCTTATGGAACTTAATCGCATAAATCTATAACTAAAGGAGAGAGAAAGCATACTAAATGAAAAGTGATTCTAATGCTCTCCAATATGTATCATCTGAAATTTAAATCTGAAAATCTTTATGATACACCTTGAGGCTTGTTATTTGGTTAATATATCTTATGCATAAATCATGAACCAAATTGCAATTCAAACAGTTGATCTTAAGAGCCTCTAACTTAATGAAAAAGGGGGAGAATAATGTGTTGAATTTTCTTGAGTATCTCTTAGAAAACCTATTTTTGGAATTTACTAATGAGTTCTTATTGGCTTGTTATTTAAAACTTCAATTTTTATGCCAATTCATTATTATATGTACCAAAATGTGCTTCTTTTTTAAAGGATTAAAGTCTTTATAAGAACCTTCAAAGCTTTGAATTTTATGTATGCTCTAAGATATATCATAAATTGCATGAATTCATGTTTTTGGCATTTATGCCACAATATTTTTACACCATAAAAGAACTTTGCAATCATACTTAATATACTGCTCTTATACTCTGAAAATTAGTTAAATTGCTCTCATGTTGCTAAAATACTTAATATATTGGGCAAAAGATCTTAAATGAACAAGCTTTCATACTTATTATTGAAGAGAGGTTAGATTTCCATTCGTACTTTCCTTGAATATCATTTGTGGTACTTCTTGAATTAACTTAAGAAAGATTCCATCTACACTTGAGTTGAAAACTATCCTTGGAATCACATTCGATGTGCTCTCATCATAATTTGCTCTGAAATTATCCTAAATGGCTCTGATCTATGCTCATTTATCTTTTTCTAACATTATTGCCTTGAGCATTCTTATCTTTGTGCTTAATGTTTCACTATCTTTTTGATGTTGTCAAAAAGGGGGAGAAATATCTGAGTATATGCTCATAATGCTTTATGTGTTGATTATGTTAAGATTAAATCTAAAAGCATTATCATGAAGTATATTTTAAAGATATATATTTTTTACTTCAAACAACTTAGCTGCATTACTTCTAGAACACAATATATTTTATATTGCATATACTCCAAGTTTTGTCATCATCAAAAAGGGGGAGACTGATGACCCAAAGATTGATTTAAAGATTGATTTTGATGATCACAAAACCTTGAAGTATAAATACTAATGTTTGTGCTGCAAGGAGAAAGATATTTATTTTACAAGGAACATAGCAAGTTGGAAGAATAGAAGAAGGCCTCCAAAGCTCTCAAGAAAAGTTGGAAGAAAGCTACAATTTATTGGCCCAAGTTTCAAGTTTAAAGTATTCAAGTTGGAGGAACAAATTCTAAAGAAAAATTCAAAAGAATAGTTCTCGAGTCGACTCCTCGAAAATTCGAGTCGACTCCGATACATGCCGAGTCGACTCCCAACGTTTCCGAGTCGACTCAAAAAGTAATAGAGGAAAGACAGAACAATGAATTTTAGACCCTGCAACCGAGCCGACTCCAGAGGACCACGAGTCGACTCCGAAGTCAGGCGAGCCGACTCCTAATTGTGCAAGAGTCGACTCCCAGGAAAAAGCAAGGCAAAAAGTCAGAGAGACAATTTCGGACACTGAGAGCCGAGTCGACTCCCGCAAAGTCCGAGTCGACTCCGAGGCAGTTCAACTCCAAAGACAGAGGATTAGTTTTCGGGCTCTGAGAGCCGAGTCGACTCCAAGAGAATCCGAGTCGACTCGAGGAAGAAAATCAGAAAATATGTCCTCTGGATTCCTGAGAATGAGCCGACCCCCAAGTGCCCGAGTCGTCTCCAGTTATTGGCGAGTCGACTCCAGTTTGGTCCGAGTCGACTCTAAGACAAGGCATGCACATTAATTCAAATTTGGAACAGTGGCCGAGTCGTCTCCAGTCAAGCACGAGTCGACTCCTGCAACAGGCGAGTCGACTCCAGATCGCGCGAGTCGACTCCGATCCCAACGGAAATATTGTCAGGAGGTACAGACTGTGTCCAACGGCTCTATTTTTGTCTCTAACGGCTAGATTCTTGTTTCCACGCCATCTAAAGCTATAAAATCAAGAGGAGAGCTAGGGAAGAAGGTATGGAAGTGGGAGAGAACATTTAGGGAAGAGATTTCAAAGAGATTACAAGGAAAATCTTCCATAAGCACAAAAGGGCCATTCAAAGTAGAATAGAGAGAAGAAGAGCATCCAAGTGAATCCCAAAGCTTCCTCTCCATCCGTGTGCTGCCTCGGTGATCCTCTACTTCGTGCCAAATCAGAAGAGGGTCAAGTAAAGAAGAAGCCGAGTTCCTTCATCTTCAAAATTCGTTTGAGGGCTTCTCTTTACTCCATTTGTCTATATTTGCTATATTTGCTTAGTTAAGAAGCTTGTATTTGCTTTAAATTCTTAGTCTAATATCTTGTAACTTGATTCAATCAAGGGATTGAATCAAGGAGTTAAGGTTTGTTGGTGAGCCAAAGGAAAAACCAACGGTGTTAAGGTTTGTTGGTGAGCCAAAGGGAAAACCAATCGTTGTAAGGTTGTGATTGGTGAGCCTTTGGGAAAAACCAACTAGGTTGATTGTGAACCCGGAAAACAATCGTTGTAAGGTTGTGGTTGGTGAGCCTTTGGAAAAATCAACTGGGTTGGATTGTGAGCCCGTGAAAACAATCGGTTGGTTCTAGTCGGTGAGCCTGTGAAAACCGACCGAGTTCGTTGTGATCTCGCAAAACAACAAGTTGGGTTGTGAGCTTGTAAAACAACCGGCTGTAATCTGAGGAATTATAGTGAAATTCCCAAGAGGTCTTGGGGAGTGGATGTAGGTGCTGGGATGCACCGAACCACTATACTTTTGTTGTGTTTGTGATGCTCTTTGTTATCTAACTTCCTCACTCACTTACTTACTTAGATACTATGCTTGCTTAACTCTTCTCCGTGCATCTTTTAGTTGCAAGCATATTCAATTTACTTAATCAAGTCTCATTCAATATAACAGCATTAAGACTCATTGTATTGAATTGCATACTTGGGCAAACTTAGACTAATCTTTTATTGAGTCCGCTGCTTAATAGTTGATTAGATTAGAATCATACTCTTGCTAAGTTTAAATTCCACTATGCATCCATACAACTTAGCTTAATTAACTCTAAAAGATTAGAAGTAGTTGAAAAGTTTTTAAAAGACCCAATTCACCCCCCCTCTTGGGTTGTCACCTTGGGCAACAGTGTGGAAATCAAGCTAATGACTGTAAACAAACGCTTCTTGGGAGGCAACCCAACGACAAAAAAAAAAATCCTTTCTTTTATCTTTTGTTATATGTTTTAATTGTTATTTTTATTTAAGTCTTTGAATAATTATTGCTGTGACCCCTTTCTTTTTGGTTGCGTTGTGTAGGTTCGGAAAAATCAAGCAAGAAGCTAGTTCATGTTCAATTCAATCGGACATTCATTGTGTTCAGCCTTGCTAAAAGTGGAGTATTAGTCTTCCATTTTTCTTTGCTTTCACATTGAGGACAATGTGAAAATTAAGTTTGGGGAAGTGGATATTTGATTATGCTGAATGCTAGTGCTGGTTATGTTTGTTTGAGAAAGAAATTTTTTTTCGAAATTCTGGTTTGTTCACTTTCATGCAAGTTAATTGGTGATCATATCCATGTCTTCCAAACTAGATTTTTATGTGAAAGATTAGAAGAAATGAACATGCATTTACACTTGTGTGAGACTTATTTAGGATCAACATTACACTTTTGGGTTTTTTATTGTGTTTAAGCATTGAATTTTGATTTAGGATAGGCAATATCTTATAAAGCAAGAGTAAGCATATTTGTTTTCCTTTGGGATTATTGAAGTACATCTTTCCTTGCAAAGTTGTATGAGTTGTGTGATTATACATAAAAGATGAGTGCGATGCTTTTCTTGTGATTATCCCCTTTGATCTAGTCCTAAACAGGGTTTAAGTAAATAGAGTGATAATGATTAGACAGTCGAATAAATAAATGTGTACAAAGTTCTATCTACTCCAATGTTTTGAGTTGCTTAGTAACTAGGGGTATTCATTACCAACGTTTACTTTTACATTAAACATCAACTTGAAATATGAGTATGCAAAAGCACTTTAAGTGTGTGACTTGTTGAGTAACCAGGTGCATCCATCACAAATGCTTGTATTCACGTCAAAAAGCGAGTGACAACTTAAAGACAAAGAATAATTTGCAGTAAAACAAAAAAACTCTCTAGTTTGCTACCTTGTTTGTGGTAGTGAGAAGGGGTGATTGCAGGTTGAGTTGTTACATGATTCAATTGTGTTGGTCGCATGATAAATATGATTGAGTTTGGAATATGTATGGATATTTGAACTAGAGAATATGAGTATGCTTAGTTTTTCTTTATTTGCTATTGTTGTGTACTGAATTGAACATTTGATGTTTGCATAATAGGTCCTTTGGGTGTGATAAGTTAAGCCTGACTATGATTATTGTCCTTTGTTTTTATGGTTTTTCTTTTGCTTGAGGACAAGCAAACATTCAAGTTTGGGGGTATTTGATGTGGGAATTTATTTCACACATTTTCTTAGTTTTAATTATTTTGTTTAGAGTGTTTTGTATTTTCTTAGCTCATTTCTCTAGAATTTAGGTGTCTTTTACATTTATTTAATTCTTAGGAATTCTTGGCATTTTGCAGGTGTTTAATTATTGAATTAGGTTGAAATTGGGCTGATGTGAAGAGGCAGAATTTGTGCCAGGCCTAGAGAACAAGTCCTAGTTGCGCTGATCTAGTCAAACCAGAATACTGCTCGCTTTTTGGGTTCTAACTGGAGCTACAGACCTTGGTTCTATATGTTGTTTGGCTTTCTGGAAAGATAAGATGTAGGCCTAAAACTTTTATGAAGATCCCAAAACCCAGTTCTACCGTTTTGAAGTTCAAAACTTAGCAGAAATGGAAAAGTTCGAATCTGTCCAGAAGTTTACTGCAGCCCATACCCTATTTTGGTTTTCAGCTTGTATCTGGAGTTTTAGAAGACAGAATAAATAAAGCCTAGAAAGCTGAGAACGAGATCTAAAACTTTTATGAAGGGTCCAACTCCAAAGTGTCTCATTCTGGTGCTCTAAATTTAGCTGGGAGTTGAGTAATAAAATCAGCCTAGAATTCCGGATTTCAGCCAGCAGATACGGGGGAAATCTGTTTTAAAATTCAAAAAAAGGAGAATCGGTTGGGAGAAGAGGAGGGCCAGCAAACACGAGGGGGATGGCAAGTAGATAAGGAAGGAGAAAACTCAGAAAATATGAAATTCCGAGAGGAGGAAAAGCCAGGAATTCTAGGAAGAAAAAAAAAGCTAGAATTCTGAGAGAAAGAACGGAGCGGAGGATTTTTGCAAATACAAAGTTCTTTTCCTTTCTCTGATTTTTATTTTATTTTTTTTATTTGCTGAATTGTTATTAAGGATGTTGAATGCGAATTTATGTTTGAGAAATAATTGAATTTATTTATTAGTTATGATTTACTAGTTTTCTTATCCTAGGGCTAGGATGTAGCCATTGAATTTTTGATATGAATTGAGTATGGTTGTATTGAATATCCTTTGTTAATTGTAATTTGATGATTTCGGTTTTCATTCTTGGAATTTACTGGCCATGAATTGCATGCTTAAGATGTTGAATGAAGTAACGAAAGTTGAAGTTCAATATTAGTTGGTGAATTTATCAAACATTGGTAGTGTAGTTTAGAAATAAATGCACACCCTTGTGACCTACATTCAAGAATTTCACAGATCATAATGACTTTATATTAATTTCTATGATCACGAAAGTAGACATAGGATTATAGGTACAGATGTTATGCCTTGAAAGAGGATATCACATAAAAAAAAGAAATTCGGTCATTGTAATTAGCAGAATATTAACAATCAAATTTAAATTCATTGAAGGAATTCAATTGATGAAATCCAAGCCCTAGGAACCTTTCATATTTGATTTTTCAGGTTAAGAAATTACAGTTAGTCACATCAATTTGGGGTCATCTAAATAATATAGAAAATTTATAAATTGGTACTTGAATCGCCTCCTTCTGGAAACGATACTCTTTTTGCCCAGTTTTACTTGTCACGACCTATGCACTTGTGGTAGAGTCTAGGGACTATCAAGTTTTTGGGACATACCTTAGGAAAACCGAAGAAGGGATGAAGCACGTCGAAGTCGCCGCCTCGCCGGACGTCGAAGAGACTCGCGGACGCGCAGAAGGGGCCAAGGGGGAGATCAATCTGGGAAGGAAGGAAGAGATCTAGATCTAGGGTTCCTCTCTAGAATCCAACCTCCGCCTCAGCCGTTCGAAAATTGAAATATAGAGTATGGGCTATGGGCTCTATCTAGCGGGCTGAAAGCTTGTAGGCCTGCCCCTGCAGGCTGCAGGCTTCGGGCCTGCAGCTGTCGCCTATGAGCCTGCGGGTTTAAATGGGTAACCCAGATTCGGGTTGGGTCGGATCGGGTCTATTGATAAACGATTCAAACTGGACCCAAAAAAAGAGTTGGGTTGGGTCGAGATTAGGTTGATCCTGACCTAATCCGAAAAATAAAATGGGTTCAAATTTAGGACCCGGCCCGGCCCCACGGGTTCTAAAACTCGGGTCGGGCCGGGTCTATACGAGTCGGGTCGGATCGGGTCTCAGGTCAACCCGACCCATTTGCAACCTTAATTTAAACCTACCTCTATAAGATAGAAATCTACCTTTTCAACTGGCTTATCTTTTTCTCAATTTTCTTTAATAGTGGCAACCAGTCATTTCTACAAAGTTCTTTGTTGCATAGAAGCAGTCCTAAATAGCAAATAAATAAATAACTTACCGCGACATTATCACTATGATATAACTTATAAAAAAGAAATAACCATGATGAATAGTTCTAGATTGGATATGTCAGAAATTTTAGTTGATCTCACATATTCATGGACCTATCTAGTTACTAGATGAAGTTTTTAGAATATAGTGACTAGCTAGCTAACATGATATCAGAACCAGCACATACCTATTTGTTTTTACCACCATTCCCTTTCATAGATAACTGATAGTGAAATGGTGTGCAATATAAGCCCAAAGCATATCTACTTGATTTGGATAAGGTCATCGCACAGGATAAGAAGATAAGAACGTTCCACAAAATGGTAAATCAGGTCGTCTTGACAAATAGCTTAATATTTGTTTTTTTTTACAAGTGATAAGGCTATTATTCTTCTGTGCATCTCTATCGACAATGCTGTCGGGATCAACAAGTTGTCTCTCGGGACGCATGCTGTTGGATTAAATATTGTCAACATAAGATTGTTCAAATGCACAAAAGAATTTCGCATCTAGATCGGGTCATGGCTTTACACATAATTGCTATCACTTTTGATTAATTTGGGTCGTCATTTCTAGAATTCGATTTGAATTATTCTCGTTAGTACCTTTGTATATATGTCCCTCTCAACATCGATCATTGATTTATATTCAACAAAGATAAAACAAAGTGTCAATCATCTTGTTTATTAAAAAATATTAAATTATAAAAATCGTCTTAAGATTTATATTTATTATGCTTATATCCAGCCGTTTGTAAAATTTACACTTATATCTAATTAAATTAATCGCATTAGTAAAACTGTTTAGCCCATATGAAAAATTAAAATTGTTGTTCTTAGATTGCTGTTGTACTACTTAAAGTTATTTTGATCATTTTTGAAATTTTTTTGATATAGTATTTGGATTCAATTTAAAGTTAATGATTTTGACTAACGTTTTGTTAAATTATGAATTAAAATATTTAATAAAAATAAATCTCAGGAGGGCGGATGTAGAAAAAAAGAGCAATTATTTGTAATAATAGTTATAGAAAATTTTGTTATGGCCAAGCGACCTACTCATATTGGTTGCGCAACTTTGGTCAACATGTTCATCATTAAGGTTTTGCTTCGGTCTCCTTTGTATGTTTACATGATTGTTATGTAGATAACATTTCAATAGTTGGATTAAAGAAAGAGAGACAGATATTTGATCTCTGTATTAGTTTAGCCGGTTAAGAGTTTCCAAAATTTCACGGAAATTTAGGATGCCATCCTTCATATCTTGATATCTTAAAGTATCCTCAGCAACTCAGCATCTATTACCGCCTCCCCTCCATCCATAATTCTTTCTCGCTTCTCCAATCTAAACCCCATTACCAACCTAAAGGAGTTCGCCCTTTATTAAAAAAAAAAGCTTGATAAAAAAAATAAAAAAATAACTCGAATATAGTCGGATTTTTTAAATAAGAGAGATAAAAAAGTAGTTTTAATATAGAATAAGATTTCTACATTATATGAAAAAAAAATCTATATAGAATATTGCAAAGTTAGATTTCTACTGATTGAGAATTATAAATTTTTTTTTTCCAAAAGTGCTCTTAAATTTTTAGATAGAATAAAATAAGTTTTTCTATTTATTAAGAGCACAATAAATATTTTTTTTAACATGATTGACTGTCAAAATAATATTAATGATGCTAGAGGGATTGATCCTTTATCATTTCTTTTGCAGGGTTTGTCAAGGACGAGTTAGAAACCATAGAGATAGATCATGACAAATGAACTCAATTAGTTTAGCATGCTAAGAATTAGTGACTGCAGGGAGTTTCTCCTGTGATACTGAATTTCAGTTAACAACTCGCGATATTTGTGTACTTCAGGTATACAAATATTCTCTCTGCAACATTTTACATTATCTTTAGCATCTTTGCCAAGCACAAGAAAGAAAGGTAAGCATGTACAGATTAATTTAATGTGTTGGTCCATTGAAATTTTATAAGATGGATACAGCGACACAGGTATCTTCAGCAAGAACAGATGATGACATTGGTGCATGTTGGGTTATTTAGTACAGTGGACATAAGGACATCAAGAGGAGGCGAATGGTGACAACATAGTGGTTGTTTCTAATGTCCTTTCACCAACATCAAAATCAAATTATTATCTATGCAGCACTATAGGCAATACAAGGATTCTGAAACTGATCTGTGCCAACTCGCTGGACCGGTGCCAAAACAAGGCATGCATGTCTGCCATGGTACCATGGAGTATCATAAGGCATCAAATATGTAGGGCTTGTGTGTGTTTGTGAGTGCATCTCATGGCATCACATATGCCATGAAGCCATTAATCAGCACATCCACCAACACTAGCATTTAAATCCTTGTAATCACATTGTAAACGAGACAGAAAAAACTTGGCACTACATGAAAGAACAATAAAACATAACAACCACCTCAGCATTATAACACATTTTCTAATATTCAGCCTTAAATTACGAGACAGACAAAATATCATATTCATTGCTTCTCCAGCTAATAAGGAATGTCTTATAAAGATGTAAAAATCAATAAAACTGAGCTAATCTGCAAGGGTGCCAATCTAGCCAGTGTCATATGGCTACGAAATATTAATTGGCAAAAGAAAATCAGAAGAAAAATATTAATTGACAGCCAACGCTGATGAGCCTTTTCAAACTCCCAAATCTGTTTGAAGTTACAATGCACGAGAGGAAGCGCTTTTCCATTTCATGAGCAACTTACTCAAGACAGCATGTAAATAGATATTTTAATAAGAAATTAACATTAGAGAGAAATGCTGCTCATGCACAGGCAGAGAAGAAGCTTGTAATCATGGTTAACTTATCAACCTAAAAGAGTAATCATTAGTTCATAGATTTTCAAAGAAAAAAAAATTCATATTAAGATTTGAAAACTTTATTCAATGAAAGCATCTTCCTGCGAATGGATATCTGTTACCACCCAATACAACAATAATTTGAATGACCTGGTTGGTAAATAAGCAGATATATTATTGCAATGACTGTAGTGACATTTATAAAGCCACATGTAGTTGCAAATGCACACAAAGCCACATGTGCATATATGTGAACACCGTTATGCATGCATGCATCATCACGGGGACATGCAGCAAGCTGACATATTATAATAATTGACAAAGTTTTTCACATCTCTTGTTTGGCTTTATGAATATTTCTTTTATAATTTTATATGGTTCTGAGCAAGTGATGATATACATACTGCAACTTCGAGATTCTTTAATGATGAGCGGTTTGATTTCTTCTCGGACATGCCAACTGCCTTAACCAAATTGTTAGTAGATATAATTATCGAAATATCATGACGAGGCCCTCTATGATATTTTCGATGTTGAGACCAGCTTGCTCCAAATGGCCAGGAGTTTGTATCCTCTCTGGTTCATGAAGGGAAGAGGTCTAATTTGAATCACCCACCATTTATATACTACATAATAATGAATGGTTGAACGGATCTTGTTTCAACTAAAGAGCTCTAGTTCAAATCACCCACTGTCTGAATATCGTGCAACAATCGGTGCCTGAATTGTACAAAATTGAAAGGGAAACTTCTAGCCTTGTGATTACTACTTGTACATATTAACATCACCCTATATATACCAAATGAAGGCTCTGTTTTGAGTACTTAGTCTGACTAAATCTGCAACAAGCTCTTTTACATTGCTCAGAGCAATATACAGATATGTGGGTACGTACGTATATAGTAAGTTATTATTTAGCACTTAACATGCACTAGTTGATCTTTCATCAAAGCTTTCTTATGAAAAAAGTCCATGCTTTTACTCATAGCCAGTGTAAGCCACCAAATAGCAAACTACATTAGTAATATATTTTAATGTGCAAAATTTTTCTATGATGATGATACTATTCCTATCATTCTCTAGACTTTCACATGTATGATGCAAGTGCAAAGAAACATGATGGATGGCTGAAATCTTGATCTTATTCAAGATCTATATAGATAGGCACACTTATTCAAATATTCTTAAAAGCCATGGATGTGTATGATACAAGAGATATGTGAACAACATCCCTTCGTAGAGAGTACACTAAAAGGATCGTTGGTTACTTTAAAAAATTTAGACTATGAAGGTTCTCGAAACAAATTGCATGGGCTTGTCTTCACTATAAGAAAAGTTATGTATGCCGACATTTACCTACCGATGTTAGGTAGAAGCAACGGTAATTTTGGCTCCAGCCGACGTTTCTAAATAGCATCGGCAAGTATATAATTACGACGATACGTATTAACGTTGTTGGAGGCTAAATAGGAAAAGAAGGGAAGGGATTAGATGATGCTTAAAAGCATCGTCAGAGTCCAAATGAGTCAGGACCAAGGACAACACTTATAAGCATCGTCGGAGTCCTGGACTTTACAAGGCAGCGCTTAAGACGACACTTATAAGTATTGTCGGAGGCTAACTCCCACATTGCGAAAACCCCAGCGCCCGACCTACACTAGCCATCATTTTCCATCGACCCTAGCCCCCTTTTTCTCCTCTCCGACGTCGACCGGCCGACCCCAACCCTGGATCGAGCTCTGCCTCCGCCCGAGTTATATTTCTCCTCCTCCCTCCTCTTCAGCGCTGACCGACCAACCCCAACCTCCGATCGAGCTCCGCCTCCGCCCAAGGTTTCTTTCTCCCCCTCTCTCCACTCTGGCGCCTCTTCTCCTTAATCATTTGTATGCTTTAGATACAATTTACAAATGTTTTTTTTAGGGTTGTTGGATTCCGCATTGGTTGGATCAACTAGCTGTGCCATGGTGTGCACAGGCCTAGTTCTAGGCACATCTCCCTGATTCCTTGTATTATCTAATTCTATAATTATTTTAAATTTATTATATGCAATTATTAGTTATTTTTAGGAAATAGTATCCAATGGTTACATTGTTCTAATGATCATGGCTCCCAGTCTCACCTCTTACAATTAAAAAAAAATGAAGAGAGAAAAGAGTATAATAAGATATGATAGCAATCAGGTGGTATGCAAAAAAAACAAAATTTACATTTAGATAAACCTGATTAATAATATCGCAGTTAGGATGTGCCAACAGGTAATTGGTTCTAGGAGAAGATGGAAAACTAAAAGAAACAAGGATTCTGAGTGTGTGAAACATTTTATTTCTGCTACATTGCTATCCAATTTATCCACTATGAGTGCATGATGTCAAATTTTATGTTATGGAGTGTCGTACGAAGATAGACTACTAAAAGGGCCTTTCCGTTGGGGATCCCGGTCCCAGGAGCATGGAGCAGTAGAGAGGTGTCCATATATGTATGATTTTGGCATATGATAAAACTAAATTTTGATAACATAAATTAATTTTGCACTTCATATTTGAGGCTTATGTTATAGAGTGCAGGCAATCTAGCTATCTGTCAATTCGTTTAACTAGCATGATTGTTGTTTAGCATGTGGTGATTTGATCTATCTATCATGGATGCTGTGAATTTCTACAAATTATCTTTTTTTTTTTGTGCCATTTCGATAGAAAAATCTCATGATATTATTGAGTAGAGGATGTTTGACTGATCACTATGAATCAGTCAAACTATATAAATGATAGAGACATGTCGTGATTATCCAAATAGTTAAAAGGCTAAGCTGAACAAGCATCAAGGAAAAATAAAAAAACCAATGCATGACTTGGCATCAACTAATTTTGCAATTCAGCAAGCAATAAACAATCACATACTCCATAATTACATGCATGATGCAAAGAAAATATTTTAGAATAATGATCAGCTGTGTTAAGTGAATGTATTATTCTATTTAATTTCAAATAATTTTTATGCCATCCTTCTTCGTACCCTAATTTTGTTTATCTTTTACATAAGCTGCAGTTTAATCAGTATTCTAATATAATGGACAAAAATTGGATAAATAAGTCGAGATTCAGTGCCGAATATTTGGATGGAGTTCAGAATTTTATTAAATTTGCTTTTGAGAAATCTAATATGAACGAAAAAATTTTATGTCCATGTCAAAAATGTGTAAATAATTCTTCTCTCGTTCCAAAAATTGTTAAAGAACATTTAGTGTGGAATGGTTTTCTAAAGAGTTATATATACTGAATGGGTATTTAATGAAGAGTCCATATTGTCGTCTCTGCGTAACCAACCCTCCTATATAAAATACACCTCTAGTTTTGGATCTAGTAACACAGAACGAAATCCTATAGGAGAAGATAATATAGGGGCTTACTCAGAGATGCTCTTAGACATAGTATTAGAAATTTAATAAATTTTAGTGAAGGACAAGAAATAGCTGTAATAGGTGATGAGCATACAGTTACTGATTTTATGCATGTTGAGGAATCTATATATTCTGATAATGACACAGTTCGGTATCATAACTTGGTGAAAGATTGTGATCAAGAACTATATCTGAGTTGTAAGAATTTTATAAAGATTTCTTTTCTTGTGCATTTATTTTATTTAAAATATTTGAATGGGTGGTTTAGCAAGTCTTTTACTATGCTTCTTCAATTATTAAAGTACGCATTTTCGAAAGGTATTAATTTGCCAAAAAAGTAGTAAAATGGTTGGATCTTGGATGCAAGAAGATACACAGTTGTGCGAATGACTGTATTTTATATCGTGATAAATATATTAACCAAGAGTCGTGCCGAATATGTGGATCTTCATGATGAAAAAAATATAAAGAAGACGAGCATGATTTGTTGAATGAAATAGATGCTACACGGACTAAGAAAAAACCGGCTAAAGTTTTGAGGTATTTTTCTCTCATACCTAGATTGAAAAGAATGTTTGCATCATCGAAGATAGCTTCCTTGATGAGATGGCATGATGAAGGTTATACAAAGGATGGAATATTAAGACACCCAGTGAATAGTTTAGAATGGAAAGCATTTGATTATACGCATCACGAATTTACTTTTGATGTTCGCAGTGTCAGGCTAGGTTTAGTTACTGATGGATTTAGTTAATTTCGAATGATGAGTTCTACATACAGTAATTGGTCGGTTGTTTTGATTTCATATAATTTGCCACCATGGACGTGTATGAAATAGTCTTTACTCATTTTGTCAATGGTTATTCTAGGTGATAAGGGCCCTGGTAATGATATTAATGTTTTTCTGTAGCCTTTAATAGAGGAATTGAAGCAGTTATGGGAGGGTATTGATGCATTTGATGCTTTCGCTGGCCAAACATTTAAATTGCGTGCAGCTTTTATCTAGACTATCAATAATTTTTCTACATATACTAATTTATTTGGTTGAAGCACTAAGGGGTGTATTGTATGTCTTGTGGAGATTCAATCCATTCGTATTGGTTAAAACATAGAGAAAAGTTCTGTTATATGAGCCATCATCGATGGTTAGAAGCGAGCCATCTATTTCGATTTTAGAATAATCTGTTTGATGGTACCATAGAGTTGCGATCTGCCTCTATTCCACCAACTAGAACTGAAGTTCTTAAACAAATGCATGGCACCAATTATATACCCAGTAAGGTCTCCAGATGTTCAAAGAAGAGGGGAATGGAGGATGCTGGCTGCTTAATGAACAAAGGGTTAATAGCAGAGGTTTTTGAGAATGCTGACAACTTCTTCGAGAATCATGACAACATATAAGGATAGAAAAATGATGATGACACAATGGCAGCATCTACATAAAAATATTTATAAAAAAAGGAGCATTTTTTTGATTTACCTTATTGGGATTATAATCTTCTTCGACATATTGATGTGATGCATATAGAGAAGAATGTTTGCGATAACTTGATTGAAACATTGTTAAATCTTGATGAAAAGACCAAAAATAATTTGAAAGCACGTCTTGATTTAAAAGACATGAGTATAAATCAAGAGTTTTATCCGAAAGAGTTTGCCAATGATAAATTTTTTATACCTCTGGCATGTTATACAATGTCTACTCAAGAGAAAGATTGTTTTCTAATGGTTTTGAAAAATATGAAGGTTTCAGATGGGTATACATCGAATATTTCACGATGCGTAAACCTTAAACAACGAAAACTTTCAAATCTTAAAAGTCACGATGGTCATATTTTGATGCAAAATATCTTTCTATTGGCTTTAAGATTATCAATGCTGGAATAAGTTTTTGCAATTGTTTCTCAATTTTTCTGTAGTGCTACTTTAGGAACGGATTTGTCCCACTTCTGAATGGACAAAGGGTGGCCCCGCAAGCCAAGAAAATTAGTGTTTTCCATTTGCCATACAGTTCCTCAAAACTTATACAGTTCTGCTCGGAAAAAAAAGAGAGAGAGACTTGGCGGATCTCAAGGTGGCTAGATTGCATCTCAAAGTATTTTTTTGGCATTCTAAGTTGTTGCAAACTACTGTATCAGGTTCACATCACATGACATATGGAGTGGGAAATAGAGCAGTGCAGCTTTTTAACAAATAAGCCACCCAGGGCACAAGATTTAAAGAATGCCGCACGACTCAAATTGAAAGGGACATTTGAGAAAGTGTCAAACTAATTTGAATTGGGGAAACTTGAACTTGAATGAATATTAACCTATGGTGCCTGATTGCCATGTTATCACAAATTCTTGTCTAAAATTAGTTAATTAGCTTTTAGCCCTTGTTACGTATAATAAGAATAGGGGTGGCAAAATATGACCCGACCTGCCAATCCGACCCGTCATAAACAGGTTTGGATTGGGCCTAAATAGGTTCGGGTCGTAAACAGGTCGACTCGTTTAACCTGTTTATTAATTAGGTCGGATACGGAATTTAGATGTCTGACTCGTTTACACCGTTTAACCCGTTTAACTGTTGGGCAGGTTAAACAGGTCTAAACAGATTAAACGGATTAAACAGGTTAAACTGGTCTAAATAGATCGGGTTGGGTAGATTAAACAGGTTGGATTGGGCAGGTTAAACAGGTCTAAACAGGTTAAACGGGTCGGGTTGGGCAAACAGATTAAATAGATCGGGTCGGGTTGGGTAAACAGATTACCTATTTATTAAACATGTTAAATAGATCGGGTCGGGTTATTTGTTTATTAAACATGATAGGTTCAGATTGTAATTTCTGACCAATTTAATAAACAGGTTGGATTCATGTTTATAATTTTCTGACCCGACCTGCATGTGATCCGATCTATTTATGACCTGATCTGACCCGATTTCTACCCCTAAACAAGAAGGGCCACGGTTCCATTCCCTTGGGTTATTCATCTTCTTTCACGATTATCAAGCTTTGGCTCGCGGAAAAGATGCCGAAAACTCTTACTCCCTCTCACAAAGATGCCTGTGGGAAAAAAAATCTCCCAACTCCTACTCTTCTTGACAAAACCATTCTCTAACCTATTAAAAAATAAAAACATCAACTACTCTCAAAGTCAACACTATCCATCTCTAACCAGATAACAAGAATGTAAGACTCAACCTAACTAATACAAACCAGCACAAAAGATAAAATAAAAAATATATATATTTTTTTAATGATGAGTTGAAGTTTGCAAAGGCTCCATCAAAGGTGGCATCCACTGCAACGATAAGTAAACCGAGTACCGCCAATATAAGAGTTGAAGATCATCGACCATCCTCCCTATCCACCACTCAACCTTTCTTCACTCAGACACACGCCAGACGAGCACAGCCGCCAGCCCATGGCGGCGGGAACCCGAACCCCCCACGTCGCCATCCTCCCAAGCCCCGGCATGGGCCACCTCATCCCCCTCGCCGAGCTCGCCAAGCGCCTCGTCTTCCACCACGGCTTCGCCGCCACGTTCATCACCTTCTCTGACTTCCCCTCCCCGGCGCAAGATGCCTTCCTCAACTCCCTTCCCCCTGGCCTCTCCTCCCTCTCACTCCCTCCCGTCCCCCTCGACGACCTCCCGGCCGATGCCCGCATCGAGACCCGCCTCTGCCACGTCGTCGCCCGCTCCGTCCCCCGCCTCCGCGACATCCTCGCCACCCTCAAAGTCACCACCCCCCTCGCCGCCTACGTCATCGACGTATTCGGCGGCGACACCCTCTGCATCGCCAAAGAGCTCGGAGTTCCCCACTACATGTACTGCACCACCAACTTCACGGCGCTCTCCCTCCTGTTCTACGTGCCCACCCTTCACCGGACCACCTCATGCGAGTACCGGGACCTCGCCGAGCCGGTCGTCCTCCCTGGGTGCGCGCCCATCAGGGGAGAGGACCTTCTGGACCCCATGAAAGACCGGACCAACGAGGCCTACACGTGGCTCCTCCACATCGCCGAGCGTTCAAGAGAGGCCGAGGGAATTCTGGTGAACAGTTTCGTGGAGATGGAACCGGTGGCCTCCAGGATTCTCATGGAGAACGAACCGGGGAGGCCGTCGCTCTGGCCGGTCGGGCCGCTAATCCGGGCCGGTTCGAACGACGGCGACGAGAATTGCTCCAAGTGCTTGGAGTGGTTAGACCGTCAACCTAGTGGGTCGGTTTTATTCGTCTCTTTCGGGAGTGGTGGAACCCTGTCCATGGAGCAGCTGAGGGAGGTGGCCTTTGGGCTGGAGATGAGCGGGATCCAGTTCCTGTGGGTGGTCCGGTGTCCAAGCGACACAGAGGCTTATGGGGCCTTCTTTGGCGACAAGGGCGCTGAGGACCCACTCAGCTATTTGCCGGAAGGGTTCTTGGAGAGGACCAAGGGGTCCGGTTTGGTGGTCCGGTTCTGGGCTCCACAGGTTGAAGTGCTGAGCAACGGTTCGACCGGGGGTTTCTTGACTCACTGCGGGTGGAACTCGACCCTGGAGAGCGTAGTCCGTGGCGTGCCCATGATTGCCTGGCCGCTGTACGCCGAGCAGAGAATGAACGCAGTGATGCTGTCGGAGAGCGTGAAGGTGGCGATGAGGCCGGAGGTTGGAAAGGACGGCGTGGTCCGGAGGGAGGAGATATCGAGGGTGGTGAAAGAGTTGATGGAGGGGGAGGGAGGGAAGGCGGCGAGAGACCGGATGGCCGAGCTCCGGGAGGCGGCGGCCAGGGCCTTGACGGAGGAGGGATCGTCTTACAAGGCGCTTTCCGAGGTGGCTGGAAAATGGAAAGCTGGAATAGCCGTGTGAGAAACGGATGGCGTTTGTTTTGTTGTTTGGACATTTCTCTGGTGATAAAATAACGTGCGTCTATTTTGACTGTTTCCTCGGTTTTCCCATGTTGTTGTTCATCGGTGTGGCTTTTTCTTCTTCTTCTTCTTCTTTCTTTCTTTCTTTCATTCTTTGTTTTTTTTTTTTTTTAATCAACGGTGCTTCATTTTATAGACCTCTAACGTGAATACAGCCTGGCATATTAAAAAAAATGAATAAAATAAAGAGTGTGGGATGCAATCTAAGCTAGTTCAGAAAACTTCCCCAATGTGCCGGGCAACATAAGAGATGACCCAGTCTGCTGCACTGTTCGGCTTCCGGTATATATAAGCAATCTGACAGGAGGTCAGCTTCTGCACCAATCTACTGAGTGTCCCGTATCAAGGGATGGCCATCCCCATATGTATTCACTCCTCGTATCCAGTCAATCACTGTAGAAGCATCATCCTCGAAAAAAATGTAAAGCACCCGTCTCGCATACAAAATGTCCTTCCAAGCTGCCCCCAGCTCCACTCCCATGGCAGTCATACCAGGTGTGCTCCACCCCCGACAGCAATAGAACTATCCCTATGGTTTCTGATCACAAAGCCCATGCCTTCGGGCGCCATCCTCCGCCATGACCGGTGTGGCTTTTGCTGATCTCTCAAATGTACTCTTTAATGCTTCCGGCCTTTGTACTTCGTATCGATCGTAGATGGGTGGATCTGATCTTTGTTCATGAATCGTAGGTTTTTTTCTTTATTATGATTGTTGAGGGAACTAGAATAATTACGTATTCAGAAAAAGATTATTTTTTTCCAGAGGCTCCCCTTTTTTATCTTTTCTTTTTTGTGGACAAGACCGAAAGCGCAATTAAAACTTTGCAAAAAAAGAAAAAAAAGATAGCGACAGGAATTTATTGTGTTCATAAATTTGGAGTGGCCCAGCTTCACTTGATTCCTCCACAAGACGACGGCAAGTTGGCCTTCTGAAAATGAAATTGGAGAGACCGCTTCACTTGATTCCTCCATAGGACGGCAAGTTGGCCTTCGGAAAATGAAATTGGAGAGACCGCGGTTCTATTTGTAAATCTTCCTTTGCTGCTTTCCCTCTATATACTTTGTCTCTTACTTATAAGTTCAGCTTTAATTCAATAAATTGGCGAAAGTATTTTGTTAAAACAGCAAGCTCTGACACGCACAAACAGTAACTCTGGTACACACAAACAATAACTCTGGTACAAACAAAAGTTACTGTTAGTTCTGTTAGTATGAGTTGTTAACTGTTTGATTAGTCAAACAGTTACAATGGACAAGGAGATTAGTTATAGATTAATAGTTGGATTAACTGTTTTCTATTAGTAAAAACTGTAATTAGTTATTTCAGTTAGATCAGCAGCTCTCATTTTATTTAAACATAGCATTGTAAACTGATCATCTCATCTTGAAATACAACTCTATTTTTTCTCAGACTCTATCTCATTCTCTTCCTCATTCTCTCCCTTTCTCAACCTTCGTTCCTTCCAACTTCACATGGTATCAGAGTGAGCTTCTGATGCTGCTCATGGTTCAAATTTTGTTCCCCTGTTTAATTCGGAAGAAGATACTATGGAGAATCCATACTATCTTCATCATGGTGAGAGTCCTGGAGCTAAGCTGGTTTCCCAAGCGTTGCTTGGTGACAACTATGCCTTATGGAGTAGATCAATGGAGATGGCACTCGGTGCCAAGAACAAGATTTATTTCATTGACGGATCTGTGATTATGCCAAGTCCAGAAGATCCCCTTTACTCTGCTTGGAAGAGGTGTAATCACATGGTGAGTTCATGGATCTTGAACTCTGTTTCTAAAGAGATTGGAGCAATCTTACTCTATATCAACAGTGCGCGTGGTGTTTGGCTCGACCTCAAAGAAAGGTTTTCCTAAACAAATGGTCCTCGTATCTTCCAAATGAAGAAAGCCATTTCATCTCTGAATCATGACAATGCCTCAGTTAGTTCCTATTTCGCCAAACTCAAGTCATTATGGGATGAATTAGGAAGCTATAGATCACTTCTTACCTGTTCATGTGGAGCCACTAATAATCTTGCACATTATCAGCAAGAAGAGTATGTGATTCAGTTTCTCATGGGGCTAAATGAATCATTCTCTCATATTAGAGGGCAAATACTGTTAATCGATCCACTTCCATCAATTAACAAAGTGTTTTCACTGATTCTACAAGAAGAAAAGTAGAGAGAAGTCTCTGATGCACTTACACAAAATTCAAAATCTGTTGCTCTGCTTGGAAAGTCTTTCAATACTTCCGGGCATCCAAGCCATGGTTTTATAAGAGTTTTCAATAGATCGGGTAGTTACAATGAAAGGAAAAGACCTCTTTGCAGTCACTGTGGCGTTTTAGGACACATGGTTGACAGATGCTATAAAATCCATGATTATCCACCTGGGTACAAACTGAAGCGAAGAAACTTTGCCCCAAGTTCAGCAAATCAGGTGCAGGTGGCTTCAACCTTCGTCAAAGGATGTTCTGATGTTCCACAGCCTCCACGGATGGCTTCAACCTTCACTAAGGGAGTGTTTGATGCTCCACAGTCTCCACAGTTCCCTTTTAGTCGAGAGCAATGTCAGCAGCTGCTTGCTCTTGTTCAACCGCAAGCTGATTTGGGATCCAACAAGTCTCCTGTTCAAACACAGTCCCCTATTTTTTAGCCAGGTAGCTACTCAAGTCCTCAAGAACAGTCTCTGGCCAATCTGACAGGTAAAACTTCTGTAGTTTGTAATGCTTCTATCAGTTTTAACCTGATGCATCCATCTGGGTCTTAGATACAAGGGCCACAGATCATATAGTTTATTCCATTTCCTTCCTTAACAACATCACAGCCACTGTTTCAAGGCATGTGAAACTGTCCAATGGAACTTCAGTTGCTGTTACTCACATAGGGAGTGTCAAATTATCTAAACACATCACTCTTCACAATGTTCTTTGCATACCATCTTTTTCTTTCAATCTCATTTCAGCTAGTTCTCTACTCAAGCATCAAAATTGCTGTCTAATCTTCTTATTGGGATTTTGCTTCATTCAGGACCTATGCTTATGGACAACGATTGGTCTTGCTAAAGAAAGAGGTGGTTTGTTCTACTTGCTGAATACTTCAAATAACTCTTCTAGTTATCTAGTAAACAATGTTTTCAATACAGTTTCAAACATTTGGCATTATAGATTAGGTCATCCTTCATCTACTAAGTTGAATTTTCTGCATAATGTTATACCTGAAATAAACGTGCATCATATAAATCAATGTGATGTTTGTCCTCTTGCCAAACAGCATAGATTACCTTTCAAGTCTAGTACAATAAAGTCTGCATCTCCATTTGATTTGGTACATTGTGATTTATGGGATCCATTTAATGTTCCAGCACTTGATGGTTCTAAATATTTTTTAACTATAATTGATGACTATAGTAGATCTACTTGGGTTTATTTGTTGAAGTCCAAAGCACAAACACAGTCCGCTATTATATCCTTCTTTGCCCTCATTGAGACCTAATTTAACTTCAAAATCAAAAGTGTTAGATCCGACAATGATTCATAATTTAACCTTAGAGAATTCTTTCTTTCAAAAGGGGTAATCCATCAAAGAACATGTGTTAAAACTCCACAACAGACTGGAGTTGTGGAGAGAAAATACCAACATTTACTAAATGTTGCTCGAGCCCTTAGATTTCAAGCATAATTGCCTCTCAAATTTTGGGGAGAATGCATTCTTACTACTACCTATCTCATAAATAGACTTTCAAGCTCTTTACTCCAAGGTAAAACACCTTTCGAGCTTCTATTTTCATAAAAACCAGATTATAACCACATTAGAACTTTCGATTGTTTGTGCTTTGCCTTTTCATTAAACCGAGCCAGATCTAAATTTGATTCAAGAGCCCACAAGTGCATCGTTATTAGCTATCCTTATGCCATTAGGGGTTATAAGGTCTTTGATCTTGAGACCAATTCTATATTTATTAGTCGCAATGTTGTTTTTCATGAAACTATGTATCCTTTCAAATCTGTCCATTTTGATAACACAAATCCTTTCGTTTTTCCAAAACCCATTCTTGAGATAGTTCCTCCTCCTATCAATCATTCTCCTATTGATCCTGTCATACAGAACACTTCCCACATGGAACAACTCCATGTTTCACCCATTTTTTCTTCTCCTATTCCTCCTCCTAGAAGGTCAACTAGGATTCGAAAGAAACCCTCTCATCTTCAACATTATCATTGTCATTTAGCCACCTCATCTTACAAGCTAGTTTTTACCAGCAGCACAGATCTTTCTAAATCAAGTAATCCTCATGATATTTCTTAATATCTTGGCTATGACAAACTCTCTCCTTCTCATTGTGCCTATACACTTAGTCTTTTCAATATTGAGGAACCTACCTCTTTGGAACAAGCTGCTAAAAGTCCTAAATGGTGTGAAGCTATGGCTAAGAAAATCCAAGCCTTGCACGATAATAACGCATGGACTCTCACCATTTTGCCACATGGGAAACATCTTATAGACTGCAAATGGGTTTACAAAAAAAAGCTTAAATCAGACGGCACTCTAGAAAGATTGAAGGCTCGTTTAGTTGCTAAAGGTTACACCCAAAAGGAAGGATTTGATTATTTTGACACTTTTTTCCCAGTAGCCAAGCTTACTTCTATTAGAACTTTGTTGGCAGTAGCTGCAGCTTGCAATTGGCCCTTGCAACAACTTGATGTTAATAATGCTTTTTTGCTTGGTGACTTAAATAAGGAAATTTATATGAAAATGCCTCCTGGATTTGGCTGCAAGGGGGAGTCTTCATCATCACAAGTGGTCTGTAAATTGAATAAATCTTTGTATGGCTTAAAGCAAGCATCACGACAATGGTTTGCTAAGTTCTCTGATCTTTTAATTCAGTAAGGTTTCAAGCAATCCAAAGCAGATTACATATTGTTTACTAAATCAAGAGCTAATTCATTTATTGCTCTCTTAGTATATGTTGATGACATTATACTTGTTGTAAATGATTTAGAAGAAATCAATGCTCTTAAGTTTGCACTTGATCATCAATTCAAAATTAAAGAATTAGGGGCTTTGAAATTTTTCCTGGGCTTAGAAGTAGCCAGGTCTACAAAAGGTATATCAATCTGCCAAAGAAAATTTGCACTACAAATACTTGAGGATGTTGGTTTCACTGGTGCAAGAGTAGCTAAAACCCCAATGGAACGAAACATAAAGCTTGACAGATTTTCTGAAGAACTGTTAGAAGATCCATCAACATATAGACGATTAGCTGGGAGATTACTTTATCTCACTATTACTAGACCTGCCTTGTCTTTTGTTGTTCAAGTATTAAGTCAGTTTTTGGATCAACTAACACAGCCTTACTCGGATGCAGCTCGCACAACTCTTAGATACATTAAAGGTACGCCAGCACAAGGGATTTTCTTTCCAACATCCAATAATCTTCATCTAAAAGTATTCTCAGATTCAGATTGGACAAGTTGTCCAGATACAAGGAGGTCAATAATAGGTTATTATGCATTTTTGGGGAATACATTGGTGTCTTGGAAATCCAAGAAACAAAACATAGTATCAAGGTCATCGGCTGAAGCAGAATATAGAGCAATGGCCTCAGCTACTTGTGAAATTCAATGGCTACTATACCTACTTGCAGATTTGGAAGTAAAACATGATAGGCTAGCAATCTTATTTTGCGATAATCAGGCCGCTCTACATATTGCTGCCAACTCAGTTTTTTATGAAAGAACCAAGCACATAGAGTTGGATTGCCATCTTGTCAGAGACAAAATTCGAGAAGAAATTCTACATACTTTCATGTATCTTCTCATAATTAGCTAGCTGACATTTTTACTAAAGCAATTAGTGGTTCTTTGTTTCATTCATTACTATCCAAGATGAGTGTGCATAATATACACACTCCATATTGAGGGAGAGTGTTAAAACAACAAGCTCTGGCACACACAAACAGTGACTCTCGTACAAACAAAAGTTACTATTAGTTTTGTTAGTATGAGCTGTTAACAGTTTGATTAGTTAAACAGTTACAATGGATAAGAAGATTAGTTATAGATTAACAGTTGGATTAACAGTTTTCAGTTAGCAAAAGGTGTAATTAATTATTTCAGTTAGATAAGCTCTCATTCTATTTAAACAGAGCATTGTAAACGGATCATCTCATCTTGAAATACAACTCTGTTTTTCCTCAGACTCTATCTCATTCTCTTCCTCATTCTCTCCCTTTCTCAACCTTCATTCCTTCCAACTTCAACATATTTCACCTCCTCCTTATGCCCACAAAAAAAAATTAACTTATCGAAACTATGGCTTTCCATAAAGCTTTATGAGTTGGACATAACACTGTGCCACTATTTGAGAACTAGCAAAAGAATTTGACGTAGGACTACGAGTCTGCTGCGAGTTTTCTGTGAGGCTTATTCTTGCACCTTTGAGGATGAATAAGTCGGAGAAGGGAGAACAACTGATTTAAGCCTTCATCCTTAGCTCTCTGAAGAGGAAAGGTGATAGAGACTTCCTAGCTCAGGCTTCGCAATTTCGATTTTGAAGCAATGAAAGTATTCTTCTTTGGAACGTGGTGGTAGAGAGACGGCAATATTTACATGAATGGGGTTTCATGTATCCAATAGTCCTCCCAAAAATGGATATTCTTTTCATTTCTTAGCTTGAAGGAGAGGCAATTCCAAAAGACTGGAAAGTCTTTATTAATGTCTCTCCAAACTAGTGATACCCCAATTAGTGTTTTCCTAGTCCTCATTTCAATATTTCTTCTAGAGTAAACAGTCCATATAATTCTGTTCCATGGCCCATTTTCTTAAAACAATTGTTTCTGTGAAGACCCGTCTGGACATGCGTTTAGTCCAGCATTGATTATGTATTAGATAAATCATGGATACTTATACAGAATCAAAAAACTCACATAATAGCCTTCGACTAATATTTTTAGGTGAGATTCTAGGTTCTTATAGTTTTTTTGCCTATTTAGCTAGCCAAAATGAGTTCATACCAGATAAACTATTGATCTACAAACTCCCTTCTTTCTTAGCTTCACCTATCATCTCCCAATTCACCAAACAACTAAAACAGCCAATCTTATCTTTCCCTTTCCAAAGAAAATTTTGTCTCCATCCATCAATTTTTGCTTGGACCAACTTTGACATGTAATATCTACATAATGCAGATAAGAAAACCTATAGCAATGTAAACCTACCTCCATAAGATAAAAATCTACCTTTTCAACTGGCTTATCTTTTTCTCAATTTTCTCTAACAGTGGCAGCCAGTCATTTCTACAAAGTTCTTTGTTACGTAGAAGCAATCCTAAATAGCAAAGAAATAAATAACTTACCATGACATTATCACTATTATATAACTTATAAAAAAGAAATAACCATCATGAATAATTCTAGATTGGATATGTCAGAAATTTTAGTTGATCTCATATATTCATGGACCATAGTTGATCTCATATATTCATGGACCCATCTAGTTACTAGATTAAGTTTTTAGAATATAGTGACTATAGTTGGCTAACATGATATCAGAACCAGCATATGCCTATTTGTTTTTACCATCGTTCCCTTTCAAAGATAATTGATCGTAAAATGGTGTGAAATATAAGCCCAAAGCAGGTCTACTTGATTTGGATAACGTCATCCCTCAGGGTAAGAAGATTAAAAGACTGTTCCACAAAATGGTAAATCAGGTCATATTGACAAATAGCTTAATATTTGTTTTTTTACAAGTGATAAGCTTTATTCTTTTGTGCATCGCTTCAACAATGCTTCCGTGAAGAACAAGTTGTCTCTCGGGACGCATGCTGTTGGATTAAATAATGTCAACATAAGATTGTTCAAATGTACAAAGAAATTTCACATCTAGATCGGGTCATGGCTTTACACAGAATTGCAATCGCTTTTGATTTGGGTCATCATTTCTAGGATTTGATTTGAATTATGCCAGTTAGTACCTTTGTATGTATATCTCTCTCAACATCGATCATTGATTTATATTCACCAAAGATAAAACAAAGTGTCAATCATCTTGTTTATTAAAAAAAATAAAATTACAAATGCCCTCTTAAGATTTATATTTATTATACTTAAATCGAGCAGTTTGTAAAATTTACACTTCTAATTAAATTAATAGCATTAGTAAAACCATTTAGCCCATATGAAAAATAAAAATTACCCTTGGATGATGAGGAGCATGTACATATTTTCTTATGTTCTTGGATTGTTGTTATACTACTTAAGATTATTTTGATTATTTTTTTTTTGATATGGTATTTGGATTCAATTTAAAATTAATAATTTTAACTAACGTTTTGTTAAGTTATAGGTTAAAATATTTAATAAAAATAAATTTCAGAAGGACGGATGGAGATTTTTTTAATTATTAGATGTAAGTGTCACTTACTTCTAATCTCAAAAAAAAAAAAAAAAATTATTCAAAAAAAAACTGTCCTACATAATAATAGTTCTAGGAAATTTTGTTATGGTCAAGCAACTCATATTGGTTGCACAACTTTGGTCAACATGTTCATCATTAAAATTTTGCTTCAGTATTTTGTAGGTCAAATCTCAATAATTGGATTAAAGAAAACGATACGGATATTTGATCTCTGGTTTAGCCGGTTAAGAGTTTCCAAAATTTTATGGAAATTTAGGATGCCATCCTTCATATCCTGATATCTTGAAATATCCTCAGCAACTCGGCATCTGTTACCACCTACCCCTCCATCCATGATTCTTTCTCGCTTCTCCAACCCAAACCCCATTACCAACCCAAAGGAGTTCGTCCTCACCCAAAATTTTCCCCCCTGCCACGTGGAGTCCACCCAAAAAAATTGTAACGTTCCATCTCTTCCAGGTATTGCCCAACCACATACAGACTCACTTGGTTCGTAGGATAAGAAGAAAAAAAAGAAACATACAAAAATAAAAAAAAATAACTCGAATTTAGTCGGAGTTTTTAAATAAAAGAGATAGAAAAGTAGTTTTAATATAGAATAAAATTTCTACATTATATGAAAAAAAATCTATATAGAATATTGAAAAGTTAGATTTCTACTGATTGGGCATTGTAATAAATTTTTCTTTCAAAAATACTCTTTTAAGTTTTTAGATAGAATAAAATAAATTCTTTCTATTTATTAAGAGCATAATAAATATTTTTTTTAGCATGATTGACTGTCAAAATAATATTTAAAATGCTAGAGGGAATGATCCTTTATCATTCCTTTTCAGGGTTTGCCAAGGATGAGTTAGAAAACATAGAGATAAATCACGACAAATGAACTAAATTAGCTTAGCATGCTAAGAATCAGTGACTGCAGGGAGTTTCTCCTGTGGTACTGAATTTCAGTTAACAACTCGCGATATTTGTGTATTTCAGATGTATAAATACTCTCACAAGAAAGATAAGCATGTGCAGATTAATTTAAGGTGTTGGTTCATTGAAATTTTATAAGATGGATACAACGACACAGCTATGTTCAGCAAGAACAGATGATGGATGACGTTGGTGCATGTTAAGCTTCCGGGTTATTTTTAGGACAGTGGACATAAGGACATCAGTAGGAGGCGAATGGGGACAACATCGCGGTTGTTTCTAATGTCCTTTCACAAACATAAAAACCAATTATTATCTATGCAGCACTATAGGCAATATAAGGATTCAAAAACTGATCTGCGCCAACTTTTTTTTTTTTTTGGGCTAAAAACGGGAGCATCATACATAACGTATATGGATACATCCAAAAAAGTCAAAAAACAGTATATCATGGAGTGCATTGCGCAACTCCGCCTCTCCTACCCAGAGGTGATTTTCCGAATGGTTGGCAACAAAATAAGCCACTCAATCTGCAGCTCGATTAGCCTATCTAAACACGTGCTTCGCTTGGAGCACCATCCCACTATGGATCATGGCCTGGATATCTCTCAGCAGTGGGTAATAATTATTGAATTAAATTAAATATTTTAAAATTTTGAAAACTAAATTAGTCAACGGCCAAGTGGCAAGCATCCGTGCACAAGCAAGGGAGCAAACATGGAAAAATTTCCAAAGAAAGCAAACCATGACGAGTGTCATGCATCCAGCACAAGAGCAAGAATGGAAAGGCCCCTCGAAGAAGGAAGGAAGCATGAATGGCCAAGATGCAATAAGCCGAAGAATCAAAGAAGTACAAAAAGACACATCATCAATCTGCAGGAGAGGAATCTTCTTCTTTTGACATGCCTGAGCCTATATAAAGGGCTCTAGGGATCATTTGAAAGAGAATCAAAATTTTCTCTTCTTCCTATTCCAAGAGTCTAGATAAAAAGGGCTCTAGGGATCATTAGGGAGAAAAGAAATAAAGAAAATTTTTCTTCTCCTCATAATTTTTCTAAGTTTCTTTTGAGGAATCTGTAAGTGTGAACATGCTCTACTTTCTTCCCTAGAGGCGCATTGACGGGGAAGACGTGGTTCTGTATTGGGTCGTCGTATCTCTAGGAGATCTGTGCCAGCAGACCTGTGCGTGGGGGGCATAAACTTTCCTGGGACAACGTATCAGCGTGCTTCGATCCACAGGCCATCTTCTCTCTCTTTCTTCATTTTATTATTATATTGTCAAGTTAATTATTTACTAGTTTGTTCTTCTTATTTACTGTTTTTGAATATTAGAAATATTTAATTTATGAATTATATTTGTGCATCTAGGCTAACAATAATTACCGGCCTCTTCGGAAATCTGCAGGATTCACCCAATGACCATCGTCAAGTCACTTTCTAGAAGGATCTCTCTCCTCTGCAGGGCAGTCCAGGCTGCTCTCAGCTCCGCCTCTGGCACCGAGGTGTCAAACAAGTGGCAGCCCCAACAGCAATCACTCTAGAGTCTGGGCCCCTAACAACGAAGCCCACCCTATCCCTCCTACCTCCATCTAAGTCGCATCCATCAAAATTGACCTTGAGAAAATTCGGAGGTGGGGGCTTATTACAGGTGAAAAACAGTAAACGGGACGCACCACAAGTAGATGAGGAGCCTCAGATATCCCGACTTTGCTGGGCTGGCTGCCAAAACAAGACATGCATGTTTGCCATCGTACCTTGGAGTATCATAGGGTATCAAACATGTTGGCCCTGCCACCTTGTATCGAGACATGCAGGTCACTCTATAATGGGCGCCTTTGTGTGTTTGTGAGTGCTTCTCATGGCATCGCATATGCCATGAAGCCATTCACCAGCACATCCACCAACACTAGCATTTAAATCCTTGTAATTACATTACAAACGAGACGGAAAACTTGGCACTACATGAAAAAACAATAAAACATTACAACCTCCTCAGCATTATATCACATTTTCTAATATTCAGCCTTAAATTACGAGACAAACAAAATGTCCTATTCATTGCTTCTCCAGCTAATAAGGAATGTCTTATAAAGATGTAAAAATCAATAAAACAGAGCTAATCAGCAAGGGTGCCAATCTAGCCAGTGTCATATGGCTACGAAATATTCTCGATATTGGCAAAAGAAAATCAGAAGAAAAATAGACATGCATGTATATAAATTTGATTATCTCCGATAATCAAAATTTTGAGCCGATCCCGTAACAAGAACACATGCAGGCTATATCAGCTTTCTTGGCACAGCATGTGCCCTATCGCCCTTGTCACCTGGTAAAGCTAGCTCTGCAACTGGCAGCCAACGCTGATGAGCCTCTTCAAACTCCCAAATCTGTTTGAAGTTACAATGCATGAGAGGAAGCGCTTTTCCATTTCACGAGCAACTTACTCATACAGCCATGGATGGCTGAAGTGCAAAGAAACATGATGGATGGCTGAAGTCTTGATCTTATTCAAGATCTATATAGATAGGCACACTTATTCAAATATTCTTAAAAGCCATGGATGTGTACGATACAAGAGATATGTGAACGACATCCCTTCGTAGAGAGTACACTGCAAGGACTGTTGGTTGCTTTAAGAAATTTAGACTACGAAGGTTCTCGAAACAAATTGCATGGGCTTGCCTTCACTATAGGAAATGTTGTGTATGCCGACATTTACCTACCGACATTAGGTAGAAGCATCAGTAATTTTGGCTCCAGTGCCAAAATCTACCGATGCTTCTAAATAGTGTCGGCAAGTATATAATTACGAGGACGTTTATTAGCATTGTCGGAGGCTAAATAGGAAAAGAAGGGAAGGGATTTGTAATACCCCAGAAAAGAAAAAAAAAGGGGGGGGGGAGGATGGATGGGCCGGCCCGAAAAGATCGGGCCCATCCATCTATTACGATCGTGCCCTAGGCACGATCGTGGAGGAGGAACATAGCGGGGGCGGCGGCATGAGAGGAGGCTGGTCGTCGGGGGAGCTTGACTGCCGGAGAAGAGGGCGATCGTGGGGGAAGGCGGTGGATTTCGCAAGCCGGCGGGTCAAGGAGGAGGATCCCCACCAAACGCACGAAAAGGCCTCGGATCCGTGGGTTTACTCACGGATTTCTCCATCGATTTCTCGCTGGAAGGGCCGCCGGAACATCCCGCCGGACCGAGGTAAGCCCTTGTGCTTCATTGATTGGTTTTTGGGTAGTGTTGGTGAAGTTTTGGCCGGTGAAGCTGTCGGAGAGGGATCCGAAACAGGGTACCCCTGTTTCGGCCCCTTTCTTTCGGATTTCGCCGCCGCCGGCCGCCGGTTGGCCGGGATCCATGGCGTTGGGGGTTGGTCGGGTTTGTGTGAGGATCGGAGAGGGTTTCTAGGCTTTGTATGTGATGGGGGATGGTGGATCCGAGGTCCCCTTCCTCATGATCCCATCCTCCCCTCCTCTTCCTCTCGTCGGTTGGCCACCGGCGGCGACGACGGCGGTCGGGGGGGGGGGGGGGGCTGCTTGGGTTGCCTTCGGGTGGGGGGGGGGAGAGGCTGAGCCACCATGAGGAGAGCCTTCGGCTGATGAAGGGAGAAGAAGAGGGGAGGACTTCGGTTGACAATGGAGGAAGGGGGAGGGGGCAGTGTTGGTTTGGGGGAAGAAGAAGGAAAAGGAGAAGAAAATTCTTCTTCTCTCCCTCTCTTGGTCGGCCACCATCGCCGGTGATAGCAACAGTGGCGGCCGGCGACGGTCTGACCAGTGGTGGCCGAGGGTTGGGCAGGTGGTGGCTGTTGCCCTTGGACCAAAGAAAATGAAGGAGGGGAGGTGTACTCCCAACCATGAAGAGAGAGGGATCTTTCCTTCTTTTGGTCCTTTCATCGGGACCGGCCATCGTCGCCGGCGTGGCTGCGGCCACGGCTGGCGACGACATAGGCCGGTGGTACGAGGGTGGGAGTCGGGCCACCCCGACTGTCCCGAGATCTGGAGGGATTGAGATATTTGGAAACTTGGTGATGGACCCCATAGCAAAAGTGAATTATAGTTTAGAATATTTTAATATTAAATGATTTAGTTTGTGATTTGTAATTGATGTTGTAGGGGAGGAGTCAGCGGTGCCAGGAGATTTTGATCAGGGGACTCAGCACCCCAGCACGTAGGATTTGATTCGGATCCGTGTTTGAGTCAGTCTACAAATTTCTGTAAGAATCCCTACATCTGAGCACTTTTATTTATGCATATATTGGATTTATCGTTGGATATATTTTATCAGTATGTTGCTATTTGTTTTTGAGCTTGTATGACACTATGAGGTGTGCATTTTGTTTATTATGAAAGTATTGGAATAATTAAATTAGGAAGGAATAACATATTTTTGAGAAATTATGAAAATATGTGACGTGATTGAAATGTGATTAAACATGTAAAACTAGACATGTAAAATGGGTTGGACTAATCTTGTCATGAGATAGCCTCTACGAGCTTATACGTAGGATAGCCTCTACGAGCTTATGCGTAGGATAGCTGCCACGAGCTAATACGTGGGATAGCCTCTACGAGCTTATGCATAGGATAGCCTCCACGGGCTTACGCGTGGGTCATGAACTTGGTTAGTCCAAAGCCAGAAGTGAAAAGTCTGAAAACTTGGGAATTAGAGTAATATGGGAATTGATCACATAATGTGAAAAAGGATTTATGTGTGTGAAATGGTTATATATACTTGTTGTTTCTTGAGCTTTTGAAATGATGAAATGACATTTATTTGTTACTTTGATGATTTTATCATTATTACTGTGTGTGGCTGTTGGAATTCTTACTGGGCTGGAAAAGCTCATACTACTCTTACTTTCTTTTTTCAGAGGCACTGGATTTGTAGAGTCCATCGGGTGGGACGAGAAATAAGATCAGCATGGAGTCTGACTGCTAGATAGATAGAAGCAGCTTATCTTTTATTGATGAACATTTGAAAATCTTGTAATTGAACCGATTGTTTATTTGGACATGTCGGATTTGTCAATTTGAATTTATTAATTAGCTGTGGATTTATTGAATTGTTGTTTATCTTAGGCCTTGCATGATCTTTAGGGCGCTACTCTAGGGCTCATGCGGCCGGTCACGTACCGGACCCGGGTGATGGGTTCGGGGCGTGACAGGATTAGACGATGCTTAGAAGTGTCGTTGGATTCCAAATGAATCAGGGCCAAGGATGACACTTATAAACATCGTCGGAGTCCTGGACTTCACAAGGCAGCGCCTAAGATGATGCTTATAAGCTTCGTTGGAGGCTTAGACCTAAGACGATGCTTATAAGCGTCGTCGGAGGCTAACTCCCACATCACCAAAACCCCAGTGCCCGACCGGCACCAGCCATCATTTTCCACCGACCCTAGCCCTCTTTTCCTCCTCTCCGAGACCGATCGACTGACCCCAACCCTAGATTGAGCTCCGTCTCCGTCCGACTTATATTTCTCCTCCTCCCTCCTCTTCGGCACCAACCAACCAACCCCAACCTCCGATCGAGCTCCACCTCCGCCCAAGGTTTCTTTCTTCTCCTCTCTCCACTCTGACGCCTCTTCTCCTTAATCATTTGTATGCTTTGGATACAATTTGCAAATATTTTTTTAGGGTTGTTGGATTCCGTATTGGTTGGATCAACCAGCTGGGCCGTGGTGTGCACATGCCTAGTTCTGGGCACATCTCCCTGATTCCTTGTATTATCTAATTCCATAATTATTTTAAATTTATTATATGCAATTATTAGTTATTTTTAGGAAATGGTATCCAATGGTTACATTGTTCTAATGATCGTGGCTCCCAATCTCACCGCTTACAATTAAAAAAAAATGAAGAGAGAAAAGAGTATAATAAGATATGATAGCAATCAGGTGGTAATGCAAAAAAAACAAAATTTACATTTAGATAAACCTGATTAATAATACTGCAATTAGGATGCGCCAACAGGTAAATGGTTCCAGGGGAAAAAGGAAAACTAAAAGAAACAAGGATTCTGAGTGTGTGAAACATTTTGTTTCTGCTACATTGCTATCCAATTTATCCACTATGAGTGCATGATGTCAAATTTTATATTATGGAGTGTTGTACGAAGATAGACTACTAAAAGGGCTTTTTCTTTTTTTGCTAAAGCGGGTAGATCATATCTGACGAGTACATATGCACCCAATAAAGTCAGAAAACAAAATGCCTCAGAGTGCCCAGGGCAACTCTCCATCTCTAGCCCACAAGGTGCTATCGGAATGACTAGCCACATAAGCGGCCACCTAATCCGTAGTCCCGTTGGCATCTCGAAAAATGTGCTTGGCTTGGAATGCCCCTCCATCCCTCAACATTTTTCAGATATCTCGGAGCAATGGGTGGTCGCAGCCGTTACCTCTTGGAGGCCTCTGGATCCACCTGATGACTGTGGCCGGGTCATCCTCTGGGATAATAGAGCTGGCTTGTAAATCACGCCGAGCATGACAAAGGCCTGCCCAAGCAGCCCTCAGTTTCACACCAAGAACCGAGATGTCGAATAGCTGACAGCAACCTGCAGTGACCACCCTGGCATACGGGTCCCAAATAACAAAACCCGCGCCACCCCTCGCACCTCCATCCAAGACTGACCCATCGAAGTTAACCTTGAGAAAACTTGGGGGTAGGGGCTCCCAGGTGAAAAACACCATGCGGGGTGCTGCCAGAGTAGAATGGAAAACCCAGATGTCCCAAACTACTAAAGTCCCTTCAATGGGTGTGATGTGACTGATTTTCGCCGCTTGCGCCCGGACGCTCTCCACCACGAGCCTCGGCGACATACTGTGTTCGCCGAAGATTCGAGCATTCCTTGCCAGCCAAATCTGGTAGGCTGTGCAGGTCACTCTCTAACCGCCTTCTGGCGGAGCAGTGAAGACTTTGACCATCGACGTATAGCCTGTAGGAACAGATCCCTCTAGCCACACACCTCTCGTGGGTTCTCAACCAACCACCACGTCACCCTCTCCCACGCACACTGAAACATCACATGGTCCACCATCTCATCTTGGCCTGTTAACTAGCCGAGCTGCTCGAGCTCAGCTCGGGCTCGGCCGGTAAAATTTCGGCTCGAGCTCGGCTCGTTAGTAAAATGAACTCGAGCCTGAGCCCAAAATGAGGCCCGTTTAAACTCAAGCTCGAGCCCAAGCAACTCACGAGCCCATTTGGGCTCATCCTTTTTGAGTCTCTCCTAAATAGTGTATACTTGGACTATCGTCGGCTTCCTCTGGGCTCGTATACCAATTTAACTCTATAAGCAGTATCTGCTTCAAAGGAAATGCCTTTTTCTCCTCCCCCACCACGTCCACCTCCCTTCCACTGCCGTCCACCTCCTTGGCGTACGCCGAGCCCGAGCGTAGGTAGCTGGTGTCCGACGCCTTTTCGGAGGTGTCCTCCTCGGGAGTCCTCTCTTAGTCTACGAGCCGACGCCTTGTGGGCTTATCGTCAGAGCTGCCGCCAGTGTCCTCGCGGGAGTTGGAGCCGGAGTTGGAGTAGGAGGCGGACTCGATGAAGGAGACACGATTGAAGGACGATAGAACGAAGCAGGAGTGGCGGACGCTGCCGACGATGACACCCTACGAGTGGGCGAGGCTCACCGCCTCGACGATCTGCTAGAAGATGTGGAGGCTCTCGAGGAGGTCCACCGGCCGCCCCGGCCAGTCCATCCACTCCCTCAGGCTCGCCTCCCCACGCTCCTCTTCCTCCTCCTCCATCGCCGCCGCATATGCCACTGCCACGCCGGCCAGCTGAAAGCTCCCATCCTCGGTGCAGGACAGAAGGCAGCCCATCTCCTCCTCCTCATCTCCCTCTTCCATCGACTTGCCTCTCTAGCCAGCCGCCGCCGCTGCCGCTACCGCCGGGCCCAAGCTGTCGCTTGAGGCAACACAGTCGTCTCTTCTCACTTTGTTGCCTTTAGAATAGAGGGGTTATGGTTGCCAAAAAAAATGAAGAGGTTATGTGGCCCGAGCTCGGGCTCGGGCTTGAGCTCATAATTGAAATGAGCTATACGAGCTCGAGCCCTAGCTCGAGCCCAAAACAGAGCTCGGTACCGAGCCCAAGCCCAAGCCCGAGCCTCCCAGACTCAGCTCGGCTTGTTAACATGCCTAATCTCATCCACACTGCACTCCCCACACTCCGAGGGAATCCTCAGCGCTCGTACATTGAGTATTGCTCTCGTCGGAAGACGATCCCAAACCACCTTCCATAGGAACAGTGCAACCTTCGGGTGGAGTCCCAAGCGCCAGATCCAGGCATAGTCTGGCCCCGGCTCATACTCTTGCCAAAGGATACGGGAAAGATCTCCCACCTTGAGAGTGGAGCAGTAGAGAGGTGTCCATATATGTATGATTTTGGCATATGATAAAAAATAAATTTTGATAACATAAATTAATTTTGCACTTCATATCTGAGGCTTATGTTATAGAGTGCAGGCAATCTAGCTACCTGTTAATTCGTTTAACTAGCATGATTGTTATTTAGCATGTGGTGATTTGATCCATCTGTCATGGATGCTGTGAATTTTTACAAATTATCTTTTCTTTTCATGCCATTTCGATAGAAAAATCTCATGATATTATTGAGTAGAGGATGTTTGACTGATCACCATGAATCATCATGGTGATCAGTAAAACTATATAAATGATAGAGACATGTCATGATTATCCAAATAGTTAAAAGGCTAAGTTGAACAAGCACCAAGAAAAAATAAAAAAACCTATGCATGACTTGGCATCAACTAATTTTGCAATTCAGCAAGCAATAAACAATCACATACTCCATAATTACATGCATGATACAAAGGAAATATTTCAGAATAATGATAAGCTGTGTTAAGTGAATGTATTATTCTATTTAATTTCAAATAATTTTTATGCCATCCTTCTTCATATCCTAATTTTGTTTATCTTTTAGATAAGTTGCAGTTCAATCAGCATTCTAATAGAATGGAAAAAAGTTGGACAAATAAGTCGAGATTCAGTGCCGAATATGTGGATGGAGTTCAGAATTTCATTAAATTTGCTTTTGAGAAATTTAATATGAACGAAAAGATTTTATGTCCATATCAACAAATGTCTAAATAATTCTTCTCTCGCTCCAAAAATTGTTGAAGAATATTTGGTGTGAAATGATTTTCTAAAGAATTATACTGAATGGGTATTGCATGGAGAGTCCATATTGTTGTCTCTATGTAACCAACCCTCCTATATAGAACATACCTCTAGTTTTAGATCTAGTAACATAGAACGAAATCCTATAGGGGAAGATGATATAGAGGCTTACTCAGAGATGTTCTTGGACATAGTATTAAAAATTTAACAGATTTTAGTGGAGGACAAAAAACATCTATAATAGGTGATGAGCATACAGTTACTGATTTTATGCGTGTTGAGAAACCTATATATTCAGATGAAGACATAGCTCAGTATCATAACTTGGTGCAAGATTGTGATCAAGAATTATATCTGAGTTGTAAGAATTTTAAAAAGATTTCTTTTCTTGTGCATTTATTTCATTTGAAATATTTAAATGGGTGGTCTAGCAAGTCTTTTACTATACTTCTTCAATTATTAAAGTATGCATTTTCGGAAGATGTTAATTTGCCATCATCTTCTTATGAAGCCAAAAAACTAGTAAAAGAGTTGGATCTTCGATACGAGAAGATACACAGTTGTCCAAATGACTATATTTTATATCGTGCTGAAAATATTAACCAAGAGTTATACCGAATATGTGGATCTTCACGATAAAAAAATATAAAGAAGACGAGCATGATTTATTGAATGAAGTGGATGCTACATAGACTTAAAAAAAAGGGGCTAAAATTTTGAAGTATTTTTCTCTCATACCTAGATTGAAAAGAATGTTTGCATCATCGAAGACGGCTTCCTCGATAAGACGTATGATGAAGGTTGTACAAAGGATAAAATGTTAAGACACCCAGCGGATAGTTTAGAATAGAAAGCATTTGATGATGCGCATCACGAATTTACTTCTGATTTTTGCAGTGTTAGGGTAGGTTTAGCTACTGACAGGTTTAATCTATTCCGAATGATGAGTTCTACATATAGCACTTGGTTGGTTATTTTGATTCCATATAATTTGCCACCATGGACGTATATGAAACAGTCTTCACTCATTCTGTCAATGGTTATTCCAGATAATAAGGGCATAAGTAATGATATTGATATTTTTCTGCAGCCTTTAATAGAGGAATTGAAGCAGTTATGGGAGGGTATAGATGCATTTGATACTTCGCTGGCCAAACATTCAAATTGCGTGCAGTTTTTATCTGGACTATCAATGATTTTCCTGCATATATTAACTTATCTGGTTGGAGCATGTCCTTCTTGTGGAGATTCAACCCATTCGTATTGGTTAGAAGCAAACTATCTATTTCGATTTCAGAATGATCTGTTTGATGGTACCATAGAGTTGCGTCTGCCACTATTCCACCAACTGGAACTGAAGTTCTTAGACAAATGCATGGTACCAATTATATACTCGGTAAGGTCTCCAAATATTCAAAGAAGAGGGGAAGAGAGAATGTTGGCAGCTCAATGAATGAAGGATTAGTAGCAGAGGTTTTTGAGAATGTTGACAATTTCTTCAAGAATGATGACAATGTATATGGATAGAAAAATGATGATGACACAATGGCAACATCTACACAGAAATAGTTATGAAAAAAAGGAGCATTTTTTTTGATTTACCTTCTTAGGAGTATAACCTTCTTTGACATAATCTTAATGTGATGCATATAGAGAAAAATATTTGTGATAACTTGATTGAAACATTGTTAAATCTTGATGGAAAGACGAAAAATAACTTGAAAGCACGTCTTGATTTGAAAGACATGGGTATAAGACAAGAGCTTTATCCGAAGGAGCTTGCCAATGATAGATTTTTTATATCTTCGGCATGTTACACAATGTTTACTCAAGAGAAAGATCTTTCTCTAATGGTTCTGAAAAATATTGAGGTTTTAGATGGGTATGGATCGATTATTCGATGATGTGCAAACCTTAAAGAGCGAAAACTTTCAAATCTTAAAAGTCACGATGGTTATATTTTGATGCAAAATATCTTTCTATTAGCTTTAAGATTGTCAATGCCGAAATAAGTTCTTGCAATTATTTCTCAATTTTTTTGCAGTGCTTGATGGGTATACATACTTTAGGAACAGATTTGTCCCACTTCTGATTGAACAAAGGGTGGCCCCGCCAGCCAACAAAATTAGTGTTTTTCATTTGCCATACAGCTCGTCAAAACTTATACAGTTGTGCTAGGAAAAAAAGAGAGAGAGACTTGGCGGATCTCAAGGTGGCTAGATTGCATCTCAAAGTATTTTTTTGGCATTCTAAGTTGTTGCAAACCACTGTATCAGGTTCACATCACATGACATATGGAGTCGGAAATCGAGCAGTGCAGCTTGCTTACTATTTTAACAAATAAGCCACCCAGGGCAGAAGATTCAAAGGATGCCGCACGACTCAAATTGAAAGGGACATTTGAGAAAGTGTTAAACTAATTTGAAATTGGGGAACTTGAACATGAATGAATATTAACCTATGGTTTCTGACTGCCATGTTATGACAAATCTTTGTCTAAAGTTAGTTAATTAGCATTTAGCCCTTGTTATGTATAACAAGAAGGGCCATGGTTCCATTTCCTTGGGTTTTTCATCTTCTTTCACATCAAGCAGACTGGGTTGCCTACTTTGCGATCGCAGCACACTATTTAGGAGAATTTTTGTAGGAGGGTTTTGATTCCATTTCTTTCCCTCTCTGTCGTCTTCTTCGCTGTATCGAAAAAAAAAACAAACAAATAGCAGCAGGCGCAGTTTTGGCTTAAAGATACCGGAACTCTTACTCTCTCTCTATCACGCCCCAAATCCGGATCATGACACGGCCGTGCTATTGCAATCTTATGCATACAATAACACGAAGCCACTTAAAATTTCATAACAAAAATAAATAGTTTCATTTACTAATGTCATAACATTATTCATGAAGTTGGAACAGTACATAGCTTCTAAAATTTGATTATTACATAACATTTTCAGTTACCCCAATCCTGAATAACACCAAGCTCCCTGCTTCTACTAGTCTTATTCATCTGTAGAAAAAATAGATGAAAAGATATGAGCTACACAGCTCAGTAAGTAACCAAGTACTATCTTATTGGATCAAGTATAATTATGCCAATGCAGTGATTAAAAAGCCAACAGTTGTAGCAAAATAAAGCATTTTATAGATGATATACACAAATCAGGTCATAAAACAATGCATGTTCCATCCATGAGAGTTCATAATCATGATAATGCAAGTCATATAGAAATATTGCCATTTATCCATACTTTATAAAACATACTCTCAGACGGATGTGCTGCTATGGTCACTATATTCCTGTGACAGGGCCTGTTAATCTTAGTCAACTAATTCTATTATTCGTTACCAACTTTAACCCATTGGCAGAGGGCCTGTTATTCTTTGGATGCTAGCTCCAGGGTGTCGACTGGCCTCTATTTCTAAAAGCGGTCATAGCTATCTGAGAGTTCATAAATCATATTCTTTTTTTTCATAAATCATAATCATCATAAATAGGTTGGAAAATAAAAAATGGCAGGATATAATTTAAAATGCATAAACATGCCTCAAATATCATTTTTCATGCAGTGTAACATAATCATAATTTCATAACTCATACACCATCAAATATTCATGAAGGATGCTCTTTAATCAAATTCATGAATCACATGCAACCATATACTTGATCCTAATTTTGAGAAAAATATATCATAACCAATACATTTTCATAATTATAAATAAACAGTAATTTAAAAAACTTTAAGATCAGTACCAAAGTTACTTATCGCAATTTGCTTTCTAATTTCTTACGTCCGGATGATGAATTCTTGATCACCTAAATTATCACATAGGGGTCACATTATTCCCTATTTATTTCATAATTTTTTAATTTATCATAACATAAATTTACTTGCTTGGATCTTAAGTCCAATTTACCCAATTTGGAGCCCTTGGGCTTGGTTTAGAACCAGATTGGGTTCATGCAGGTCAATTAGGTCTTTAATTAAAGGATTGGGCCCAGTTCTTGATTGGATCTAGCCCCTTTCAGGCCAATTTGGTCTTCTACTGATTAGGTTATTATGCTCAATTTCAAGTCCAATTAGATTTAATTTTGGTCCAGGGTCAATGTAGCTCATTTGGGCTTGAGTCAGGGTCAGCCTGAAGTCAATTTGGTCAATTTAGTTGAACTGGGGTTCAATTGGGTTTGATTCATATTCAATTAGGTCTGCTGAGACTAACTCAGCTTAATTGGGTCAGACCAACTCAATTGGGCTTAATTTGGTTTGGATTTAACCCAATTTACAGTTTGGATTCATTCGGACTTAGCCCAATCTGATTAGGCTCGGGTTTAGTCAAATTTGGCTAAACCTATTTTTCTTTTCCTTTATTTGGGCCTAACAAGTTCGGACCCGAACCCGGATTGGACCCGTTAGGTTGGACCCATTAAGGGTCTCTCTTTTATTTTTTTCCTTCTTCTTCCTTCCCAAAGGTTCTTCTCCCATTCTTTCTTCTTTCTTTTTCTTCTCCTCCTCTTCTCTTCTTCTGACTTCTCCTTCCCCTTTTCTTCTCATTTCTTCTTCCATGGAGGGAGGAGGGCGAGCTCGGGAGGCTTGGGAGGAACGAGCAGCGGTCGATGGCGCCCACGGCCGAACCTGCGGCCGTGCCCGTGGCCATGTCTATGGTCGTGCTCGAGGGCGCATCGGTGGCCTGCGGCCGCCTCGGCATCTCGCAGCTGGCAACCCACGGCCTGTGACCTGCGGCCAAGGCCGGCACCCGCGATTGCGGCTGCGGATCACCCACTGGTAAGTTTTTTTTCTTTCTTTCTTATCTCCTTGATGACCCAAAGATTGATTTTGATGATCACAAAACCTTGAAGTATAAATACTAATGTTTATGTTGCAAGGAGAAAGATATTTATTTTGCAAGGAACATAGCAAGTTGGAAGAAGGCCTCCAAAGCTCTCAAGTTGGAAGAAAGCTACAATTTATTGGCCCAAGCTTAAAGTTCAAAGGATTCAATTTGGAAGAGTAAAATCAAAGGAAAAATTCAAAAGAATAGTCTTCGAGTCGACTCCTGAGGATTTCGAGTCGACTCCAATGTTTACCGAGTCGACTCCGGAGAAGTTTGAGTCGACTCCTAGGAGTCACAGGCAGAAAAGTCAGAGAGCAGTTTTCGGGTCTGAGATTCGAGTCGACTCCAGTGGAACGCGAGTCGACTCCGATGGTTGGTAGGTCGACTCCAAAGAAAGCAAGAGTCGACTCTCAGCGGAACACAAGGAAAAAGTCAGAGAGCATTTTTGGGACTCTGAGATTCGAGTCGACTCCCGCATTGCACGAGTCGACTCCGAGACTCCGCGACCATCAACAGACAGAAAACCAAGTTACTGCCTCTGATATTCGAGTCGACTCCCAGACAGCTCGAGTCGACTCCAAGACAGCTTCACATCAAAAAGGCAGAAGACCAAGTTTCGCAAACTGAGAGCCAAGTCGACTCCAAGGAAGTTCGAGTCGACTCCAAGACTGGACGAGCCAAAAGACAGAGGATCGGAAGTTCGGGCTCTGAGATTCGAGTCGACTCCCAGGACAGTCGAGTCGACTCGAGAGGACAAAATTCAAAATTGGATCCACGGACTTCAGTGGATGAGCCGACTCCGAAATTGCCAAGTCAGCTCCAGAAGTTGGCGAGTCGACTCCGGGTTAAGACGAGTCGACTCCCAGTCGAGGATGCACCATAATTCAAATTTGGAACAGTGGCCGAGTCGTCTCCAGTAAAGCACGAGTCGACTCCTGCAACAGGCGAGTCGACTCCTGATCGCGCGAGTCGACTCCGATCCCAACGGTAATATTGTCAGGAAGTGCAGACTGTGTCCAACGGCTCTATTTTTATCTCTAACGGCTAGATTCTTATTTCCACGCCATCAAAAGCTATAAAAACAAGAGGAGAGCTAGGGGAGAAGTCATGGAAGTGGGAGAGATCATCTAGGAAAAAGATCTCAAAGAGATTACAAAGGAAATCTCCCATAAGCACAAAAAGGGCCATCCAAAACGAAATAGAGAGAAGAAGAGCATCCAAGTGAATCCGTAAGCTTCCTCTCCATCCGTGTGCTGCCTCGGGGATCCTCTACTTCATGACAAATCAGAGGAGGATCAAGTAAAGAAGAAGCCGAGCTCCTCCATCTTCAAAACTCGTTTGAGGGCTTCTCTTTACTCTATTTGTTTACATTGTTATATTTCCTTGTTTAAGAAGCTTTGATTGGTTTTTATTCTTTGTTTTAATATCTTGTAACTTGATTCAATCAAGGGATTGAATCAAGGGGTTAAAGGTTTGTTGGTGAGCCAAAGGGAAAACCAACGGTGTAAGGTTTGTTGGTGAGCCAAAAGGAAAACCAACGGGGTTTAGGTTTGTTGGTGAGCCGAGTGTAAAACCAACGTGTAAGGGTTCGATTGTGATCCCGGGAAAACAATCGGGGGTGGTTCTAGTCGGTGAGCCTGGGAAAACCGACCGAGTTCGTTGTGACCTCGTAAAACAACAAGTTGGGTTGTGAGCTTGTAAAACAACCGGCTGTAATCTGTAGGATTATAGTGAAATTCCCAAGAGGTCTTGGAGAGTGGATGTAGGTGCTGGGATGCACCGAACCACTATATTTTTGTTGTGTTTGTGATGCTCTTTGTTGACTGACCTCCTCACTCACTTACTTAGATATTAAGCTTGCTTAACTCTTCTTCGTGCATCCTTTAGTTGCAAGCATAATCAATTTACTCAATCATTAAATTGAATAGCATACTAGGGCAAAATCAGACTAATCTTTTATTGAACCCACTGCTTAATAGTTGATTAGATTAGAATCATACTCTTGCTAAGGTTAAGCTTCACTAAGCATCCATACAACTTAGCATAATTAATCTAAAAGATTAGAAGTAGTTTAAAAGTTTTTAAAAGACCCAATTCACCCCCCCCCCCCCCCCCCCTCTTGGGTTGTCACCTTGGGCAACAAGTGGTATCAGAGCAGGTGCTCAAGATTAATTATTGATCTCACGATCAAGAGCCAAAGATCATGACAACTCAAATAGATAGTTTTCTAGGAGAGGGACAGTTAATTAATAGGCCTCCACTGTTTAATGGCATAGACTACACATATTGGAAAGCACGCATGCGCATTTTTATTCAATCACAAAACTATTATTTATGGAAAATCATAATAAATGACCTTCATACACTCTCTAAAACTATTAATGAAAAGGACTTAGCACAATTGAATGCTAATGCTATGAACATATTATATTGTGCTATTCATGAAACGAAGTTTAATGAAATTTCTGCATGCTTATCTGCTAAGGAGATCTGGGATACTTTAGAAACTATTTATGATAAATCTCAGATTAGCTCACATGTGCTTCAATTGCGTACTAACAATGAGATTGCAGAATCCTCCACAGTAGCCGAGTCGACTCCCAGTTTGTCCGAGTCGACTCCTAGAGAAGAACAGTCTGAAAGGCAGAGACACAGTCTTGAAGACCCTGTGAACGAGTCGACACCAAGTAGTTCCGAGTCGACTCCCAAGCTAGCCGAGTCGACTCCAATAAGGTCCGAGTCGACTCCGAGGCAAATCAGCTTCCTAAAGACAAGAAAAAAGAGGAAGCAAGAAGAAAGGAAGAAAGAGATAAAAAGGAAGAAAGCCTTGACCAAGAAAGAGTCAAGCCAAAAAATAAAGGTTAGGAGCAACAATGATGATATTAGCTCCAAGAAACTACAAGAGGTAACTAACTTGTGCTTTATGGCACAAGAAGACAAGGTAAAAACTGAATCTACTCTTACATCAAATAATTTTCAAGAAGAATTTTCTTATGATGAATTATTAAATGCTTTTCATGATTTGTATGGTGAATGTAGAAAATTAGCTGTAAAGAATAAAAATCTTAAGAAACTAAATCTGAAAATTTCAAAAGAAAGAAATTCTAATGATGAAATACAAGAGAAACTAAATTCTGAAAATGAAAGCTTAAGGTCATTTTCAGAAGAATTGATTCAGAAAAATCATAGCTTAATTAGAGAAAATCAAAACTTAAGTAAAGAAATTAATCAATTAAAATCTTTTATTAACAAATTCACCGTAAGCTCTGAACGATTGAAAATGATGTTTGAAAGCCAATATGTTGCTTATGATAAATCAAAACTTGGCTTGACTTCTTTACTTAATAATAAATCTCTAGAGAAAAAGGTTATCAATTCACCAAGCAAACCATTAAATAAGATAACATATTTCAAACATGAAAAGAATGGACATAACAACTTTACCTATCGTTCTAACATAATTAAATCAAGTGGTAAAGTTATTAAAATTAAACAAATTTGGGTTCCAAAAGGAACCATATGTCCTAACTCTCAAGGACCCAAGCAAGCTTGGGTACCCAAAATGAAAATATGAGGATGTAGACATAGGTGTGCCAAGATACCCATGGAACAAATAGAACTTTCATACAAATGGGTGTTCTAGACACACGTCAAAAATGAAACTTAAAACATACCTATGAAAAGTAATAACAAAATAATAATAATAATAATAATGAAATCAGTAAACCTTACATTTCATCATTATTTTTGCTTCAGTATTTGATTAAAATATGAATTGCAAGTATTGACCAATTTTGTGATATAGAAAATATTTTTGAAAATATAATCAAATCACTTCATTTTATAGTATACTTTGCTCACTATTGGATAAGTTGCTAAATGATTAATCATTATTAAGATTAATTCTATGAATTCTCTATATGCTTGATTGAGAATTTTTATCCATGGCATTATTGCTTATTGATCATAGATATGATAATGTGTACTTGGTATACTTTTGAATATATGCACTATGAATACCAAGATTAAAGAAACCATCCTTGGCACATAGAATCAACTCATGCTAGTATGTACTTAATCTCAAAAGACCTTGCCATAGGCTTACTTAGATTATCTTTTGAAAGGTCAAAGTTTTTGCGATGCATGTTAACTAAGGAAACAAACAAAAATCAATTTCTAAATCTAAAGATGTTGTTTCCATCACTAAGTTTTCAAAAGCTTACATTAACCTTGTTTTTGGCACTCAAATTGAAATATTTTCTGCATCGGCACAAACTCACAAAAAGCGATCAAACGATAAAGGTTTGCAAACTATGAATCACGGCATAGTTTTGAAAACCAATTTTTTGTGTTAAGTTGTGCACAGAAAATAATATTGAATACAATTATTTCTGCACCAAGAACACTATAAGTAAAATAGGATTAATAGAATCTTTGAAGAATTGAAAAAGGCAATGTTGTATGATAGTCATCTACTTAAATTATTTTTAAAAGCTATCATCAATACTTATCATACATATGACTTCTATTAGATCTATTTTTGATGAAAACTTCTTTTGATCTTCTGAAAAATAGAAAATGAACTATTGCGTATCTCTCATATTTTTCAGTCGTACATGTTATGCTTGATATGTTCTCTTGAAAAGTAATGCCAAATCTAATAAAGATATTTCTATCCTTAGATATCATTCATCAAGCAATGCATATAGAACATTCATGAAAAATTCTAGTTGTAGAAGTATCAATTCATTTTATTCTTTATGAGACTAATGATTTATTAACAAAATACTAAAATCAAATAATATGGTTAATCTTTTACATATACAATTAATGAAGAAAAATTGATTAAATCAAGAAAAGATGAAATAGATCTTGATAAGATTCTTGCATGATTAGAAGTAAAAATCACCATTATCATTTGTTTGCTTTATGAACGTTATATTTTATCAAATGAGTGTGTAGAATGGACTCCTATGTGCTTACTTTATATATGTTAAATAACCACCATATTTGAAAACACTCATTACAAATATGATAAAGCAATATATGATTTGAAACAAGCATCAAAAGCATGATATAAAAGCTTAAGCAACCTTTTTGATAGAAAGTAATAATAATAAATCTATGTATCAAAAGGAAGAATTTGTGACATCATTTTTGGTTCTGCTAATGAAGATTTATATGTAGATTTTTACTAAGCTCATACAAGGTGAGTTTGAAATATGTATGATGAATGAATTAACATCTTCTCTCAAACTCCAAATTAAGACAAACAGGAAAGGGGATCTTCATTGACCAACGTTAGACCACAAGAAAACTCTTATAGAAAATTGGCATGAAGAAGGTATATCTATGACCCCATCTTGTAGAATTTGAAAAGAATGAGCAAAGTAGATATATTGTTTAAAGCTGTATTGAAGCATGATAGAATAATTATTTTATCATACAGCTAGTAGACCAGAATGTATGCTTATTATGCGCCCTTATGCAAGACATCAATCTAACTTTAATGAATCATATTTTATTGATAAACAAATAAATCATAATCTGAATTGTGATAGAAACAACTGTTTAAGATAAGTTGATTAAAACTTAGCTAGCGTGCCTTATTGAATAAAATCTAAACTAAATTAATTTTGAAAATAAGAAATTGATTTGACCTTGATAAATCTACCTATTGCCTCACATGCTTGTCCTTGAACCATCTGATTTAATGAAACTATCTCTTTAGTTCAAGTGATATGTGCTTACTTATATTTAGGGAATCTCTTGAGTAAAGTGACTCAACATGCAACTATTGTTATATCTTATATTGAGTCATCTAGTTAAAAAATATATATGTTGGATGAATGCTTTGTATCTTAAAGAAACTAATAACCTTCCTTCAAGAAAGAAAAATGAGAAATTTCAACTTGAAGGATATCTTCATGTAAGATACACTAAACATTCACATGCAAACAAGAGAGATGACCTTCTTCAGCCAAAAGTTCATACATAAGAAATCTAGTAGGTATTTGACTGAAGAATGCAGAATGAATTGGTAATTCTAGATACTTCTCTCATAAATTCATTGAGCAAAGTCAATAACTTAAATCTTATTATGGCATGATTAAGGTCTTTAATTATTAATTTTTGATATCATGTCTATATATACATATATTGATTGACTTATACTTTTAGAAATTGTTTCATGGTTTGCCCAAACTATAATATATCTTTGCCTATGTCATAATCATGAAATACACAAGTTTATGCATAAAATTTTAATTTAAAATAACTTGTGAGAAGTTATGAATCCTTGAGCACAATGAAAATATTGTTTGCATGATATACATCTATATGATACATAAGATTATTTCATTATTCTGCTCTTTCATGTAAATTACTTGAGAATAATGAAGAGAGAGAGAGATAAAGAAAAGAAAACGGATATTACTCAAGAGATGAAAAATCTAAGCAAAAGCAAGTACTCCAATCTTAAGAAAAAGCAAAACAAGCATAATATATTCGGCATATTTGGAAGTGATAAAATCCATAATTAATTACACTTAAACAGGGAGAGTTTGAAGTGAACATTTTAACCTTTCTATATTGCTCATCATAGGGATGGTGCCAATGGGGAGGCTAGTGGTAGTACCCGGCACTATTTGACCAACTATTCGGTGTAGGGCATATTAGGGACGGCACAAGAGGGAGGCTAGTGGTAGTACCTCGTGCCCCTTCCCAACTCCACCGGATAGGGAGCAAATAGAGTATAGAGCATAAGAAAGTTATAAATGAAAAACAAAGAAAATGAAAGTATAATTAAGTCAAATTTCTTAATCACTTGAAAACACACTTTAAGGATGAAATCATTGCAAGATTATATTTAAATAGGGGGAGTTTATTTGAAAAGTATTGATTTGGATCCTTGACATGCTTGTTCTTAATATTTTAATGCATGATTTAACGCATGAGATGTTTTGCATATGGTATGATGTCTTGATTTATGGGTTCTCAATATTTTGTAATGCTTCATACTTGGACAATTTGATTGAATGATTGAATTGCTACATAACATCTTTTGTTTGATCCTATTGAAAAGAAATAAAATAGATTCATTCACAATCATTGTAGAAAGGAGAAGAGAAGAATATCTCTATTTAGGAAAAATAAATTGATTTTGATCTATCTTTCTACTCGCCTAACTTTGATACATAATGTCCTAATACTTGTTAAAATATCCTTTATTTTGTATCAAAACTCAAAATTAAACACAAAGATTCTGAAAGTGCTTTAATGTTATTGAAATATGTACTTTTCAATCGTAATAATTTAAGATGAGCCACAATGTGAAAGATACATATATCAAATTATGACTTAAAAGGGCTCTATTGAAAATCTTTATGAAATTCAGAATTTGATTTTGTATAAAAGCTTAAACTCCATATGATTACTAAATAAAATGTTAATGTAAGAAAAACAGAATTTATTTTGATTGCTCCGATACGCATCCGAAACATATCATTTCTTATTTTCAAAGTATACTAATATTGGTTCAAATGATGTGTTTTTCGATGATCTTGATTGCAAACAAAAATTTCTAAATATATGATTTTATTTTGATATTAAAAGGATTTATTGTGTCTCATGTATACATTGCTGAAAAACTATGATTAAGAAATTGAGTTCTATAAATATATATACCTCAATGATCATCTATATGTTTTTCTCCCCTACATTATTAAAAAACTTCCATCAATAGAGTGAATGATCTTAAAACTAGAAATATTTCAGCTCACTCAAATGTTTCTAAAAGAAAGAAAATGTAAATGCGGTTGAAAGAAACTAAGCTTCAAATGAATCATTTTCTGATTGATATTTCTATACATTTTCTCTAAGATTAAGAGAAAGCATAACTTGTTCGTAAAGGATTAGAAAGAGTAATTACTACAAATTTTGGAATAATACTAGATTACTCTACATTCTCGATATTACAGGATTTCAGTGTTATTCACGTTTATCACTATAATCTGAAATTCAACAATTTAAAATGATTAAAGAAGAATGCATCTTTTGAGGGGGAGCTTTAGATATTCAGTATCCTATCCCAAAGACACTTTATTTTGATGCATGCTTTGAATTTTATGGCTTGATTTTGATGAACCTCCTTATATTGCAAGACATGCTTTAATTACCTTAAGATGAGTTCTATAAAGGTTGTCTTATCTCAAACCTTGAGTCTTATGAAAATAAGCTGAAACTTATAGAAAATATATTTTTGAGATTGACAATTTTGTTGAACATTATCTTAGGATTCTAAACTCTTAAATGGAATGATCAATTGAGGGGGAGAAAGAAAATTTCAGAAGGAGAGGTCTTATGGAACTTAATTACATGAATCTATAGGAGAGGAAAAGAATACTAAATGAAAAGTGATCCTAATACTCTCCAATATGTATCATCTGAAATTTAAATCTGAAAATCTTTATGATACACCTTGAGGCGTGTTATTTGGTTAGTATATCTTATGCATCACTCATGAACCAAATTACAAATCTTAAGAGCCTCTAATTTAATAAAACAGGGGGAGAACAATGTATTAAATTTTCTTGAGTATCTCTTAGAAAATCTATTTTGAACCTCACTAATGAGTTTTAATTGGCTTGCTCTTTAAAACTTCTATTTTGTGCCAATTCATTATTTTATGTATCAAATTGTGCTTATTTTCTAAAGGAATAAAAGAAAGTCTTTAAAAGAGCTCAAAGATGTATCAAAAATTGCATAAACTCATATTTTGGTATTTGTGCCCCAATGCTCTTATTATCATAAAAGAACTTTGAAGTCATTAAGAATTAATGATCCAACATGATGATATGTTTTTCCAAATATATAAGTTTTGATCTTTTACTCTGAAAATTAATTAAATTGCTCTCATGTTGATAAAATACTTAATAGATTGGGCAAAAGGTCTTAAATGAACAAGCTTTCATACTTAGTGAAGAGAGGTTAGATTTCCACTCATATTTTTCCTTGACTATCATTTGTGGTACTTCTTGAATTAACCTAAGGAAGATTCCACCTACACTTGATTAGAAAACTATCTGTGGTATCAAATTAAAAAACCTCTTGAATTCACATTCGATGTATTCTGCTCTGATCTTTGTACTTAATGTTTCACTATCTTTTTGATGTTGTCAAAAAGGGGGAGAAATATCTAAGTATATGCTATATACTCAGAATGCTTTATTACTTTGAATTGAATACAAATCAGCTTAAAATTTAAATATGTTGATTATGTTAAGCTGATTAAATCTAAAAGCATTATCATGAAGTATGTTTTAAATATACATGTCTTCTACTTCATGCAACTCAGCCATGTATTACTTCTAGAAAACAATATCTTTTATATTGCATATACTCCAAGTTTTGTCATCATCAAAAAGGGGGAGATTGATGACCCAAAGATTGATTTTGATGATCACAAAACCTTGAAGTATAAATACTAATGTTTATGTTGCAAGGAGAAAGATATTTATTTTGCAAGGAACATAGCAAGTTGGAAGAAGGCCTCCAAAGCTCTCAAGTTGGAAGAAAGCTACAATTTATTGGCCCAAGCTTAAAGTTCAAAGGATTCAATTTGGAAGAGTAAAATCAAAGGAAAAATTCAAAAGAATAGTCTTCGAGTCGACTCCTGAGGATTTCGAGTCGACTCCAATGTTTACCGAGTCGACTCCGGAGAAGTTTGAGTCGACTCCTAGGAGTCACAGGCAGAAAAGTCAGAGAGCAGTTTTCGGGTCTGAGATTCGAGTCGACTCCAGTGGAACGCGAGTCGACTCCGATGGTTGGTAGGTCGACTCCAAAGAAAGCAAGAGTCGACTCTCAGCGGAACACAAGGAAAAAGTCAGAGAGCATTTTTGGGACTCTGAGATTCGAGTCGACTCCCGCATTGCACGAGTCGACTCCGAGACTCCGCGACCATCAACAGACAGAAAACCAAGTTACTGCCTCTGAGATTCGAGTCGACTCCCAGACAGCTCGAGTCGACTCCAAGACAGCTTCACATCAAAAAGGCAGAAGACCAAGTTTCGCAAACTGAGAGCCGAGTCGACTCCAAGGAAGTTCGAGTCGACTCCAAGACTGGACGAGCCAAAAGACAGAGGATCGGAAGTTCGGGCTCTGAGATTCGAGTCGACTCCCAGGACAGTCGAGTCGACTCGAGAGGACAAAATTCAAAATTGGATCCACGGACTTCAGTGGATGAGCCGACTCCGAAATTGCCAAGTCAGCTCCAGAGGTTGGCGAGTCGACTCCGGGTTAAGACGAGTCGACTCCCAGTCGAGGATGCACCATAATTCAAATTTGGAACAGTGGCCGAGTCGTCTCCAGTAAAGCACGAGTCGACTCCTGCAACAGGCGAGTCGACTCCTGATCGCGCGAGTCGACTCCGATCCCAACGGTAATATTGTCAGGAAGTGCAGACTGTGTCCAACGGCTCTATTTTTGTCTATAACGGCTAGATTCTTATTTCCACGCCATCAAAAGCTATAAAAACAAGAGGAGAGCTAGGGGAGAAGTCATGGAAGTGGGAGAGATCATCTAGGAAAAAGATCTCAAAGAGATTACAAAGGAAATCTCCCATAAGCACAAAAAGGGCCATCCAAAACGAAATAGAGAGAAGAAGAGCATCCAAGTGAATCCGTAAGCTTCCTCTCCATCCGTGTGCTGCCTCGGGGATCCTCTACTTCATGACAAATCAGAGGAGGATCAAGTAAAGAAGAAGCCGAGCTCCTCCATCTTCAAAACTCGTTTGAGGGCTTCTCTTTACTCTATTTGTTTACATTGTTATATTTCCTTGTTTAAGAAGCTTTGATTGGTTTTTATTCTTTGTTTTAATATCTTGTAACTTGATTCAATCAAGGGATTGAATCAAGGGGTTAAAGGTTTGTTAGTGAGCCAAAGGAAAAACCAACGGTGTAAGGTTTGTTGGTGAGCCAAAGGGAAAACCAACGGGGTTTAGGTTTGTTGGTGAGCCGAGGGTAAAACCAACGTGTAAGGGTTCGATTGTGATCCCGGAAAAACAATCGGGGGTGGTTCTAGTCGGTGAGCCTGGAAAAACCGACCGAGTTCGTTGTGACCTCGTAAAACAACAAGTTGGGTTGTGAGCTTGTAAAACAACCGGCTGTAATCTGTAGGATTATAGTGAAATTCCCAAGAGGTCTTGGGGAGTGGATGTAGGTGCTGGGATGCACCGAACCACTATATTTTTGTTGTGTTTGTGATGCTCTTTGTTGACTGACCTCCTCACTCACTTACTTAGATATTAAGCTTGCTTAACTCTTCTTCGTGCATCCTTTAGTTGCAAGCATAATCAATTTACTCAATCATTAAATTGAATAGCATACTAGGGCAAAATCAGACTAATCTTTTATTAAACCCACTGCTTAATAGTTGATTAGATTAGAATCATACTCTTGCTAAGGTTAAGCTTCACTAAGCATCCATACAACTTAGCATAATTAATCTAAAAGATTAGAAGTAGTTTAAAAGTTTTTAAAAGACCCAATTCACCCCCCCCCCCTCTTGGGTTGTCACCTTGGGCAACACTCCTCCCTCTTCCTTCTCCCGTGAAGGGAGATCGGCTCGAGAGAGGACTAGCCTGAGGCCGGCGGCGCCAGCTGCGCCTACGGCAGCCTTAGTAGCCGCGGTCTGCCTCCCCCTCTTCATCTCTCTTTCTTCCCTCTTCTCCCCTTCCCGTTTTAATATTTATTTTATACTAAATCTACTCTACAAAGCATAAATTGTAAAGGAAAGGGATTAGAGCTTACCTGATCTGAAAGTGGTCGTCCGCCTCCTACTCCGGCGATGCGGCCTTCTGCTCCAGCGGCGTGGGTCCAACACCGGATCCTGCCAACCGTGAAGGGTTGTGAGAGAGAGATAGTGGAGAAGAGGGAAGAGGGTGATGAAACACTCCACCGATCGGGGCTTCTTGTAGCCTCTGATTGCAGGGGAAGATGGATGGTTGTAACCGCCCGCCATCAGGCAACCCAAACGCCTGTCTTTTGGTGTGCTGGCCTCCCCCGTTTCTACTGATGGTTATCACACTCTCAAAAGATGCCTGGGGAAAAAAATCTCCCAACTCGATCCGACTCTTTCTGACTAGATAATAAGAATGTAAGACTCAACCTAACTAATATAAACCAGCACAAAAGATAAAATAAAATATTTAATTTATTTTAATGATGAATCAAAGTTTGTAAAGGCTCAGTTGGCAGAGTTGGTTTTGACTCTACCGGTTTCTTTCAGGGGGGGAGTCTGACAGGCTAGTTTGGACGCCGACGGGACGGTCACGGGTGCGAGCGAGAGATCTTCACGCCCTGTTCAGTACGGAGCCAAATCGGCAGATTGATAGTGGCTGGATATGGAGGTTGCGGATTCATCCCCGTGTGGCGCTCTTCATCTGGAAGGGAGCTTAGGGCTGCCTTCCGACTAGGAGTTTGTTAGTTTGACGTGGTATGCGGATCTCTCAGTGTTGTGAGGCTTGTGTAGATGTTGAAGAGACCATCGAGCATGTTCTTATGCAGTGCCCTAGAACCTGAGAGATATGGAGGAGGTCACCGGTCCCACTTTCCAACACGGTGACTTCGATGCATGACCTGACTCGCATGTTGAGAGATTCCATGCAGAGTCCTTGGTCTGCGGAGGCAGGGATTCTGATGGCATACTTGTCTTACTACATTTGGTTGGACAGGAACACTGGTCTGTTTGAGGGGAGGAAGATGTCACCGAGGATGGTGGTGAATAGAGCAGTGACACATGCAAGGGAGGTTATGGTGGCTGCCGATGTGTTTTCTTCTGGGATGGCTAGGGACACCTGGGGTACTCTTCACGCTGTTTTAGCATCCCGGTTTGCCCTTATTTCTTGGGTACCCCCACCTCTTGGCTATCTTAAAGTTTACTTCGACGGCAATAGGTCGGTGAATGGTGTGACTGGAGGGGCTGGTTTTGTGATCAGGGACCATATTGGTAGGATGATAGCAGCAGGAGGTCGGCGTACGCCTGGACTTACGATAGTGGGGGCTGAGCTGCGGGCAGCCTGAGAGGGTATATCCTATGCGAGGCTGATTCTTGGTGTCGAGCGGGTGTACCTCGAGGGAGACTCCTCCATGGTGATTGATTGGATCCGAGGGGCGGATTGATTTGGTGATGGTCATCCCCTTATCCGGGAGACTCGTAGGATGGCTTAGATATTGAGCGGTTTTCGAGCAGCACACACGTTTAGGAAGGCGAACAGGGCAGCAGACTAGGTCGCCTCCTATGTCGCCCGGCATTCCAGGGATTTTCTTTGAACGTCTGCTTCGGATGTTCCATATCCTTTATATTCTCTACTTTTCCACGATTTGGCAAGATGTACTCACATTAGAGTTATATGATATGAGTAGCCGTTTTTACTATATATTAAAAAAAAAGAAAAAAAAAAGGGCATCCACTGCAACGATAAGTAAACCGAGTACCGCCAATATAAGACCATCGACCATCCTCCCTCTCCACCACTCAACCTTTCTTCACTCAGAGACACGCCAGACGAGCACAGCTGCTAGCCCATGGCGGCGGGAACCCGAACCCCCCACGTCGCCATCCTCCCAAGCCCCGGCGTGGGCCACCTCATCCCCCTCGCCGAGCTCGCCAAGCGCCTCGTCTTCCACCGCGGCTTCGCCGCCACCTTCATCACGTTCTCTGACTTCTCCTCCCCGGCGCAAGATGCCTTCCTCAACTCCCTTCCCCCTGGCCTCTCCTCCCTCTCACTCCCCCCCGTCCTCCTCGACGACCTCCCGACCGATGCCCGCATCGAGACCCGTCTCTGCCACGTAGTCGCCCGCTCCGTCCCCCGCCTCCGCGACATCCTCGCCACCCTCAAAGTCACCACCCCCCTCGCCGCCTACGTCATCGACATATTCGGCGGCGACACCCTCTGCATTGCCAAAGAGCTCGGCGTTCCCCACTACATGTACCACCAATTTCACGGTGCTCTCCCTCCTGTTCTACTTGCCCACCCTCCACCGGACCACCTCATGCGAGTACCGGGACCTCGCCGAGCCGGTCGTCCTCCCTGGGTGCGCGCCCATCAGGGGAGAGGACCTTGTGAACCCCATGCAAGACCGGACCAACGAGGCCTACACGTGGGCCCTCCACATCGCCGAGCGTTCAAGAGAGGCCGAGGGAATTCTGGTGAACAGTTTCGTGGAGATGGAACCGGTGGCCTCCAGGATTCTCATGGAGAACGAACCGGGGAAGCCGCCGGTCTGGCCGGTCGGGCCACTAATCCGGGCCGGTTCGAACGACGGCGAGGAGAATCGCTCCGAGTGCTTGGAGTGGTTAGACCGTCAACCTATTGGGTCGGTTTTATTCGTCTCTTTCGGGAGTGGTGGGACCCTGTCCACGGAGCAGCTGAGGGAGGTGGCCTTTGGGCTGGAGATGAGTGGGACCCAGTTCCTGTGGGTTGTCCGGTGTCCAAGCGACACAGAGGCTTATGGGGCCTTCTTTGGCGACAAGGGGGCGGACGACCCACTCAACTATTTGCCGGAAGGGTTCTTACAGAGGACCAAGGGGTCCGGTTTGGTGGTCCGGTTCTGGGCTCCGCAGGTTGAAGTGCTGCGCAACGGTTCGACCGGGGGTTTCTTGACTCACTGCGGGTGGAACTCGACCCTGGAGAGCGTGGTCCATGGCGTGCCCATGATTGCCTGGCCGCTGTACGCCGAGCAGAGAATGAACGCAGTGATGCTGTCGGAGAGCGTGAAGGTGGCGATGAGGCCGGAGGTTGGAAAGGACGGCGTGGTCCGGAGGGAGGAGATATCGAGGGTGGTGAAAGAGTTGATGGAGGGGGAGGGAGGGAAGGCGGCGAGAGACCGGATGGCCGAGCTCCGGGAGGCGGCGGCCAGGGCCTTAACGGAGGAGGGATCGTCTTACAAGGCGCTCTCCGAGGTGGCTGGAAAATGGAAAGCTGGAATAGCCGTGTGAGAAACGGATGGCGTTTGTTTTGCCGTTTGGATATTTGTCTGGTGATAAAATAACGTGCGTCTATTTTGACTGTTTCCTCGGTTTTCCCATGTTGTCGTTCATCCGTGTGGCTTTTGCTGCTCTCTCAAATGTACGCTTTAATGCTCCCGGTCTTCGTTCTTCGCGTCAAGCGTAGATGGGTGGACGTGATCTTTGTTTAAGAATCGTAGATTTTTTTCTTTATTATGATTGTTGAGCGAACTAGAATAATTTCGTATTCAGAAAAAGATTATTTTTTTTCCGGAGGCTCCCTTTTTTATCTTTTCTTTTTAGTGGACGAGAAAGAAAGCGCATGCAATTAAAACTATGCAAAAAAAAAAAAGGAGATAGCGACAGGAATTTGTTGTGTTCATAAATTTGGAGTGGCGCAGCTTTACTTGATTCCTCCACAAGACGACGGCAAGTTGGCCTAATTCTGAAAATAAAATTGGAGACCGCTTCGCTTGATTCCTCCACATAACGGCAAGTTGGCTTCTGAAAATGATATTGGAGAGACCGATGTATGTTAATCTTACAAGACGAATTTTGATGTTCACAAAAATAATTGAGTTAAAAATGTACTCCAATAATATTGGCTTAAATGTGAAGGGTTAGACCTGTAGATAAAAGTGGCACTTACAACCTCCAAGAATTAAGAAGAATAAAATCAAAGCTTTCTGAAATATCTGTGAAAAACTTAATGAGTTGACCCATACAGAAACTGAGTCGATCACTATATAGTTTAAGAAAAATAGAGAAGAATCACCGCCTGAGACCAACTTCATGAGTCGACTCTTGTGTTTAAGAAGACGATTCATTTTATGCATGAGCTGACCTAGCGACATTTTTGAGTCGACCCTTTGAAGAGTGCAGGAAACTAATGTGCACTAAAGGAATGAGGTGACTCTTGTGTTTGAAGAGCTGACCCAATATCTACATGTGTCGACTTCCGACATTGCCGAGTCGACCCTTGAGGCAAGCGCATGAACTCTGTATGAATCGATGGAAGGAGCCAACTCCTACGCCTATTGAGCCGTCCTCTTAATTACATGGGATGTCCCCTGAACCCAAAGAGTCGACTCCTGTTATCCTGACTATTCCAACGGATACTTTCGACAAGCTTTTGCTTCGTGTCAACGGATAGTTTTTTAGTCAGACAGCTAGTTGTATTTTTCGGACAATATGAAGTCTATAAATTCAAAGAAGCGCCAGAGGAGAAAAAGAGAGAGAAACAAGAGAGAGAATTCAAAAACTCCAAATCCTAGCTTCCAAAGATCATATTCTCACAAGAGAGATTTCAAAGAGTAAAACCATTTTGTGAGGAAATCAATAGGGATATTCAACAGAGAAGTACTGTTGTGCAATTAAGATTCTCATCTGCAGCCAACGACTATCTTCAAAGCTTCTGATCCATATTTATTGATTTCATTTATATTGAAGCTTTGCTTATTTTGTTACAGCATTTATTTCTTTGCTTTAAACTCTGCTGTATCAGCGTCCATTAAATCTGAAACTGATAAGGGTTCTTCCAAACCTAAATTGGAAGTTGTTGAATCAGGGGATTTAATAAGGTTTAAAGATTTTGGTTGGTGAGCCTGTGAAAACCAACTGGATTATTTGTGAACCCGGAAAACAATCGTGTAATGTTTTGGTTGGTGAGCCTGTGAAAACCTACTGGGTTGTTTATGAACCTTGAAAACAAATAGGTTAAGGTTGTGGTTGATGATCCTGTAAAAATCGACTGGGTTCGTTGTGTTACTGGAAAAATAACAAGTTGGGTTGTGAGCTCGAAAAACAACCAAACTGTAATCTGGATGGTTATAGTGAAATTTTCAAGAGTCTTGGGGAGTGGATGTAGTTGTGGGTTACACCGAACCACTATAAATTTTCTGTATTTGTGTGTGCTTTTCGCTTTACACTATTGCACTTTAATTTCTGCCATTATTCATTCATTGCTTAAAGCATACTATATCCTTCAAGTTGAAATTATAGTTTATCCACTGCATTCTAGTCAAAAGATTTTTAAACCCAATTGATCCCCCTCTTGGGTTGCATATTTGGGCAACAAGTGGTATCAGAGCCCGGTACTCAACTTCTTTTGATCTAACTATCAAGAGTTAAAGATCATGGCAGCTCCATTAGGAACCTCTATTGCTGAAGGACAATCCACAAATAGACCACCACTCTTTAATGGCACAAATTATACATATTAGAAAGTACGTATGCGCAAATTCATCCTAGTACTTGACTATGATCTATGGAACATCATAGTCAATGGGCCGCACACACCCACGAAAATCATTGATAGCATCTCTCTACCCAAATTTGAAGGGGAATAAGATGATCATGATAAGAAAATGGCTCAGCTAAATGCAAAGGCCATTAATGTTTTATACTGTTCATTAGATGCTAGTGAATTTAATCGCATATCTATCTGCATGTCTGCAAAAGAAATCTGGGATAGGCTGGAAGTCACACACGAAGGCACTAACCAAGTTAAAGAAGCTAAAGTTAACATTTTAGTGCACAAATATGAACTGTTTAAAATGGAACCCAATGAGTCTATATCTGAAATGTTTACTAGATTCACTGATATTATTAACAATCTGAAAAGTCTTGGCAGATCTTATATTAACAGTGATCTTATCCGTAAGGTTCTTAGGTCACTTCCAAGAGCTTGGGAAGCAAAGGTCATTGCCATCCAAGAAGTCAAGGACCTCAATGAACTCCTGCTGGAAAAACTCTTAGGCTCATTGATGACTCACGAACTCTCCATGAAATAGAGCCTAGAAGAGGATGAATCTAAAAAGCGTAGAACCATTGCTCTAAAGTCAACTCAAACTGAAAATGAGAGTGATAGTTCTGATTTTGAAGACAGTAAGGAAATGGCCTTGATCACAAGGAAATTTAGAAAGTTCTTCAGAAAGAAGAAATCTGGATTCAAAAAAATGCTAGTGATCAGGGGGGAGCAAAGTAGAGAAAAAAAGGAGCAACAAGTCACCTATTATGAATGTAAGAAACTGAATCACTTTAGAACTGAATATCCACTACTCAAGAAGGCTCCTAAAAAGTATAAAAGAAGGCCATGATGGCCACTTAGAGTAATAGTAACGTGAGTCTATTTTGATGGTTTCCCTAGTTTTCCCATGTTGTTATTCATCTGGTTGGCTTTTGCTGCTCTCTTCGCATCGAGCATAAATGGGTAGACGTGGTCCTTGTTCAAAAATCATAGATTTTTATTTTTAATATGATTTTTTTGGAACGCTCCATTTTTCTTTCTTTTTTTTTTTGTGGACAAGAACAAAAGTTCAATTAAAATGATCGAGCACCATCCAACAAAAGAAAAAAAAAAATGCTAGCGACAAGATACCAATATCGTGCGTGCATTTATTGTGTTCATAATTTTGGGGTGGCCTAGCTTCATTGGATTCCTACACAAATCTTTCTTTGCTCTTTTCCCTCAATATATTTGTTCTCTTACTCATAAGTTTAGCATTAATTCAATAAATTGGGGGATGTATCTGACCTCCTCCTTTTGCTCACAAAAAAAATTGACTTATCTGAAATTGTGGCTTTCCATAAAGCTTTATAAATTGGACACAACACTGTGCTACTATTTAAGAACTAGCAAAAGCATTGAACGTAGGACTACTAGTCTGCTGCGAGCAGGGCTTATCCTTGCACCTTTGAGGATGGACAAGCCAGAGAGAGAAAGGGGAGAAAATTTTTAGGTGAAGTTTTTTAATTGTTAAACTATAACAAGCCAAAAGAGCAGAGGAACGTGGTGAACCATGCCGAGTCGAGCCTGAAGAACCGTAGTATCGTGTTACAGTTTTTTTGCCCATTTAGCTAGCCAAAATGAATTCATATCAGATAAACTATTGATCTACAAACCCCTTTCTTTCTTAGCTTTACATATCATCTCCCAAGTCTCAATTCATCTGATGAGGTCAAGGGAGATTGGCCTCCGGCCCATGCATCCAGTGCTACGGGGGATCTACCGCCCTCCAACCTCGTCTCCATCGGTCTCAGACAGCGGAGGCAACTGTTTCTCCTCAGAGGTATTGTTCGCTTTGAAGGAAATTTCATAGTCTCTTCCCAACACACGGTTTTGCCCCATAAAAGGTGCCTCTGAAAAGAAAGGAATAGCCTCCTTCCATTTAAGGAACAAATCTCTCTACTATCTAGTCGATGTGGGACTGAGTTTGGACCATTTATTCTCACAACATAGCCCCCCAGTGGAGAGGTCTGTGTCGGGGTCAAGGGCTCTCAACGAAAGCACCATTGATGAGGTCAAGGGAGATCAACCTTCGGCCCGCGCGTCCAGCGCTACGGAGGATCTTCCGCCCTCCGACCTCGTCCCCACCGGTCTCAGACAGCGGAGGCGACTGTTTCTCCTCAGAGATATTGTCCGCTTTAAAGAGGGTTTCATAGTCTCTTCCCAATACACGGTTTTACCCCACAAAAGGCGCCTCTGAAGAGAAAGAGGTAGCTCCCCTCTATTTAAAGAACAGACTTCTCTGCTATCTAGTCGATATGAGACTAAGTTTGGATCATTTATTCCCACAACATCACCAAACAACTGAAACCGCCAATTTTGTCTCTCTTTTTCCAAAGAAATTTTTGTCTCCATCCATCAATTTTTGCTTGGACCTATCTTGACATATAATATCTACACAATGCTGATAAGAAAACCTCAAGCAACGTAGGCCTACCTCCAGAAGATAGAAATCTGCCTTTTCGACTGGCTTATCTTTTTCTCAATTTTCTAATAGTGGCAGCCGTTTCTATAAAGATCTTTGTTACGTAGAAGCAGTCCCAAATAGCAAAGAAATAAATAAGTTACCGCGACATTATCACTATTATATAACTTATAAAAAAGAAATAACCATGATGAATAGTTCTAGATTGGATAAGTCAAAAATTTTAGTTGATCTCATATATTCATGGACCCATCTCGTTAGTAGATTAAGTTTTTAGAATATAATGACTAGCTGGCTAACATGATATCAGAACCAGCATATACCTATTTGTTTTTACCATCATTCCCTTTCATAGATAACTGATAGTGAAATGGTGTGAAATATTAGCCCAAAGCATATCTACTTAATTTGGATAAGGTCATCGATCCCTCAAGATAAGAAGATTAAAGAATGTTCCACAAAATGGTCAATCATGTCATGTTGACAAATAGCTTAATATTTGTGTTTTTTTACAAGTGATAAGATTTTATTATTCTGTGCACCGCTATCGACAATGCTGCCGTGAAGAACAAGTTGTCTCTCGGTATGCATTCTGTTGGATTAAATATTGTCGACAAATGTACAAAGGAATTTCACATCTAGATCGCGTCATGGCTTTACACATAATTGCCCTCACTTTTAATTTGGGTTGACTAAGATTCGATTTGAATTATGCTCGTTAGTCCCTTTGTATATATATCTCTCTCAACTTCGATCATTGATTTATACTCACCAAAGATAAAATAAAGTGCCAATCATCTTGTTTATTAAAAAAATTAAATTACAAAAATCCTCTTAAAATTTATATTTATTATACTTATATCGAGCAGTTTGTAAAATTTACACTTACTTCTAATTAAATTAACAGCATTAGTAAAACTGTTTAGCCCATATGAAAAATCGAAATTGCTTTTGGATGATAAGGAGGAAGTACATATTTTCTTATATCTTTGGATTATTATTGTACTACTTAAGATTATTTTGATTATTTTTGAATTTTTTTTGATATGGTATTTGGATTCAATCTAAAGTTAATGATTTTGACTAACGTTTGTTAAGTTATGTGTTAAAATATTTAATAAAAATAAATCTCATGAAGATGGACACGGAGTTTTTAAATTATTAGATGTATGTGTAATTTACTTCTAATCTCAAAAAAACCAAAAAAGAGCATTTCTTTGTAATAATACTTGTAGGAAATTTTGTTATGGTCAAGCAACTTACTCATATTGGTTGCACAACTTTGGTCAATATGTTCATCATTAAAGTTTTGCTTGGGTATGCTTTGTATGTTTACGTGATTGTTATGGAGGTCAAATCTCAATAATTAGATTAAAGAAAACGAGATGGATATTTGATTTCTGTACTGGTTTAGCCGGTTAAGAGTTTCCAAAATTTTATGAAAATTTAGGCTGCCATCCTTCATATCCTGATACCTTAAAATATCCTCAGCAACCCAGCATCTGTCGCCACCTCCCCCTCCATCCATGATTCTTTCTTGCTTCTCCAACCCAAACCCCATTACCAACCCAAAGGAGGTCGTCCTCACCCAAACCACCCCCCCCCCCTCCCGACGTGGAGTCCACCCAAAAAGAAAGCAAATTGTAACCTCGCATCTCTTCCCGAGTATTGCCCAACCAAACCTGAAACCACGGACTTGTTTGGTTCGTAGGACAAGAAGAAAGAAAAGTGTGGTTAAAAAAAAAAAAAGAAAGTTGACTCAAATCTAATCAGAGTTTTTAAATAAAAAAGAGAGAAAAATAGCTTTAATATATAATAAGATTTCTATATTATATAAAAAAAGATCTATAAAAGTCCGATTTTCACTGCTCGGGAATTGTGATAAATTTTTCTTCTAAAAATACTCTTTAAGTTTTTAAATAGAATAGAATAAGTTCTTTCCATTTATTAAAAGCAAAATAAATATTTTAAATAATATTTTTTTAAAAATAGATGTTAAATCAAATATAAACTATTCTATAATGAGCTTTTTTAAAAAAAATATGATCAACTAAATATATAAAAATTAGCTTTTAGGTATTATATATGCAAATATCAGCTTATCAAAAAAAAAAAAATCTAGGAGGGAGAAAGTTTTTATGTGAACCAATGGGTCCGACATGAGTGGGCTTTCGAGGAGACGGTGTTGACGAGGGTGGCGTGAAGCCGTGGTGGAGGAGCACTTGGCTAACTCCGCGACGGGGATGAGGTGTCCCATGCCGGGCCTTGGCGAATAAGATCCCGACAACTTAATTGACAGACACGTGTTGCCGCTGTCGGTGCCACGCTCAAGAGTGACGCCTGCTGCGGTAAACGAAATGACAGAAATAGCCTCACTGGAGAGAGAATGTTTGCTCCTACGGAACCAGCATTTATATTGGATAATATGATATATTATGAAATTTAGTGCACGAATCATTTGGATTAGAGCAATATTTTGGTATTTAACTCTACGAGTTGTAAAAGCAATTCCTGGTTTCATCAACGGTAAGCTAGACGAAGCTTGCTATTAGGCCTTCTATTTAAACGTAATTATCCATCATTTCTTATTTTTGTGGTTGGTAAGTATCTGTTATGTAACCCCCCAAGTATAGCTGGTAGAAAACAGGATCTGCTATGAAGGTTGTCCCTAAGTATTGAGCCGGTTCAATAGAGTGAGCCAAGGAAAACACCTGAATTTACTAGGAGCGAGCTTTGAGTTTGCATAGGCATGAGGCAAATCTCCATTTGACCCCTCAAGAGCACAAGAACTGATACATGGAGGTGGCTGAGAAGGTGCCTAAACATCAACCTGATTTGAGAAACTTGTTTAATATGCCATCATCGTGGGAGACTGATCAAGATTCTTTCTTTGTTTCTCTTTGACCGCCAATCTTTGCTCCTAAATCAAAGAGAGTCGTAGTATCTCTGTATTATATATTTGGAATGTATACAAACTGTACCTACGGAAATTTCATTATGTTTGCTATCTATTCTCAGTCCAAGAATTTTTTAAGGAGATCTTCCCGGCCAGTGGCCATGATAAACATGGGAGGGGTAGGATAAGGAAAAAGCACTTTGTGATATCTTTCTCGTCGTTCATTTCTCCATTCCTAAAAAAATGGTTGCATAAACAATTTCGAAATAAACAGCCCGTTGTGGAACTTTGATCATCCAATTTAGATTTGAAATCTGAACAAAGATCCACTCGAATATAGCCTAATCTCTCTCTCTCTCTCTCTCTCTCTCTCTCTCTCTCTCTCTATATATATATATATATATATATATATATATATATATATATATATATATAAACGTACATGTATGTATGTATATATATGCCTGTAACCAGCGGCTTGGCCGGCGTGAAGTTGGTGCAATCTTTGTTGACCCAGAAAATAAGAGAACTATGCAACTACATGTTTACCAACAAGAGTTTGTTTACAACTGCTACATAGATCATAAACACGAAAGGTTGACAGGCATGCAAATATGAGGCCTCTAAAGCAGGATTAATCTACCACATCATTACTGAAGAGCTTGAATTGGTTGGCATCAAGGACCAGCTTCCTTGTGGAGGAAAATGCAACCATGATACCGACTCCAGTGAAGACGACCATGATGGTGATGTTGAACCAGTAGATGAATGAGTGTCTTGGAGGACTGAGAGCCACGTTGTATAGAAGCATAGGGAGTATGAAATCAAGGGGGATAAAACCGATGGCACCTATGACACCGACAATGTCACCAAAGAAGGGAAGCATTGCGGCCATGAATGCGCAAAATGACATGTACAGGGTTCGTAGGATTAATCTGGGGACAAGATTCCTTTTGGAGAACTTCCCTTCGTTCGTGTCAGCTGAGTTCTTCTCCATAATCTCATAAGCTACTTGGGAGTAGACCTGTAGATTTGATTAAATTTCCTGATATAAGTCCATAGTTCATGTCAATAACTAAAATATTAGAAACATCCAAAATCTAATTAGGTTGCTTCACAATTTAACCTAGGCCAGTAGTCTAAGCCATATCCCAACATTATAATTAAGTGGCCACAAATTTCACTAGGCTTGCCCTTTGCTTAGACCATCGACATCCTGAGGACTCTCACAAGTCACCGCTATAGAATTGTCACTGCCGAAAGATAAATGTATTTTCAGCAAATGACATGGATGCACATCATTTGAACGGTTATCTTTCAGTAAAATCATTTCAAGAAATTACCAACATTTTTTCATTTTAGAGCAAATGTTTCTCTCTCTATTTCTATATTTTTAGAAGACTCAAGTAGCACATATTGTGATGACGAAATTACGACATTTTACAAAACTTTCAAAAATGTTTACTATGTTTTATAGGGCTTAGGTAGAAAGGATTTACCCTATCATGAACAAAATAAGCTAAACGTATTGGTCAAAAACTTATTCAATTTTTTTCTCATAGTATTTTCCTTCTAATCATGAGTACCGGTATGGCAAAATTAGTGAAGTACCTGCAGTGTTGCATGACTTATAAAAATGTGATGTTTTTATTCTGCTCTATCATTTCTTCTCATTTCATCTGCTCCCTCATAGACCATTTATATTATTTAAAAAAAAAAGAATTGCATAATATGAAAATTTAGTGCACAGAGCAGGGAAGAATGTAAGAAACATGATTTTGGAACTAAAACCCCCTAAACATACCTTAATAAAACACCTTTTTTTTTTTGAGTTAGCATCTAGCTGTTATATGCTTACCAAGCCAATTGCAAGCAATTGAAGTAGTGCAAAGATAACTGCAAGTCCGAGTAGCCCTGTAGGAGCCAGAGAAGGTCCAGTGTCTGGCATTAGACTCTTGAGGACATTGGAGCTAACTTTGTTCCCAAATGCCCAGTATCCAGACACTGCTGCTGAGTAGAAGGTTACAGATATGACAGAATAACATAGTATCAGCCCTTTCACCATCTTCCCAGTGGCAGGAGGTGCCAATGTAGCCTGCAAATACCCTGTGGAGGTTATCATGAGAGGCCCAATCCTATCAAAATCTCAGATAATTAAAGTAGCAGGGCATTACCTGAATTTCTGGCAATATCCCATTGCCGAGAACAGAAGCCAAGATTGAAATGGATGTGAAGGCATTGAAGGATCGCTCAGACTTCGATGATGCCAGTGAATAGTCCTTTGGCGGGGCATTATCGGAGTAACCTGTTGATTATGAAGTAGATTACAACTTGTTTTAATATATAAAAGAGAAGGAAAGGAGACCCACCCATACTATAGATATCTATATCCCAATACTTGGGAACACAGCATGCAGGATTTGAACCCAGAACCTCTTGTTGCAGAGCAGAGGTGTCATAACTTACCAGAGAAAGATGTCCATAGTTTATCAAGTAGTTGATTTGTTGTCTGTACAAGTTTTATGAAAACAGGGAGAGACTTGTTTTTCATAAAACTCATGGATCAGCTTTTATGATCTGTCATTTTTTACAAAACCAATTTTATAGAAAGTAACCAAACAATCTTATAAATCTCAGACATTCTAGATTTTGTGGTGCTCATTTTAGTAAAATCGACAACCAAACAAACGCCAAATATAAGCATCTAGACTATTTCCATTGCATGATGCGAATGTTATTGTTCAGGGATTGAAATCCCACCCCTCTTTATGATAATTATGGTTAGAAATCAATTACAATGAATTTGCAATCTTTCTCATTTTTTTCATGCTTAGGCAAGGTGATAGAGCTACCATCCATCCTACATGTTTCCATATTAGGCTTGTTAGAAAAATCCAGCAGGATTGGGCTGGATTTCCTGTTGGATGATGTACTACACAATCTATTTAAGCAAGGCCCATATCAACCCAATTCCTCTCCCGCCCAAATCTTATGGGAGAAAAAAAGACCTCTATAAATCCTTTTTATTTTTTTTATCATGCAGTCTAGCAGGCCCATAGATGGGATTTAGGCCAAGACTAGGATGGGTCTTTAGAAGAAAAAAAAAGAGCTACTGCAGCCCAATCCCATTGGATTTCCCAAACAGGCCCTACTAGTGTTAGACTTCCCAGGTACTCCAGAAAGCAAGCACTCAGGTCTTTTGCATATGTTATAGTGATCATATCAGTATTTAACCATATCTCGGATGGCTTGGAAACCTGTGTTATAATGAAGTGGTATTAGAATCAAATACTCTCCCGCTATCTCAGAAGTTCCCTCACTCATCTTTTAGAACCTAATCCTATTATTATTTCCAGATATCTTATCGCTTCTGATGTTTCATTATGAGAAATACTATTATCATTTCAACTCGGTATTTCATAGAGATTATCACTCTCACTTGAAATAGGGCCCGAATTTAATTCAGGATTGTGAAACTCCCACTGTATGTTTCAAAAAAAAAAAGGAGAAAAGTTTACAGATTAGAATAAAGTATGCTTTATCAAAGTAAGGAATCCAATTCCTGTTATCCAAAGGTCAAGAAATGATGGGCATTAACAAGGTTGAAAACAACCGTGATGAGTGCATCCACCCAAGTCATATCCATTATTTAAGGGATATATATATATTTGTAGATTAGAAACACAGAGGAAGAAAAGGAGGTTAGATAGATTAAGAACCTGCATGAATGCAGCCAATGACCACAAGCAAAGTGTAGCCCAAGCTTAAAAGAAGCGAGGCCAAGTTGATATACCGGAGAGAGTGGAAAGATGGCATCTGAGAGAGGAGGACTAGCACTGCTGTAACCATCATGATGAAATGATAAAGTTTTAGGTGGCCATCGGGATAAACTTCCGAGTACATGATCTTCTCCAATCAACACAAGTAGCCCAAATTCCAGCAAAAGCGACCAAGATAATGTGAAATATGTTAGAACAGAAATGATGTTTGGGATGTTTATTTTGAAATTAAGCTACAAAATTATTGATACACATAAGTTGGACATAACAATAAGCATAACCATGATTACAGAGCTTTATCTCAATAACTATGGTGGCTTTAACTCCTCATTGCTAAATTGAGTAAGGTATAATTTCAAGTTATTTTATCATTTAGTATGATGCTCAATAAGGTTGATTAAAAAGTCAATTGAAGTTGGCCTACTTGATGTGAAAATTTATTTACACAAAAATTATATGGTTCTCACAATCCCTTGTGATAAATTTTAACAGCTGACCAGGTCACTGGGAACCAATAAAGAAGACAGTGACTAAAAAGATAATAGGGGATTTGCCAGTTAAATACTTTCTTCACTAAATTGTAATAATCTTGAGCATGACAATGGCGACACCCCTGTTAAAAAGGGTAATAAACAAAATTTGCAATAGCAGTTTTTGGTAAACATTCAGTATGATTTACTAGGAAAATCAAGTCAATTAGAGGAAGAGGATAATGGGTAGCCAAATCATATAAGTGCCTCACCTTAACTTCAATCCAAATATATCTAAGTGAAAATGATATGGAATCTATTACTTGAGTTGGACATTTTACTTCATACAGCTGTTTACATCAAGTCATACCAGTGGGTTGCTGGTGATAGCTTCCTAGTAGCCTAAATAACTGTTATGGTTGTTCTTCTTTGTGCAAATTCTCCTATGGTGTTTTTCTTAAATACTATATTTCATTTGGACAAATATTTACTTTTTAATTTGTGAAACTTTTTAGAAGTTACTGCACTTAAATTCCAGCTGGTTAATATTTTCCTCTAAAACCTCACAATGAAGTTGAACCAAGAACGTTCTATATGACTCTGCAGTTGATCACCATCTATACAGTTAGGGGAAATGACAACCACCTGCAATTATCCAAAATGATGACTGAATGCTAGCAAGCAATGTTACGTATCGGCTGGAAGCCAAACAAATTCATTTGCACAGGCTACACATGCCCTGGTCCGTAAGAACACAAAAGCTACAATTTTCAATTGTTCGAAGACCTTCCTGTCATTTTCTCGAGCTGTGCAAGCCCGTTTACTTTCCATCTCTTGAAGCATGAATCATATTAGAATGAATAATTTTACAGAGACCGAATATAGTAATGTTCCTAGCGATTCAAGTGTTTGCACATGATGACTAAGTCGGACCTTCTTTTTAATTAAAAAATAAGCAACAAGATGCGTGTGCAATTAGTCTCCTGAAGCAATATATCCACAAAGAAGTATTCATCCAGTAATGGAACTGCAAGATAGGTTTTACAAATGCCACAAAACAACAGAAGCAAGAAACAGAAATATATAGCAGTCATGGATTGAAACAGCCAGATGATATTATCATAAAAGAGGAACAGCAAGAAGGAATTTACACCATCTGGTAGCAATGATGTAATGCTTTCCAACTTGGCTTTCAATCCCTAGACGCACAAGATAGAAAACAACAAAAAAGTAATTCCAGTTTGCTGAAACCTACCTTGAGGCATTCCCCTGCAAGCAATAAGCACCCAATCCCAACTCCAGTATTGATGGTTGCCTGCACGCTCACAACAAAGTAGAACATCCATCCGGATCCTACAACACGAATGAATCTATTAGCCCTTAGCTAACAATTAGCTCATAGTTGAACAGGGTATTGATGACCGCACAATCAGGATTCTTTGTAATTGTACATGGTTGTTAAAATTCAAAGTTGTGATTTTTTGCACGGAAAAAAAAAACATAACTTTTTATACCATCATAAAATATAAATTTCTAATTTTAGTACTTTTTTCTGTATACATGATTTTCTCTTCCTCCATTTCGTTTAGGGAAATCTTCCTCTTTTTTCTTAACAACCATGCACCTTTTGAAACTATCCGTTCTCAAAATTCAAATATTTTTGAATGAAAAGAGTTTTTTTTTTTTGGAGTGGAAGGGGAAAAACTCGATCGAAAGAAGGTGAATCGGATCTTGATGTACCCAAGACATCGGACGCGAGTTCCCGGAATCGAATATGCCGGCGGCCTTGCCTCTCGCAGTGATCAAGAACCTTGGACATGAGAAGATACGCATAGAACGTGACCGCAGCCGCCGTCGTGAGTGACACCAGCCCCAGGATCCATCCCATACCCCTTAAAGCATATGGCAGGGTTAGTATTGTCGGACCGACGATGGCCGTCGTGAGATGAAAGCCGGCATGCCACCAAGTTCCTGTAAAAGAGATTTTTAGATAAGAAAAACGAGATTTTGGTGGGAACTCCAAAATGCGAACCAAACCTTTGGACTCGAGCACGAAGGCGGCGCCGGCATCGGCGAGGGCCGGGTTCTTGGGAGGGAAGCCCTGGGCTTCCTCGATGGCAGAGGAAACATGGGCGGATGGCGGTCCTTCTCCCATGGTCTTTGAGAACGACGCTCACGTTAGAGTTTTGGAGGAGGGGTGGAGCCAGTTGGAATTTACGTATGAAGAGAAGCGTCCATATTCCGCTCTTCGTGCCCGACAAGGGAGTGCAACAGCCGGCGGATGTACGTTTGTTTGTTAATTTGGGGGTGGGGGGCGAGGAGATGGCATAAGAAAGGAACCTGACGCGTGTAGAAGGAAGCCAAGAAAGGAGGATGGGGGGATTTGGGGTTTTGGGGTGTGTATGCGGGTGGGAGGGAACGATCCTGAGCACTCATCCGGTGCTCCAAATTGGTAGTCTTACCCCACCAAATCAGATTGATGGCCCCGGTAGTGGGACTCTAGAATGAGAAAGAAAATGAGCTAACTTCAAAGGTTAGAAGAAATTTTATTTTTATTTCGATTTCACCATCGCTGCTTTCTTGGAGGAGTCCTCGGATGGCTCTATCTAGGGCTCCAACCTCCCCTTGTGTCACCTGTCCCCCCCGGATCTGGTCTCCAGCCGCGCCGTCATCTCCGGCCGGTGATCTTGTGGGCCCCTCAAACAGCATTGTTGTTGGAATAATTGGGGGTTGGTAGCTGTCTCTGAATCATCAAAACGGACTTCAAGTCTAATTATTATTGTGTCTCTAAATCAGCCATTGATATAAAGAGAAAACAAATCTACAAAAGTTAAAGATTTAATTCGGGATCTTGATGAAACTCTTGACCAGAATTGGAATAGACTGGAGCGGAAATCGAAATGACCATATTTTCTAATATGTTTGGTTCATCACCAAAATCACAATTAGAATTAAAATAAAATTTAAATATTAGGAAAGTTTAGGGATTCCCAATGATCTTAACCTAGGCTTTGATAGTCTTCATGTTACAACTTTCAATGATCTTAAACCTAAGCTCTAAAACCACTCTGTCATGCTCCGAAACCAGTACTCGAGTCCGATACGCGACACAGCCGCACACTCTCTAGGACAGAACCCTAGAGAATATACAAGGTCTAAAAATATAATACAACCTCAATATCCATATCAACAATAATCTTAATTCATACCAAACAATAAAGTTGATCCAATTACAAAATTTGATCATCCAACCAGTATCAGTGTTGCAGGTTGCATAATACATGGCTATGGTTGAGATCACGGGTAAAGGAATGATTAGATAGAGCATCACTGATACTAGTTAGATGATTAAATTTTGTAATTGGATCAACTTTGTTATTTGGTATGAATTGAGATCATTGTTGATTACGGATATTGAGGTTGTATTGTATTTTTAGGCCTTGCATATTCTCTAGGCTCTGTCCTATGGAGTGTGCGGCCGTGTCGCATGCCGGATTCGGATACTGGGTTCGGAGCGTGATAGAATAGCCTTACGCAGTGAAACCAATGAAATTATTTTATAAGTAGTTTCTACAGAACAAATAATATTTAACTCTCTCTCTCTCTCTCTCTCACGCGCGCGCTCACACTTCTGCACGTCAGATCAAACTTAGAGGCCTAATATCATGCGTTTAAAAAGGAATAGTTTGTGAAAGTATGACACAAATTCATTGCAATAGTTTCGAATGTGAGCATTGAATATGATTTTCTATCAAACACTAGTTGCATGCAAGGAGGTAGATGGAAATATGCCCATGACCTCTCACAATCAATCTCAGATTTCACGGCAATATGAATTCGAAAAAGTATATCTGGAAGAAGTTACTATGATTTCAAACATGGGATGATCGTGGGATCGGGGATAAAAAAATTGCATACTACCTGAACCGTACCATTTCTTTATCTCCCTTCTAGCTCATATATTAATGCTTAAATATTATGGCAACAAAATCAAAGCTACTACTACTTCTGACTAATAACTGCATCACTTATTTCACAGTCGAACGTTGCATTACTTTGCTTTTAATCTTTTGCATGACACATCCATCACTCCATGTCAGACAGTAGAAATAAATTGTGTAATAAAAGTGATCCACAAGCCAAGATCTAACAATCAATGTGCTCAAAGTACTCCATTAAACGAACAGAACAGATTCTAGCAACAAAAGATACATCCAGATCACATATTAGCAATCTTTATCAATATCATAAAACAAGACTGGATAGACTTGACAGAACTGGTTCTGAAAAACTGTGTATAACAAGATCACAAGCTCACTCCTTTTGTTCAGATGCAGAGAAATGAATGCATTTTGGATTCGTTCTCTCAGGAGGAATACCTCTGGCCTCCGTCATTCAGCACAATCTCCATTAGTAAATTGTTCCAGGTGTCTATTGGTCCGGGCAAGCACCAATGAAGGCAGTCATTCTGGGGTCTCTTGCTGATATCAGGATGGAGCTTCCTGTAAGGGCCTGGATGCCCATCAGGCCTCAGCAGCGAAAGATGGTAGCTATCGAGGAGCTTCAGGCGAGTCCCGTTCTCCGATCCAATTGTCGCTGCCTTCTCAAACTCCTCTATTTCCAGGCCTCGCATCATTGGGTCCACTGGATCGCCACTGAACTCACCTTCTTTGTAAGGCTCCGTCCTGTTGCAAACCCCTCCATTGTACCACTCCCCATACTCGAAGTGGTCCGGAGTCCAAGTCCTCAAGACAACGAGCGGCTTGTGGTGAGATGCGGTGATGAAGCGGAAAGCCAGTTCAAGGGCTTTCTGATAAGAGTAGTCCATTCCAAGTTCTCTGAAGTTCTTCCCTGGGCAGTTGTGGCAGCCAATGATGGTGCTGTTCTCCCAGAAAATAGTTGTCTTGAGAAACCACTGTCCACCGGACATGACTATGTAGTCATGCTTACCATATTGGCTTGTCCATGTATCGTCGAGGGCATCGAGATGAAGCTGAATATAATCATTTGAGTTCCCTGAATCTTTCAACTCGGCTTTGAGCAGAAAAGGAGCCCAGATTAATGCAAGAGTGAAGTTGTGGGATGAGAAATACCATGTCTTGGATTGAAATGTTTCATCATGGTAGATCTCAACAGCTTCTTCCACCTGAGGAACAGGATGCATCGACTTGTCAGTCAGTCACTCAGGTCTTCTGTAGGAAAACTAAACTATGAGTGTGTGTGCAGTTTAGATTATGAAACTAACCTTTGATCTTTCATGCTCTTTAACAAGCAAAGCCAACCATATTTTAACTTCCAAATTTTATACGGAGCAAACTAATTTGGCACTTGGAAAACCACCTTTATGAGATCGATGGGTGCATGCGATAGGCATGAGAACAGATGAGGAGTATGAAATAGATGAGGAGTATGAAATATCTAGATGTTGAAGATGTAGAGGAGGAAATATTTCATTAGGCAAATCAATATTTCTTTTTCCCAGCTGTTTCAATAGCCTGGTCTAGTATGATATAACTAATATCATTTATATATCCATTCCACCAGACTCATCTAACATCATTCTGAAAAGGCTTCATAATCTTTTTGCCAACAAATTCAAGAGGTCTAATGCGTGCAGGAGGACTAAGGCAAGAGTTTATCACCACCATTTTTTTCTAAAATTATATTTTCAGATAATCCTATAAAAATCAATTTATTTAACGAAATCCATAAGATGCACCTGAGAAAGAAGGCAAAGCAATGACTCGAGCTGATTGCGGAAAATTGAATCACCAATGAATGCCAAAGATTTATTTCGCATGGCTTTCAAGAATTTCTCTGCATCAAAGGGAGGCAAGTCACAACCATAAGGCTTCCATCTCCAATAAAGGTACCCTCTGTCGGGCCGACCATTTGTCAAACAATCTTGATATGGATCTATATAGCTGCAGCTTGAATTAGTGTAACGCGGTCCTGAAGAATTAGGAATCCACTCCCCAGAAAATAGGTCGCATTGTTCTGCAGTACCATTCATCCAGGTTTCAAGTAATTATCAAACCAATACTTATTACTGAAAGTTCTATGAAAAGAAAGAACAAAGCTACAGAAACATACGGAGTTTGATCAGACAGCAGCTATGGCATTGTATTCATCCTACTTTCGATAAATCAAGGAAAATGCGCTCTAAGCCTATTCTATGCTGCTTGATGCTAGATCGGTATAAGTATTATCAAGTACAGATTGATTGGTGGCATTTTACAGATCCTTTTGAGGGTTGTTGTGGACTGTATTCCCCCTTCTTGTTTTATTTTTTGGGTGTTCTGGGGAGGGGTTGATATTTTTTGTTTTCACTTCTGAGGTTCACTGCTAGGACCTTCTTTCATGTATCACTTCATTAATTCAATGAAATGGTGATGACTTTTCACCATTTAGCTAAAAAAAAAAAAAAACAGAAGTCGAGACATAAAACTGTCAAAATTCGTACCTTTTAGTGAATCCCCTTTTCTTAGATGCAATGCCATTTGTGGAAGTCGAGTATATGGGGCAACTGTGTTCTCCATTGAAGGGGAATCTGCAATTAACAAAGAGATCAGATGTAATGGGAAATGAAGACGTACAGACCAAATTAAATACTGAAATAATAATTCTCATTCTATTTGAGTCTTCACACTTATTCTAATAAAGGAAGACTTGATATCTGAATATCCTTCTGAAAGCATGATCTTAAACCGAGCATAATTGAGAAAAATGATTCATATAGCTGACCTCAACTAATTTGAGTTGAGTTGAGTATATATTTATCATTAAAATTTGGATATGAACTTCTCCTTTTTTCTGTAGCAAAAAAGCCATAGTTCGGACAACAAGAGAAAGGCAACCATTGAATTTCTTCATAAATGCTGTATTTCTCTCCTTTTTTGTTGAGAACAAGGCTGCTTCCAATCGAGGAGAGGTGCAACCAAAGGGCTGCAGCTCTATCAGCCCATAAATTCTCATTTTATAATTTGTCTTCCGCAATCACATTGCTTCATTATGTGGCACAATTCATGGTGCCAATTCAAAGTAAGCGATAAGATTATAGCACACAAACCGAGCAACTTTTTAAGTTTTGTTTGGAGTCACTCAAGCATTTTTTATAATTAGATATTGTAAAATTCCAAATCATTTTATATGTGGTATTTTTATAAGATTGCTATCACATGGTGCATATTACTAAAAAATGGATGGTCCAGTGCATGAAGCTTCTGTTATTGTAGATCTAAAGAGGTTTAGATGTACATGGCTTTATCACGGTGTGCAAAAAAGCTGTTTGCAAGTTTTGAACCCTCTCCAAGTCTCAGTGAAGCAATTAATCATACCATTGCACCAAGGCTTACCCTCCATTCCTATAAATTATTAATTACATCTTTGATATTTGATTATTCCACTTTAATTACTTAGAATCTAAACCATTCACGGTCATCAGCCTCGCATATCCTATAATCACAAACATTATAAGAAAAATGTAACTATTCTTTGTTAATAAATATTTAGAGAACCCATGAAAAATTTTAGGAGTCGCTTTTTCTGTAAAATAGTCCCCCCAGGAGCTCCTTTTCCCCCAGCATTTATTTACATGTTTCCAAGATCCATCTTCTGAAAAACACAAACATAAAAATATGCAATATAATCACTCTTTGTTATGTGCAACTCAAAAAGCCTAAAACTGAATAAATTTCCCTGCCATAAAGCAAAATACCAAGAAAGCACTTAATTTTCAAGAATTGTAAGTCCTTTCTTTTTTAAAAAAAATCCCAAATTTATCAGTTTCCCTCTCTTTCAAGAAAACCATAGCACCCACTAGTTCTTTTAAAATTATGCGAAATGAAGCCTGAACTGTTTTTTTTGCTTTATTCCTTCCAGTAATCATTCAGAGATTTCATCAAGATTTCTTATTTCTTCTTAATTTTCTAAAAGGAATGAAGAAAATCTTGTTACCTCTCTGCAAGTTCCCACCTTTAGGTGCCGGCATCTCCGAGGCAGGGAAGCTGGAGAAGACAAAGAAGCCGGTGGGATCCGAGAAGAGGAGGCGGTAGGAGAAGGCCAGGAGGAGGGCAGAGCCAAAGACCTTGATGAGAAAGTTGCCGACTCTCTTATGAGGGGAAGGGATTGGCTCCATGTCCGTTTTCATGTCCTTCCCCATTGCTATAGCTCTGTTCTCAGAGTACAGGGGAAGAAACAGGGAATGGAGGAGGCGGAGGAGAAGGAGAGGACTGCACCAACGGAGAGAGGATGAGGGGGTGTTTATAAAGAGAAGAGGGAGGAGAAGAGGTGGGAGCCGACGCCTTTCTGGGTAGAATAATTAACTGAGACGAAGAACCCAAGGACCAATGCAGAGAAGAGTAAACAGAGTGGAGATGGATGGTCGGCAGAAAACAGCCACTCTTTTGCCTCACCATTCTAACTATCTATGGTTGGTAAGGTGATGGTCCGACCAAGAGAGAGTGAGAGAGTAGCACTCACCTTTCATGAACAACCCATGTTTAAATTGAATGATGATGGACTTGCAGTCAGTTCTACTTCTACATGGCTCGGTGATTATGTTTTTTTCTTGACATCGGATGCCTTGAAGCATTGATTGAAGATAGCATCTTATAAATCTAAGAAAGACGAGCACACGGACAAAAGCCTGATGCATGATTTCTCATTCATTTGCTCTAACCACGGAGATTCCAATGCATTATTACGTTACTTTTCGGCCAGCATTGATAGCGCAGAGGAAAAGTTGGTTTCCTACGTAATGTTTTGGGGGAGGGTGATAGCCTGCCTGTCACTTATACATGCACGGTTAGAGTGAGCATTATTTCATGACTCACCCCCAAGCATTTCAATTTCCTATCTATTAAATGTTTATGCTTACAATAGCTTGAGGCCAGCTTACCCTTTTTAAAAAAAAATAATAATAAAATATTTTAATCAAATATCGAGCCGCCAAATTATGGCATTCAAAAATTTAGCTTACGATTTGACGAATCTTCCTTTTAGATCCCATGTAACCCTATCTATGAAGACCAAAATGATCACATTAGATCTAATGAGTTACATAGTTTTGGTGCCAATAGTCTCTCTTTAAATCTATTTTTAAAAAAAAAATTAGAACGGGCTGTCCTCCCTTCTCTTTTTTTTTCTATTTGTATTTTCAGAATAATAATAAACTTTTTTTTTTTGGTAAATATAAACTAATGTTCTTGGAGCTGGATCTTTTTCTTGAAAGAATGTTTAATAGCAACATGAAATAACGTCATGCATGAACCACAAGCACTATAGTTAGCTTCCACAGCATGCACAAAAATAGGCGTGGCCACTGCCAAATATCGGTGGCGATGGCAAACATGGTCATCAAGGTGCGGCGAACAAAGGGATAGGTGATATTAGAAACCTAATCCACCGATCATCAACTTCTACATCAAACCAGCGAATCGAGCAGCGACCGGGGCGGCAAACTTTAGCAGTTTTCATCTTATAATTCACTTTGCAATAGTGATATCAAATATGTAAACCAACGACAAATAACCAAGTCAAATTCTAGGAAACTCCTGGCAATGTCAGTTATCCTTGTCCTACAATCCTTACCTGAGATCCATGCCCCTTAGGAAGTTTACAGGCAAGTCGTGTCTTAAAAGCCATGCACACAAACCTGGAGAACTGGCTTTCTTAAGGTACATTGATTCTAACATCAGATTAACGTTCCTAGCTAGTGTTTTACTCGTGACATTTGCAGAGTACTGTTATTGATGGCTGTGTTCGGGTACTAAACACCGCCATGAATATTTTACTAAAACCTTCCATCAGCCACTGCCCAAGCTAGCTAGCCTGGCAATGGCGGCAAAGAGAAGTTTCGAGCGCAAACAGGAGAATTTGAAAATGGTTCGCCAACAATATCATGTACTGATACACGCGTCCACCTTTAGAGACAAACAGGATAATTATGTAGACTTTCTTGATTAAGGAGGATTCTCAGATCGATGTACACTACTTTAGCGATTACGAACAGAAAAAGCGAGATTCGCCATATCAAAAAGTCGAATTGCATGCCAAACTTTTGAAGGCCATAATTTAGTCATACAACGTCCTTTTAAGAGACAGTGCCCCCAACAAACGATCCAAATTCCATCATTTGCAGCCTAAAATAGGTCGGTCAAATCAAAAATTTTCTTTTTTGGTAAAACTTTGACTCTCTCTGTCCAAGAAGAATCAAGCAGAGCGACAGAAAATAGAGTTGATATAAAAGTCGAAATCTAACTTCTCAAGATTATTAGCTTTTTCAAAAAAGCATGTTGAAGAAAATCTTTCTTCTCTCCGATCGGATCATTTCTTTTCTTGGCTAAACAAGGGAGCTTTAAAGAATAGATCTATTGGAGACTTAGGTGAATCCTGATTTATAACAAAACTAACAAATGTTTCTGCCCACAAGATCAGTAGCCTCTCATATATGACAAAAGAGAGCATCCAAAGTGCAATGAGTGGCGTTTAATCAACATACACGCCGTATCATGCCTGCAATTACTTTCCATTTATTCAAGGTCTGTTGACAGCTTGATGTCCATTATGGATCTCAGACTGCAGCCCTGTATGAATGCTTGAGAACAAAAAGTTCCAAAACGTTTGAGCAAAACATGACTTGTCTCTCAGCAATTATCTCCCACAAATGCATGAGGCCTATCATATCTATACCTAAAATTTGCTTCGAGTTTTTGCTGCCATCTTCGATACATCTGCTCATTTTCATATCGATATTGTCAATCATATGTGAAAGGATAAGCTTTTGGACAAGGAAAACATCTTCCTGAGCATATTGTTGAAGAACTTGTCGACAATAACTACTGTCATCAATCTCTAGATTGAAAATAGATATAAAAAGGGATGTGTAGAGACTACAATGTTTCACCATCTGTGGATAAAGTTGGAGAAAGTAAGGGCTCGATTGTCAATACAATACACCTAGTTAAGTTATTTAAACGTATTAATCTCTATCTTACAGTAAGCAACTAAGAGCAATGAAAAATTGCTATTTGGACCCATTTATAGAACCAAACCCATGTGGCATATGTGGTGAACTGAATTGTAAGCCAACTAAGGCCCTATTTGGGAGAGCTTTTGGAGGGCCAAAAAGCATTTTCTGGTCCTCCAAAAGTACTTTTAGATAAAAAAATATTTTTAGTAAAATTTTCGGAAAGCTGTTTCAGCTTTTTCGGGTAGCTGAAACAGCTTTTGGGGGAAGCTCCAATTTGGAGCTTTCCGAAAATATTGTTTTCAGTTTTATCGGAAAGCTGTATTTTTGATAAAAATGCCCATATTAAAATATAATAATTACATAGTTTATCCCTTTATTATGAAAAATTAATTTATACTAATAATTATAATATTTTATACCTTTATTATTATACTATACTATAAATATAATATCTTATTATATTATATCATAATACATTAATATATTATGTTAAATAATTTAATATTATGTTATATTATGAAAAATTAATTTATACTAATAATTATAATATTTTATACCTTTATTATTGTACTATACTATAAATATAATATCATAATACGTTACATCATAATACATTAATATGTTATTTTAAATAATTTAATATCATGTTATATTATGAAAAATTAATTTATACTAATAATTATAATATTTTATACCTTTATTATTGTATTATACTATAAATATAATGTTATAATACGTTATATCATAATACATTAATATGTTATTTTAAATAATTTAATATTATGTTATATTACGAAAAATTAATTTTTACTAATAATTATAATATTTTATATCTTTATTATTGTATTACGAGAAACCTGGTACAACTCCAGCCTTTGCTCAACGTCGATTGAAGTTAGGCAAGGGTGATCTATTTATATCCTAACAACCCGAACACGCCTTTAAACGGGCTCCAGCAGAAAGGATCAATCTCGCCATAGAGGAAATCAGAAATCTTTTCATACTGGGGCTATAAATATTAGATTATATTACATTACATTATAATACATTAATATGTTATTTTAAATAATTTAATATTATATTATATTATGAAAAATTAATTTATACTAATAATTATAATACTTTATACCTTTATTATTGTATTATGCTATAAATATAATATATATTATATTATATCATAATACATTAATATGTTATGTTAAATAATTTAATATTATGTTATATTATCAAAAATTAATTTACTCTAATAATTATATACTATTATGCTATATTATAATAATATTATTTTATATTACAATAATATTATACTATATCGTATATTTATATATTAATATATGTTATGTTTTATTATGTTCTGTTGTATAATACTATGTAATGTCCTTTATGGTAATTTTGTCATATAAAAATACTTTCTCAGTTTGTTTACCAAATATATGTTAAAGTGCCACAGCACTTTATAAATGTAGTTACCAAACAGCAAACAGCAAACAGCTTTTTATAACAGCTCTACTTCAGACAGCTCTACTTCCAACAGCTCTACTGTCAACAGCTCTTCCAAACAGGGCCTAAGTGCTTTATTTGGATCAATCGAAGAGTATCACTGAAGGCAAAATCTTTTTCATTTTTGCTCCCCATCTCCTTCCCTTCTATCCGGGAAGAGAGTTCTCTTTATTCTCAGTCTTTCCTAGAATCATGGATTTGGATCTGAGATGAAGATACTACCGATACTCTTCAAAACTTCGCTCGTAAAGCAATAGTCACAAATATTTTTCTTACCAATTAGAAGAAAGAATTTGTTTGACATAGCAAAAGAATTCTTTTTCTTTGGTCGAACCAGATTTATTAAATAAATCTAGTAAAAATGCATCCATATGAATTATAAAACAAAATATACAAAAAATCTAAAAAAATATCCGATGTACCAAAGCAAAGAGTGGTTTCCCTATGATTGGCTACATATATCAGAATCCAATCAACCATACTATTAGCCTCTCTATTACTATTACCTTGAATAATACCAACTCCTCTTAATCCACTGCATCTCCCAAAAATATAAGCAGCTAGCTTCATTAAAGTGGTGCCAAGGAAAGATTTGTTCATTGTCGATGATGAGTTTGGTAACACTGACACTAACAGGTTAAAGCCATACCAATATTCTGGCAAAACACTTCTACTTAAAAGTTAGAGCAGTTTGATTTATATTAGAATATTAAGCTCCACATTACATTGAAGGACAGCCAAGTTTCTCAACAAAAATAGAAATTCTGTTTCAAGTAGAGAGCATCTTAAATTTAGCTAGTAGTCATTTTGATAAACCAATGTCTCAGTGCGAGACTATCCACCCTCGCATAAGAGAGATTCCGAAAGACATCATTGTATTCAAAACAAAAACAAATGAACAATGAAACCTGCTTTTATAAATTGCAAGCCGGCTATTCTGACCTCATGGTATTGCAACAAAAGAACAAAAGAAGATGATAATTTTAGCAGGGCAATGGCGCGTTGAAGATGAGAAAGTGCCGCAACTAGATCTGATGAGACTGGCAAAATTGTCTGGATAGCCTCTGAATCAAATCTAACAACCAGAGCTTTGCATTGAATTGTATTAGTGAAATTACCTTTATCGCTAGTACTCAAAAGCTTCATGTAGTTTCTCCCTTGTATTGGAACCTTCATGGGGTGCTCTAATAAGTCAAAGCAGCTAAGCAATCACTCTTGGAACCCGCATACCAAATCCACGTTTCATTTTCTCAACTCTGATCAATCACAAGGACAGAATTTATTGAAAGATTCAAGGAATAAAATATGTTGACCAACCAAACAACTCCAATGAATTAGATAAATTCTTCTTATGAAGATGCATTTTTCAGCAATCAGCAAGTAAAAAACTGGTGGATTATAAGTAGTAACATTCAGAGTAGAACATATGCAGCAGCATGCAGCACAACTTCTCATCAATGGCCATTCAAGAAACATGAGATGATAAGTCTTTTCAAAAGAACTTAATTACTAAATCACCAAGGCCTGATGTTCATAAATCAGCTGCAAGACAGTTTTTAGCATCTCCTTACAGTGGCTGATTATTAAACGAGACTAAAAGTGCATATGTTTTAGTGAATGCAACTTCTCATATGGTATATACACTTGCAAATTATACAATCAGACAAGCACGGCCAATGCTAGCGATCCACAGACATTCAGATTCATAAATTGAAGAAAGTAATACATGTAGGGAGAACATATAATTAAATAAATGGCATGATATGTCTACAGCACAGTAGGCTCTTATACTATTTTGAATACTATGATACCAGATGGATCACAAACCAGAGTTCTCCATTGGAACGACAGACTGAACATGCACTGATAAGGAAGGTAGAATCACAGAAAATTTTGAACAGAATTAGAAGGATAGGGGCCAATGTGCTGGTTTATAGGATGAGCCAATGTGCCATAAGCTTCCGTAACTATACAAGGTTTTTACTTAGCAGGCTCAGCTTTGAGAGGTAGGCCAGTTAATGAGTTAAAAATTGCAACTCATCATGATTCGATTTTCCCTTTAAAAGTTTGGGAATCAAAGGATATATAAGCTAATGGAATTGGCCTGAGGGCTTGCCAGACAGCTGCTTCCAACATCACCATTGAGATTGTGAATGCAAAGAGGGCTAAGCTCAGCCATTTGCTAAATATTTGTGTAGTTGATTGTGGATTTCCACATTAAAATCCATACTAGATTGTGGATGGATAACAAACGGCATGCCACAACCCTAACAACTTAAAAAAAGAAAAAGAATTCCTAGGAAATACTGAAATCAGTGGTGGAGGAATACAACTTAGGAGGTTGATGATGTGGGTTGGAGGTGGATGGAACTAGCAGAAAGGCTCACAGAGTCAATGAACAGAAATAAAGACTAGAAGGAGGAAACAATGGAATGCCATAGGCTAATGATGCTAGGGGTGAACAAGCTGGCAATGCTAATAATAGATGAGCCAGCACATCCATTGGAAGACTATGATGCAAGTCAAAAGACGGCCATGGCACATGAGACAGATGCATCAGTAGTTGGTCTCAACTTGCTTGGGTGCACAGAAACACGGACAGCTTGGAAACATTCACTGGCTGGAAACAAGGTGGCACCAAGAACGAAGATAAGAATGAATGGAATCAAGGAGTTTCATAATGCTTAAAAAAAAATATGAAAAACTAAAAATTGAAAATGTAAATTTTAATTTTGAGAGAAAAGTAAAAATGCTACAATAGCATGTAGCACTTGGACAATCCAATGATTCATTCAAGAAGACTGTCAAAGAAAGAAAAGCAGAGCTGACATGTCAAATATTATATATGGGATAGACAGTAAAACCACGGAAAGTGGTCAACCATGGTAGGCATAGCTGTTAACCAAGGCAAAATATTTGAGGCAATGAACCCTAAAATGTCGAGTACATGTAAGAATAGAAGGGAAAAACATTGACTACAGAACAAAAAAATATGGACCTCTGCAACAGTGTTTGCACCTGCAAAAGCCCCAAGAAAGGTCAAAGAAGTTTAAAAAAAAAATGCAAGTAAAAGTCCACCACTGATTAAAAATTGAGTCCCACATTATGTTAAAGAATGTATCCAGATACCACAACAGAAAGGTAGGTAAACACTTCAAAACTCACTATCAGAGCTTGACCCTTTCATCCTTAATCTTGTTTAACTCCTCTTTGACATTAAGAGGCCCTTTAAACTTTCATTAACTCAATTTAATTGGATCTTTCAAGATACATGCATACAGGAACTTAACAATCTAGCCAGATTGATTTTCAGCCTTACCTACTGCATCTTTATATCTACAAAACCTATTCCTTGGATGCATCGTCAATAGTCTTTTCCCTACTATTTTGAGGTGAGTGCAAGTGCTGACAGTCTCAAAGAAGCTGCAGTAGCAACCCTAGAGGCACCTAGCAACTTGTAGTCCTTCCCACCAATTGTAGCATGATATGGAAAAATGAAGTAGCAGTACACATGATAAATCAAAGCTTGTTTCGTAAAGTCATAGTAACTTCAAATGTCATTTTCTTGTTTGGCAAGTGCACAGCATATGGTTGAGCAGTTATGATAAAAGAAATAAGGATTTGCTAAAATCTTCACAGGCTGCCACAACATTGATTACAATAGTTGAAAAATCTTAGACAATCATGTTCATGAGATCAATCTTTATATTACATTTCAATGTCAGATCATTGTAAGATTGATGGCAGTGATGGAACCACATATGGTTTCATGCAAACACTTCAAACTGTTCTTTATATCAAGGATTTTTATTTGTAAAGTTCTCTCATGACTCAATTGTCATCCAATATTTTATGCTTCATATCATGCTAGCATCAACTCACAAAAACTTTTATTCAGTTTCAGGAAAAGGCTTTGAATTGTCTTTTATATCAAGGATTTTCATTTGTAAATGAACAGAAACACTTAGCTGAAAGTTCTCCCATGCTTTAATTGTTATCCAATATTTTATGCTTTCTATACCTGGTAGCCATCAACTCAGGAAATCTTTTAAGGGGTCTCATTTGTTGTTTAAAAGTTATGTTCGCTGGGCTTCTACATATTGCTAAAAGAGCAGAAAAATAGCCTAGCATGTAAAAGGAAGAAAAACGCAAGAAATTATTCTAAATATGTTGCTAACATATTTTTAATCAACTATTCACCACATAACAAAGCTGAGTATGTGTTACTGGAAAAGAAACTCACGTTGGAGCAAGCCTGCCAAGACTATCAAGCTCCTCACCCGAGGCTTCATCAAAAACCTTTCCTGAAATCTCAATAATATAAGACCGACCAGCATTAGGCGAAAGTCCTCTACTAACCAGCAAATCCAAGTCTCTCTGATGAAGCTCTCTCCCATTTGCAATAACTCCAGTATTCCCACCAGCACAATATTTAGGCATAGGATAATTGAATTCTTCAATGAATGGCTGCAAAATCAAGCATTTTATCAATAAATCCAGTAATTGAATGCTACTACAGTTATTCAGAATTAGTTGCCCTTACAGGAATTATGCCAAGGCATGGATGTCCGATGACACCCCAAAATCCAGCACGGTAATCATACCTGAATCACAAGGGGAGCAGAACATGTTATCTTGGAAGAAGAATAACTAGATAACATATGAGTTGCAGTACAATCTACGTAACATCTCCTAAATCATAATTACAGCATGTAGAATAACTCAAAGGTGTTTTCTCAATGACCCTAAATTTAATCTGGTATTTGGTCAGTTGTCATGGATAAAGAAAGGATGGACTAGTGCACGAGGGTACCATCATTGCGGGGTCTGGGAAGGGTCAGATATATGCAGCCTTAGCCCTATGTGCGGAGAGGCTGTTTCTGTGTTCTAACTCATGACCACGAGGTCACAATTGAGCAGCCTTACCGTTGCGCCAAGGCTCAAAATGGAGGACAACCTTATTGTTGTCATGGATAAAACATATACAATATCAAGATGTTTCTTGCTTAGCTTAAAAGCTTAAACAATACCAATGCAAAAACTGATGTATGCAATCTGTATATCAGTGTCTCAATGTTTGCTATTTCTACAGATATTATATGTTCGATCTCAAGACCTAGAAGTTTTTTAAACTACTTCCTAAAGATGGGTTGTTTCTAAGACATGCTTTCAAGATTATATGCTGCACACATGCATTACAACACACATCATCAGACGAGTCATTGATTAAAAAAGAATTAATGTACAAAGCTGGTCGATAAAACCTTGCATCTCAGTGCAGATAAATTGCATGCCCTACAAGGGAACCAGTAACATACCAATATTCTCCACGATACACTGGTCCGGCTAGCTTTTCAGCCTTCTTAACCAAATGATCAGAAATAGGATGGCCATTAACTGAAACTTTTGATCTATCATCCTTCACTGACTGATTAAATAGAGAGATATCTTTGAAGGTCTTCTTTATAAGGCCAGCAAAGAATGAATCATCATCCTTGCCGATCCTATGCTGATATTCATCTCTTCTTACTTCCCAAGAATCTTGAGATAAATCAGGATTTGGGTACTCATCAACGGGCAAATCAATCTCAGTTGCTGCTTGTACATCTTTTACAGAGTTTTGCAAAAAATTTCCATTAAAAGATACAATCTTCTCTTGATTATAGCGTCTACTGGTGCTTCCCTTTCCAGAGTCATATGTTACCTCATTACATAATGGGTGCGCCAAATGCTCACGAAGTTGTAGACCTGGAACATCTGAAGTCACTTCATCCTCAAAGGGAAGTTCTGTAAAGCTGGGCACATCTCTCTGACAAATCTTACTGTCTGGACTCTCCACATCCTCGGACCTATTGGAAGATGTGGAGAGCCCCTGCATTTTCTCTGGATCACTAAAGTTTAGGTCATATTTTTTTCCAGTCATTTCATGACTTGATGTAGGAGGAGAAACTAGATTCTCAACCATAGACTGGATGTTATAGCCTGAGCTATCATAATCTTCAGAGTAAGAAGTATCAGGATGTCCACTGGCATGGCCTTGAGAGGGAAAATCCTCATTAAACCCATCATTAGAACCGTTATTGATCATAACTGCAGGCATGGCTGGTGGGGGGGCAGAAGTAACAAGTCTTTTCCCATCAAGTTCTAATGATATTACCTGAGAGCATGACCCACAGCGCAACTTAAAACATTTCTCTACCGTAAGCTTAAGTTTTTGAGGTAGCAGCAGCAATTCAAAACAACTACAGCAAACTACAAAAGGAGCAGCACCAGCTTTGGGTTGACAATGACGCCTATCCGTCTTGCCAGGAAACATAGCCCTTTGTTGTGGCTGTGGCTCGTAAGAATACAAGGATGAGTTGCCATATGTTGGATTGTAACTTCGTGAACCAGACACAGATGAACCATCCGCAGGGTAAAACCCATGATTGTTTACAAGATAAGGAACCCTCCTATTATTGATACAAGCAGGAGGAGCCTGTGCAGGCAGCATCTGGTGTTTGTTGTAGCAGAGCACACAGGAGCAGGCAGGTTGCGGGTAAAACCCTTCATGATGATAAGAGATTACAGGATCTAGATCAAGATGTCCACAGGGGCAGTTGCAAATTGCTCTTTCTGGGTACTGAACATGGCAGTGGTAAGAAGCCCTCCCAAGTGTTTGTGACACAAATGGCTCTCCATATCCAGGATAAAAGTTTGGCAGCCCTGTACTGTATCCATTTGGTGGACAAGGATGCAGACTAGATTTTTGATTCAATGATGATGAGCCATCAGGAAACCAAGTACCATGGCCTTGACGAACATAAGAAGAAGAGGCTTCCCTTCTGTTCTTCGGCATCCTTTCTTTTGGTCTGTCCACAACCTCGCAAGACCGACGAAGCTGATCTCTTAATTCATCAAGCTTTCTCAGAAGCAGCGCAGGATCTTGCTCGAGATGCTCAGCTTTGTCGGGGCCTTCCCTGTTCTGCTTCATGGCTGGGCCACCATTACCATATCCGTGAGTAAGTTTCATTTGCTGGCTGGATGGGCCTTCACCGGCAAAAGGAGCAACTGGAACACCATTTATCTGATCCCTCGGCAACCCACAAATGACAGAAGCCCTGCACTTCTCTTCGCCCATAGGTACTTGTGTCTGCTGAGCTCTGTGATACCGATCGGTATACTGAACATCCAGCTTTTCTTTAACCAATTCATCCACATTGGAGGCACGGTTGGTGACCTGAGCTCTAGGGGGGCCACAGCATATACTGTATCTGTCCCTTATCCCACTTCCTGAGGGTGGACCATGTAAGCTTGAGGCGTTGGGTTTTGGTGAAACATCCCTGTTTTCAGTTATGGACGCAGAGCCATGAATAGAATTTGCTCCTGAATTGAGGAGCATCTTTTCTTCTCTTCTAAACCCAAACTCTATGCTTTCTCGATCAGTCTCAGAACCAGAGTCGGGATTAACACCTTTCTTCTCCCAACAGCTCTCTGTCTCTGAATTATCAAAACATTTCACATCTCCTCCATCCGATCTTTCTGATGAATAATCTGTCACTGGATTTCGTTTCTTTGCTGTATTACCAGGAGATCAAAACAAGAGAAAATTACAGCAACGACAACAACCAAAAAAAAAGGAAAGAAAAAAACTTCTTTTCCAGTTTTTTAGAGAAAATCCCCTAACGTGTTGAAAATTAGATCTAAAAAAAAAAAAAGCCCAAACAGAGGAAGGAACTAATCTTTCTTAGGAAAAACAAAACTTTTTCAGAAGGAAAAATGACGAGCAATATCAAAAAGAAAAGAGATTAGAAAACCGAAAACCTACCTTGCAGGGTAGCACTGCAACCACCGCATCTATAGACCGTAAAATTGGGGAGCTCCGGAAGAAGCTTATCGCACTTAGGGCAACGCACCAATCGAACCTTCGCTCCTACCCCTTCCGCCATTCTCGCCGGAAGGGGAAGTAAAACAAAAAGATCTACAAAAGCTTCACGGGCTCCAAAGGAAAAGGACAAAAAAAGAAAACACACACCTCGAAACCCTTGCAGGAAGCGAGCGGAACCCCTCTCAGCTCAATCAAACTTAAATCCTCATCCAATGCCGCATTTTTCTTCGCCAAAGTTCAAGAAAGCAAAAGAAACGAACGAAAAGATCTCGCCTTTACTACATTCTACCGCACCAAGCCCTAAAAATCACCATCTGTCGCCATTTTTGGACCTCCAAGGACGGCAACAAGATGAGAAGAGCCTGGGCTACATTTCCGATCGCAGGTTTTCTCTTCCCTATTTCTTGTATTCTTTATGCTTCTTGGAACCTTTGGAATGGTTCGGGGGAAAAGGAAAAGGAGAAGAGAAAAGAGAGGAGAGAGAAGGTTTAGAAGGAGAACGTTGGGAAGGGTCGTGGGAGAGGTGGGAGGGCTTTTTCTTCCGCTACCTGCCAGATTTTTCATTCACTCGGCGAGTCGGAACGACTCGGAGGAGAACCAGATGGAAAACTCGTCGATTAATTGGCGTAGTGGGAAAACTCGTAGGTTGTTTTAGATTTAATTAACAAGGACTTTTTGTTACAGTGGAGTCTTTAGAGAGATGGGAAAGTAAATTTCCCTATTTTCTTTTCTCCCCATTGATTGATCCCATTGATCGGTGGACATATGCTCTTTGATGGCGGCGGTGGTGTGGAATTTGTCAACCATGACCCAGAGGCTAAATTGACGATGACTGATGGCCGGCAGATTTTTGACCAGTTCGTCCTGGGTGCTAAGCTCAGATCAACATAGAAAAATATCATCTGTACGAGATATATACTAAGAGCGGACCGCATTCTTCTTAAAAAGACTGCCACAATGATTAAGTGAATTCAAAGCTAAAGACACTAGCTAGTGGGATACAGCTGCTCCACATTTGCAGTATATTGGACGAGTCTCCTTCTATGGGGCTACACATGTCTACAAGAACGTAGACAGTGCTGCAGACTGGATGACATCTTATGCGATATTCCGAAAATTTTATTTGGGAGAACTATGTATCTGTCCCTTCTCTCTTTCACTTTGTACTTTTTTTTTCTAATTTCATGGGCTACATCTACACCTGAAGTGTGTGAGTTCCTGTTGTACCAAAAACAAATTAAAAAAAAAAAAAGGACATCTGCACTCTTTGGGCTTATAATAACCAGCAATTAATTAATTAATTTACTGTCGACATCACATAAATCAATTTATATTTGTTCTTTTACTCAAAAACAAAAAAAAATATGAAAAGTGAATTTATTTGATATGAATGATTGTTATGAAAGCACTAAGAATATAATTGGTAAATTTAACTCTCGAACCTATGGGTTTGATTCATGTGTTAATTTAGGACTGTTTGGTTTATAGAAGAAGGAGAGAAAGTATGGTCTAAAAAAAACAAAAAAAAAAAAATCTCTTATTTGATTGGAGTTTTCAAATAAAAAAATAAAAAATAATATTTTTATAAAAATAAGATTTTCATATTTTATGAAAATAAAAAATTTATGGAGGACATGAAAAAACTATTTTTCCACCGACTGAAAATTGAGGTCTTTTTTTCCAAAAGAATTCTTAAGCCATCCAAATTTATTGATAAAGTCTTTCCATTTATTAAGAGTATAATAAGTATTTCATATAATTTTTCTACAAAAGTAAATGCTAAACCAAATATAAGCCACTTTAGTGGAATATACCATTTTTTCATAATCAACTAAACATGCCAAAACTAGAAATTATCTTTCGAGAAAAAACATTCTAGGGAAAAAAAATTCTTCCTGCGTACCAGACGACTCCTTAAAATGAGAATTGGTTAGGTTTTGTTTTTACCCCTCTTACATATCAAAAAAAATAATGATTGTTATAGTAATTATTATGTATTATTACAATAAAAATACTAATTAATAAAAGAGCATTTGCATAAGCCAATGTTTATGGAATAAAATTATCTTTTTGTAAAGGTTGAAGCTAAGAATTGTTATTTTTTGATCAATGCTATTAAATGATGGTTGTTATTCCTGTTGTATAAAATCTATAATAATGGAATCAACAATCAGATGATGATTGTTTTTTCAATATTGATGTATAACATGGGGAATCTCTACCAAATTGCGATGACAACAACCATGAAGTTATTAGAACTGTCCATTCAAATGTTGGATATGGGAGCTCAAGAAAGATGGCTCAAAGGCCCCATGGCTCTTTCATCTGCATCAAATCCAAAAACAATTATATTTATGCACTTCAAAATCCAATGTTATAGGACTTGATTTGTGAAACTTTGAACCGTTGAATTAATTATTAAGTGTACAAGCGTGACATTGCTATCCCAACAGCAAAACAAAAGGGGAATATTTTTGCATTTCTGAGGAATTTGAGTCTATAAATAATTATACCTCTAATTTATCTCCATTTTTAACGTCCGGACCGGCCGGATCCGAACGTCAGAAAACCTAGCAGAGGAAGTCTGTCTTTTCGCCGTATGTAATCGGCGATTTCTCTCCCTTTCTTTTGTCCTATCGTCTCTGAAATTTCTGAGTTCCGTTTTTGTCCGAAATCTGACTTTCTTTCGGACTTCTGGCGCAGTTGTACGGATTGTTTCAAGAATTGTTTAACGGACATTTCCTGCTGTAGCGGAACATGTCAGAGAGAATCTAGGTTGCTCTGATTTCCGCGGGTAAGGACAAAACAGGAACCTCCATTTTCTTTTTCTTTTCGCCCACCAAATATCCGACCCATTCAACCCCCTTTTCTTTTCTTTCTTTCTTTCTTTCTTTCCTCCCTCCTCCTCCTCCTCCTCCTCCTCCTCCTCCTCTTCTTCTCTCTCTCTCAACACCTCCTCACACCATAGCCAACAAAATCAAAAAAAAATCTAACTAAATAGGTATAAAATGTCCACATGATTTATCCAAAAAAAGTTTCTAAAGTGATGTGCCACATAGGAAGCTATATTTGCTTTCCAATAAATATGTGTGGCCCTGAAAGCGCCACAATCCTCGATCATTCTCTTTATGTCCTGAATCAGAGACATCCCGTCTATCATGATATGTCGTCCGTTGAATCCCTCGATCACATAAGCAGAGTCAACCCATATCTCTTTATTTTAGCGATCATCGCCCATGGAGAATTATTGAAAATACTTAAAATAAAAAATTAATAGAAGATGCACTAAGGCCAATGAGGTAATTTAATTTGTCAACTGCATAATTTCTTTTCAAAATTTACTATTAAATTTTTCTAGACTTTAATAAAAAATTTAAATTAAAAAAATATTATTTTGATTAGATTCATCAACATAGGGATGGATCAATTCAAGCATAAATTAATAATAAGTTTTCTTTTAGTTTATGATTGGAGTGATTCATCTCTGAGTTAATGAATTTGATTCAGCTAGCAATTTTTAAAGGAAATTATTATTGTCTCTAAAAGATTTTGGCTTGCCGTGCAAAAGAGCTCGTTTCGGTGCGAGAACGAAGTCCCATCACATCAGTCCAAAGACTCCTGGGCACGGTGGTCCGGGCCATGTTTCAGAACAATGTGGGGTCCACTACCGCCAGCCTGGACGCTGCGGCCCCTAATTTGCTAGGCTGGCAGCAACCGGGCCGGTAACTCTTTCTCGACGACCGGTTCTCCTCGGCGTTTCAAGAAATTGACCTTACGAGAGGAGAGAGTGAATAAGTGGGGAAGAACTGGAAATACGAGCTAGAAGTAAGGGCTCTTTGGTCAAAAAAATATCAAATGATATGGAAGGACGTCTGTTGGTCAAACTTCTATTCACATGACTTCGTTCAGTTGGCTGCTGACTTTTGCGTCCAACAACAGTCAACCCAGCCGGTCTACGTGGCGTCGTGTTGCCGGTTCCCTGGCACCATCTGGCATTAATCATCAACGCGTTTAAATCAGCAAGAGAATACTCGGATAATTTGGAAAGTTGGGATATATTATATTTTTATGGAAACGCCGGAAAGAAGGCACCTCCTGCCTCCATGGGGCGGTCAGATCGGGTCACATACGAATTGGGTTGGATCAAAAATTCATCAATGCAACTTTAATCTATTTATTAAATAAATTAAAAATTTAAATCTCAATCCAATTTATTTATTAAATAGATAATTCGATCTGATCCACATAATTTATTTATTAAATGAGTTAAATTTGTTAGACAGATTTTTGACAGTTTAAATGGATTTGCACATGTTAAGCGGGTCGAGTTAAATAGGTCAAAAATTGGTTAAGCATTTTCAAGTAAATTAAACAGATTAAACAAATCAAAATGGGTTAAGCGGATCAAATATTTAAATTTGAACCCAAACCATTTAATAAACAAGTTCAGACAGGTTTACCTATTTACGATCTGAACTCATTTCAGGAGCGGCCCAATATATTTGGAGGCCTAAGGCGAACTCACTAAGAAAGGCTTTTTTAAAAAAAAATAATAAAAAAAATTTAATAAGTGTAAAATACTTTTGAATATCGTTTCTTTATGAATTCTAATAATTTTGTTTCTTATGAGTATTCAAATAATAGAAATAACATCTGTTTCTAAATCCTTTATCACTATTTTAATAGAAATTATACTGGGCAATCTCCTACTTACATGGGTGAATCATACTGTCTGCAAATTTCTATAGTTCATAAGGCCATGAAGAGAAACTTAGCTTATGTTTATAGAAATATCTCTACTTCCACGTACTTGTCAAATTTAAGTGTCACTAGTTGGTAATCTTCAATTTAGCATATTCTTTGAGCTCTTCAAGATGTGATTAAACATGAAATCTATTTCCATATGAGGTCTTGCATATGAAAAGAGTATTTGCTCTTTTAGAAACATGATACAGGCTCTGGCAGCAAACTTTAATCATTGAAGAGGTCGAAATATAGACAAATCGTCACACAAAAAAAAAAAACAAAGAATGCATACAATGATAACAAAATGGTTAAAAATGTAAAATGATAACCATAGCCACTAGAAGGCAAACACATAGCAGCATTTTTAAGAGGTAAACAAGATTTTCAAACAAATAGCACAATCTAAGGGAAAAAAAAAAAGAAATCCATAGTCCCCAGGGGCCCAGACCTAGTTCCCTACTTCCCCTTGGTTTGTTCTGGATTTCGGAAGTCATTTGCCATTCGCCAGACGGAACTGAAGTCTGAGATCAAAAAAAAAAAGAAAACCGAAGTCGGAAGCTTACCTGGAGAGGGCGGAGGGCCGAGAAGGAGAACTGGAGAAAAGTCGTCGGCACGCCGGCGCCACCGCCTCCCAATCCCTCGTCACTCTTTTCAGCCGAGTGCGGAGTGCCGGCCCAACGGGAGGACAAGGGTTCGCCATCCTCGAAAGACGGAACTCGGCCGAACAAGCGAAGGACGTAGACGAAACTCGGAAGAACTAAGGCGGAACCGAAACTCTTCTTGTTCGGTACCGAAGACGGAGGAACTCATGAACCACCGAACAAGAAGGAAGAACTCAAGAAAACAAGAACCGAAGAAGAAGAGTTGAAGAAGATGAGTGACTACGGCGATTTACCGCCATTACTGTTTATTTATGGTGGATGGTCGAATGGAGAAGACGGGCTATGCTGGAGGCTGGAGCTTGGAGAAGACGGGCTATGGATGGGGCACAGGAGGCCGACTAGGAGGTCTTGTCTCGTAGGCTGTAAGCCATAACCCCGTCTGCTGCCTGCCACCTGGATGCTGCCATGGCCATGCTATAGCCTGTCAGCCTGGAGCTTGTGCCTACGAGCCTACTGCCTACGCTGGAGTAGCTCTTCCGGAGGCCTTCCTTTGGGCCAAGGCTCGGGCCGGCCCTAACGTATTTATGTCAAATCCAAACCTGCTTAAAGCGGTCATTCGTAGGTCAGATTAACGGGTCGAATCATAAATTACCACCTCCGCATCCCTCCCTCTTCTTGAAAAAAATAGTTATTATGAAGCTACAGCTAACTTCTTGTTCATTTTTACAAGTCTAAAATTTTCAGGTGGGAGAGCCAAGCTTCCAACCAAGTTCAAGCCTTTTTTTTTCCAAAGAAAAATATCGACCAAGTGTGTCATAGAGCAAATATTTCATGAAAAACTAATTGGGTTACATTTGTTTATTTCACTTTCTCAAAAGGCGTAATGGTTGCGTCCATCCTTTGCTCCGAGATATCTGGGCTATGGTGAGGAATGGAGGGGCCTTCCAGATCAAGCATATTTTTCGTGAAGCTAATGGGGCTATGGACTGGGGGACTGCTTATGTAGCCAGTCATTCTGCTAGTACCCTATGGGCTGGTGATAGGAAGTTGCTTCTGGCACTTCGAGGTATTTTGTTTTTTAATTTTATTAGATACATCCATTCTCGGCACGTATGATCCACCCACCTTAGAGGAAAAAAAAAGGAAAAAAGCCGACTTACTTGCCTTTTTTCAGCTTGTTGTGTTAGATTAGAACTTTTAGAACCTGCACCAAAAATTATATATCAATGTAGCAGTCCAAAGCAATCCTACCCCCACATCACGCATTGCAAGATATGAGATTGTACAATCATGTGTGCCATGTCGACTAGGGCATCAACATGCAAGGAAGATTGTTGCTAAATGAAACCTGTTGCTCCTAATAATTTTTAATCCCTTCATTAATTGTACGCGTTCACATATAGAGATATTTAAGAAAGATTGGAAAAGATAAGTTGTAACTGGAGCAGTACCAGGGTGGTAATGTGCTGTGCTAGCTGGAGGCTAATAAGACAGAGCCTGATTAATAGTCTGAGTTCCTGAACGTTTAAGAATCTAGCAAGCAGCTTGCTGCCGGCGTATATGGACAAAGATCATGCTGGTAGACTCTGCCAAGTCTGTTTTAAAAAAAATTATTTTAGTATTTCAAAATATTTCATACTCCTTTATTAGTATACATCTAGAAAAATTAAAATAAAACCGTGGAGCTTTTGTCATTGGATATCTGAATAGTTGCTTTCATCGAGCACAATACCATAAAACCTCCGCTATAAATACTATTATCCTCTTCTCATTTCATACATACTTTATTTCTTTTCTGAAAAACATCTCTCTTTCTTCTATTCTCCATGGAAGAGCCCTCTATTTTCTTTCTCTTCTATTTCTAGAAAATATCACCATATTTTTATTCTTGAGGCAAAGGGAAATCAGAAGCAAGTTAATCAAATCTTTATATTTGAGAGCGCATTCTTATAAAGATGCTCCTATCATTGAACATCAGGGGATAGATACGTTGGAACCCTTCACATCGAATTATAATTTCGAAGAATACAAAATTTATCTTTAAGGACAACACTATCTGCGTGCCTCTATAGCTAAATTTTCCTACTCCATTTATTTACATTTATTTATTTTTAATTACTTATTTATTTATGATTATTTATGAGTAATTATTATAAACTTTTGCATTCACTTTCTTAAAATTTCTCCACAAAAAAGTTTTTTTTTTTTCTCTTAAAAGAAATGAACGATGGTGATCAGCCAAAATTTTATTAAATTTATGAAGTAAGACAACATAGTACAAGATGTTGGATCAGGGTTTAATTAAACGGGATTAGACGGGATCCAACATTCTCTCACTTGGATCATATTGACGCTATTTGTCAATGTGGGCCACAACTTAACGGGATCCCAACACAAGAAGCATGAGGGAGAAGAAATCCTGGGAGGCAAGGAAGAGCGAGAGAGAGTATGTGTGTTGGCAGAGTGGGGGGAAGGAAATGGGTGGCTTGACACTCTCCAGCCTACACAACACAAAAATTACACCAGCTGCAACATTATGAAGTACATAATGTTATGTTGCTGCATTTGTTGCACAAACTCCTCTATCTAGCACGGATGCAGGCATCAAACGATTATGTTGACTTTTAAAAGCCAAGATCAGGTTCAACAGGTCACCGCCCAGTTGAATTTGGTCAGTCACCGGCTCCAGCGCAGCATTCCGCGGCTGTTACAGCAACTAGTTGACACCACCAACACAAAGATGATTTAAAACTAAGCGAGGCATGATCACTGGCATGTGTAGATCTTTTGTTAGATTTTCAAAATTAGAGACGAGAACTGACACCACCTATGCCTCACATCATGGGTGGAAAATAAAAAAAATACCACCGTGATCGGCTAGATTTAGGAGGGCACCGATGATGTAGATGGGTGCCACTGTAATAACCCCAAAATATTTTTTTTTATATAAAAAAAGGATAGAATAGTCCTTTAAAATTGATATAAGGGGTAAAATTGGAAGGAATCAAAAGATAATGGCATAGTTGTAGATGCGTTGAAGTGGTAAGGGTAAAATGGAAAGGAATCAAAAGTTAATGGCATAATGGTAGATATGTTGAAGTGTTAGGGGTAAAATAGGAATTTAATAATATTAAACAAAGGATGAATAGTGCCTTGATGTGATTTAATTGGAGGGTTTGAGCTGGCTTTTGGAATGAAACCGAGAGACAGAGAGGGGAGTCTCAGGCGTGAAACAGAGAGGAAAGAAAGAAAGAAAAAGAGAAGAAGAAGAAGAAGAAGAAGAAAGAAGAAGAGGAAGAGAATTCGAGGAGGAAAGAAATTCCGGTTGCGCTGCCAGCTAAAGGAAAAAGTGTAAATCTCCTTCTCCTCTACGCAAGGACCTCGATTTCCAAAAAGAAAAAGGTAAATATCCGTCTCTATCTAGTCTTTTGATGACATTAGGCTATACAAAGGGTGGATATAGTCTAGAGGGGTCGGATAAGGGTTGTAGAGGCGGTTAAAAGAGGAAGAATCGGATTTTGACAAATTTTTCCGGCACTACGGAAAAACTGTGTCGAAGTTCCAACTTCGACGAATTATTTAGGGGTCAAACGACCTCCGATAGCAATGCATATTACCTCTTTAGAATTCTCTATGAGTGTAGAATGTTAGGTAAAAATTTTATCAAATTTGGAGTCTGGAAAGTGGATCAAACCCGGGATGAAGTAACCGGCTGTCGGTCCGGGTTACTGTTCATCCGGGTGGAAAAATAGGGGATTTCATGCTATAATAGGGTATTAAGCCTAGATTAGGCTTAGGGAAATCTTGTACTCATGCAAGGGAGTCCCTAATACACATAAATGGTGAGTTAATTAATAAAAAAAAGAAAAAAAAAGAAAAGATTTAGGGAACGGGAGAGTTGAATCAATTAAAGTTTCCTATATTATAATTGGCACGTAGATTATAACCCTTGATACAAAACTAAATGTATTGTAAATGCATGTCACAGTTGGGTAAGAAGCTAGGGAACAAGAGGAAAAAGTCCCCTGCTGCCTACTGTAAAATTCTAGAGGCGTATCGATGCCGTGCCAGATTGGCAGGTGAGTGGGAGTTTGTATTTTGCACCATGAGCACATTCCTTATTCATTTTCATGAATGTTGCCAAGTGTGACTTGATTCCACCTGAGCTTATTGATTAATTGTTGTAGTAGATTCCTCTATAATCTTGATTCTCTATGCTTGATTATTCTGTACATGCATTTGAGGGAACATTGAGAGGAATTACGAGGGGTAGATGAGTAATTAAATGGGTTCCAAATTGTGAAATGACTTCTTTTGTAAATTGATTTCATTTTCTCTATTTCAAAGACTTGTGAGTGGTAGCCTTGATTATACTCTTTTATGAGTAGTTAAATTGGATCTGAATTGTGAAATGATTTCTTTTGTAAATTGATTTCATTTCCTCTATTTCAAAGACTTGTGAGTGGTAGCCTTGATTATACTCTTTTATGAGTAGTTAAATTGGATCTGAATTGTGAAATGATTTCTTTTGTAAATTGATTTCATTTCCTCTATTTCAAAGACTTGTAAGTGGTAGCCTTGATTATCTCCTTTATGAGTAATTAAATTGGATCTGAATTGTGAAATGACTTCTTTTGTAAATTGATTTCATTTCCTCTATTTCAAAGATTTGTAGAGCTCATTTCAGTGGTATATTGAGTTGCATTGCACACCCTTGACCCCTCACTCCCAACCCTGATGTTAGTTATGATTGGGTCGGAGTCGAGTGAGTGGTAGTCTTAATTATGCTCCTTTTAATAGAGTATTGGGAGGGTGCATTATGGCATTCATGCATAGCTTGGCAGTATCTGCAGGACACCTATAGTCGATGGGGTTGAACATCGGCCTTTGTGCACATAGTAGCCTTCTGGGTGGGCGGAGCCCAGTCCCTTCCTAGGGGGGACACGGCCCTAGGCGTAGGATCGGCCGGTCCTACGACTTATATTCTGCTTGCCGCCGGGCATAGTAAGACCCCGCGAGGTGCAGTATGGCTTTCCGCGGATGTAGAATTCTCGCGAGGTGCCGTTTAGTATGTAGATGTGAGATGGATTTCTGTTCTGGATACTGGCCAGCATTTACATGATTAGTGTGGTGTCTTATCCTGCATATGCATGTAACAGTAGGGAGTTGTTGCTGGTTCGCCTAGGGCGTAAAATCCACCTTCCGACAGCTGTCTAGCATTTACATTATCGATATGGTGTCTTATCCTGCATATGCATGTGACAGTAGGGAGTTGTTGCTGGTTCGCCTGGGGCGTAAAATCCACCTCCCGACAGCTGTCTAGTGATGATTTCAGCATATTGACACCTGATTTGTATGTTCTAGCATTATGATCTGTTGAGCATATTCATGAGTAGCATATATGTTTACTTGATTATTCCATATATGCTTCAGATGAGTTGATATTGATTGTGGTGATATTGATGATTTACTCCATATTCTCTATGTTGAGATCATGTTCATCTTGTTATTGCTCTTGAGATTTCACCTCGAGCCATGATTATATCTTGTCTCATGTGCATAGTACTCTCTACTCCACTCACTGAGTATTTATATACTCACTCCCCAGTTTGGTGTTTTTGATTGCAGGGCAGGTATTGTATAGAGAGGAGCAGGATTAGTGGTTGCCTGCTAGCTGTGCCGCTCCATAGTATAGTATAATATAATGTAGATAGAGTTTTATACTTTTTGGTGTATTATAAACCTTCTATTGTATATAGTGCATAGTTACAGTCATAGATCCTGTTGTGGATATGGGTTTGACCATGGATGGATTAGGAAGCAGGTATATATATATATATGTGTGCAGATGAGTTATATGCCTGAGATGATGTATTGATATATATTGTCCAGGTTCATTATGTGACAGATTATGTGATTGCTGCTCTGACAGGTAGTGTTGTTGTATGTATTGAGATAATTCTGACAGGTCACTATAGAAAAAGTGATCATTTTGTGCATGTATCATGCCAAATTTTTCAAGATTTATTGATGATTGATAGGTAGTAGGGTTCTACGTGGTGGCTGGTGGCCTTATGCCTACCCGCACCCTAGGACCGTCGCGGCGGCCCGCCGGGAACGGGGCGGGGGTCGTGACAAGAGGTGGTATCAGAGCAAAGGTTAAGAAGAGTCCTGTCAGAGCAATAGGGTGAGTCAGGATTAAGTATAGGATTATACTATGGAGCATAGGATTTTTCTGTATGTTAATTTATGAGTCATTTATAATTCAGTAAAATATATTATGACTCAGTGTGTAATAACTGCCATCTCTCTTGATTCTTTTAGAGACATATAAAAAATACCTCCAAGGAGAGGACCTGCTCGTCCTGGAAGGAGGATGGAGCCAGATATAGCATTGGATGCGGGTTCTGCACATGTCGAGCCCCAAAGAGAAAAATCTCCTCCTGCTAATAGACGGAGGGTTAATGATCAAGGAGAGGTAGGAAGTAGAGATGCATTGATGGAACAGTTACTGGCGGAGAATTAGCCTCTGAGAGAGCAGATTGCTCAGGGGAAACCTCCTGCCCCGTCAGTAGTATCCATCTCACCTTCTGTACCTATGCCAAGAAGTTTGGCCAGGCGAGCTCTAGATGATGAGGGGATTACTGTACAAGAATTTCTGAGGCTCAGAGCCCCGGAGTTTAAGGAGGAAGAAGGTGAAGATCCTCAGAGATTTCTGGAGGAGACTGAAAAGATGATACGGAGACTGCCCTGTTCTGATGCAAGAGCTATAGAACTTGTAGGGCTTACAATGAAGGAAGATGCCTGGGACTGGTACCAGAGACAAGTGGAGGACAGATTGTACAGTAGGAATCCTCCAACCTGGGAAGAGTTCAGGCAAGCAGTGATGGATGAGTTTTTGTCTCCGGCTGAGAGGCAGAATCGGGCTCTTCAGTTTGAGAGGCTGAAGCAGATGCCCGGAATGAGCGTATCTGAGTACGCTCGTGAGTTCACTATATTGGGGAAGTATGCTCCTTACATCATCCCCACTGAAGCTGGCAGGATAGAAAGATTCAGGCGGGGCTTGATTTCCTCGCTGTATAATGCAGTACTGGCATTAGAGGTCCCCACCTTGTCTAGGCTGATAGATAAAGCAAAACAGTGGGAGACCAGAAACAAAGAGGAAAGAGCTGAAAGAGAACAGAGGAAAATGAGTGTGGGGAAGGAGCAAAGCAGTAGAGGTAGATCTGAGGGAGTAAATCTCTCGGAGGGCCCGACGGAGCAGTCTGTACGCTCAGCTCCACCTGCCCCACGTAAGAGGAAATGGAGGGAAAGAGATCAATCACAAGATACTTTTCTACCATCAGTACCTCGTCCTCCAGTCACTATGGCCATAACTGAATCTAGGTTCCAATTATGGCCAGTATGTGGCATATGTGGCAAGCAGCACCCTGGCAGATGCAGAATGGGTCAGGGAGTGTGCTACAGATGTGGACAGCCGGGTCATTTTGCCAGAGAATGCCCGCAGGGTGCCACCCAGCAGTTTGTGCCTTTGGCATCCTACCCTTCTGTGCAGATGGACAGGCCTAGTAGTAGGGAGCCTGTAGGCAGAGGCAGAGGTCAAGCACAAACATCACAGCAGAGTGCTGGACCATCTCAACTGTCAGCTCCAATAGGCAGAGGGCCAGGAAGGGTGTTCACGGTAAATCCACAGGAGGTACAGGCATCGAATGCAGCTGTGACAGGTATGCTCCTCATTGATAAGATTAAAGCTTGAGTGTTATTTGATTCTGGAGCTACCCATTCATTTGTGTCCCCTTATTTTGCTAAGAAGTTAGCTAAGGATAAGATATTAATGCATATTTCCTTAGCTATTAGTACATCTGTAGGGGATAGTATAAAAGCGAAGTATGTGTATCCTACCTGTGTGGTAGAGATAGAAGGTAAAACACTCCCAATTTATTTGATTCCCAATACCACACCGAGCAGAATATGAAGAGCAGATACATTCACCCCTTTGAGTAATCAGGTAATTTACTCTTTTAAATTCGAGGACGAATTTTATATAAGGGGGGGAGGATGTAATAACCCCAAAATTTTTTTTTTTATATAAAAAAAGGATAGAATAGTCCTTTAAAATTGATATAAGGGGTAAAATTGGAAGGAATCAAAAGATAATGGCATAGTTGTAGATGCGTTGAAGTGGTAAGGGTAAAATGGAAAGGAATCAAAAGTTAATGGCATAATGGTAGATATGTCGAAGTGTTAGGGGTAAAATGAGAATTTAATAATATTAAACAAAGGATGAATAGTGCCTTGATGTGATTTAATTGGAGGGTTTGAGCTGGCTTTTGGAATGAAACCGAGAGACAGAGAGGGGAGTCTCAGGCGTGAAACAGAGAGGAAAGAAAGAAAGAAAAAGAGAAGAAGAAGAAGAAGAAGAAGAAGAAAGAAGAAGAGGAAGGGGATTCGAGGAGGAAAGAAATTCCGGTTGCGCTGCCAGCTAAAGGGAAAAGTGTAGATCTCCTTCTCCTCTACGCAAGGACCTCGATTTCCAAAAAGAAAAAGGTAAATATCCGTCTTTATCTAGTCTTTTGATGACATTAGGCTATACAAAGGGTGGATATAGTCTAGAGGGGTCGGATAAGGGTTGTAGAGGCGGTTAAAAGAGGAAGAATCGGATTTTGACAAATTTTTCCGGCACTACGGAAAAACTGTATCGAAGTTCCAACTTCGGCGAATTATTTAGGAGGTCAAACGACCTCCGATAGCAATGCATATTATCTCTTTAGAATTCTCTATGAGTGTAGAATGTTAGGTAAAAATTTCATCAAATTTGGAGTCTGAAAAGTGGATCAAACCCGAGATGAAGTAACCGGCTGTCGGTTCGGGTTACTGTTCATCCGGGTTGAAAAATAGGAGATTTCATGCTATAATAGGGTATTAAGCCTAGATTAGGCTTAGGGAAATCTTGTACTCATGCAAGGGAGTCCCTAATACACATAAATGGTGAGTTAATTAATAAAAAAAAGAAAAAAAAAGATTTAGGGAACGGGAGAGTTGAATCAATTAAAGTCTCCTATATTATAATTGGCACGTAGATTATAGCCCTTGATACAAAACTAAATGTATTGTAAATGCATGTCACAGTTGGGCAAGAAGCTAGGGAACAAGAGGAAGAAGTCTCCTGCTGCCTACTGTAAAATTCTAGAGGCGTATCGAGACCGTGCCAGATTGGCAAGTGAGTGGGAGTTTGTACTTTGCACCATGAGCACATTCCTTATTCATTTTCATGAATGTTGCCAAGTGTGACTTGATTCCACCTGAGCTTATTGATTAATTGTTGTAGTAGATCCCTCTATAATCTTGATTCTCTATGCTTGATTATTCTGTACATGCATTTGAGGGAACATTGAGAGGAATTACGAGGGGTAGATGAGTAATTAAATGGGTTCCAAATTGTGAAATGACTTCTTTTGTAAATTGATTTCATTTTCTCTATTTCAAAGACTTGTGAGTGGTAGCCTTGATTATACTCTTTTATGAGTAGTTAAATTGGATCTGAATTGTGAAATAATTTCTTTTGTAAATTGATTTCATTTCCTCTATTTCAAAGACTTGTGAGTGGTAGCCTTGATTATACTCTTTTATGAGTAGTTAAATTGGATCTGAATTGTGAAATGATTTCTTTTGTAAATTGATTTCATTTCCTCTATTTCAAAGACTTGTAAGTGGTAGCTTTGATTATACTCCTTTATGAGTAATTAAATTGGATCTGAATTGTGAAATGACTTCTTTTGTAAATTGATTTCATTTCCTCTATTTCAAAGATTTGTAGAGCCCATTTCAGTGGTATATTGAGTTGCATTGCACACCCTTGACCCCTCACTCCCAACCCTGATGTTAGTTATGATTGGGTCAGAGTCGAGTGAGTGGTAGTCTTAATTATGCTCCTTTTAGTAGAGTATTGGGAGGGTGCATTATGGCATTCATGCATAGCTTGGCAGTATCTGCAGGACACCTATAGTCGATGGGGTTGAACATCGGCCTTTGTGTACATAGTAGCCTTCTGGGTGGGCGGAGCCCAGTCCCTTCCTAGGGGGGACACGGCCCTAGGCGTAGGATCGGCCGGTCCTACAACTTATATTCTGCTTGCCGCCGGGCATAGTAAGACTCCGCGAGGTGCAGTATGGCTTTCCGCGGATGTAGAATTCCCGCGAGGTGCCGTTTAGTATGTAGATGTGAGATGGATTTCTGTTCTGGATACTGGCCAGCATTTACATGATTAGTGTGGTGTCTTATCCTGCATATGCATGTGACAGTAGGGAGTTGTTGCTGGTTCGCCTGGGGCGTAAAATCCACCTTCCGACAGTTGTCTAGCATTTACATTATCGATATGGTGTCTTATACTGCATATGTGAGGATGATAGTGTTATTTTGATGATTAACAAGCAATTATCTAGAGTATATTATAAGTTAAATTGATACTTCATTTATAAGTTCATTACTCTCAGTATATTTGTATGAATTGATATAGATACATGTCTTTGTTCATTTGAATGAATCTAACCTTGAGATGCAGCAAGGAATGTTTGAGTCAACCCAAAGGATGATTGGGTCGACCCCGGCACACCAAGAAGTCATTTGGCACACTTCTGCAAAATTGGCACAGATGAACAGTGAGTTGGGTCGACCCAAGGTAAGCATGAGTCGACCCAAACTTCAAGAACCTCAAAACATGAAAGAAATATGTTCTCTGGATTTACTGAGAGGGTCGACCCAAACAGTGGTTGAGTCGACCCAAGCTTGAGTCGACCCAAACCCTGAGAGGGTTGACCCAAAGGCAAGACAGAAAGGCAGACAGAAAATGGTTCTCTGGAATTACTGAGAGGGTCGACCCAAGAAGAAGTTGAGTCGACCCAAGTGAACTTTGAGTCGACCCAAAGAATGGTTGGGTCGACCCATGGGAAGGAAGGCTGAAATTTCAAGTTTCTGTGTTTTCTGAGAGGGTCGACCCAAGGAATGTTTGAGTCGACCCAAGTGAAAGTTGGGTCGACCCAAGGACAGGTTGAGCCGACCCAAACACGGGCTGAAGCATAACGGCTAGTTCTGCAGATGTACTTTTTGTCCTTCCCAAGGTCAGTAACGGCTAGTTTTTCAAATCTAACCATTGGGGCTTGTCCAAAGGATGTGGAAAGCTATTTAAAGGGGCACTATTCATCAGATAGAACAACTTTTGAAAGAGATATCAAAGAGTACACAAGAAAACAAAAGTGCCCTAATCTTCTTCATTCAAGTGCTTCATTCAAGAATCAAAGAAAGGGGTTGAGCAGATTCAAAGAGTCATCAAGAGCTCCATCCTCCCTTGAAGAGTGAAGCATCCTTGACAAAGAAGAGCAAAGCCACTTCAAAGCGATAAATACTTTCTAACTCTTCTTTGTAGTTAATATTGTTTCATTTGCTCATTTAGGAGTTTGAATCTTTCTTTTTGTTTGTCGAACTATTTGTAAAGGTTCGTTGGTGAACCCGTAAAACCAACAAAGATTTTTGGTGAACCCGAAAAACCAAAGTGTAAAGGTTCGTTGGTGAGCCCGCAAAACCAACAAAGGTTTTTGGTGAACCCGGAAAACCAAAGTGTATAGGTTCGTTGGTGAGCCCGTAAAACCAACAAAGGTTTTTGGATTGTGAGCCCGGAAAACAATCCAACTGTAATCCACGAGATTATAGTGAATTTCCAAGGGGTCGCTTGGGGAGTGGACGTAGGTGCTAAGGAGAGCACCGAACCACTATACTTTGTATTGTTTGTGTTGTGATTTGCTTTAGCTTACTAACCATCCATTTGACTTGAGTAAGATAGTTTAAAATTAAAAGAAACCAATTCACCCCCCCTCTTGGCTTGTCACCTTGGGCAACAAGTGGTATCAGAGCAAGGTGCTCCAATAGTAATTATTGATCTCACAATCAAGAGTTAAAGATCATGACAACCCAAGTGGGATGTTCTATGAGTGAGGGACAATTAATTGATAGACCTCCACTATTTAATGGCATAAACTACACACATTGGAAAGCACGCATGCGCATTTTCATTCAAGCACATGACTACGATTTATGGAGTATTATAGTCAATGGGCTACACACAAGCACTAATCATGATAAGAAAATGGCTCAACAAAATTCAAAAGTCATGAAGCTGTTATATTGTGCATTAGATGAGAATGAGTTTAATTGCATATCTTCTTGCATAACTGCTAAAGACATATGGAATATGCTAGAGGCTAAATATGAAAGTACTAACATTTTTAGTGAATCTGAAATTAGCTCTGAAGAAGATGAGAGGCAAGCTGATATTGAGAACCTAAGCCTTGTGGCACACAAGGACGAGGTATGTATTGAAACACAAAGTGTCTCCTCTTCTGAATATGAAGTATATGATAAAATTGAAAATGATTTTATACTTGATAAGTTACATGATGCATTTCTTGATCTAATGAAAGAACATAAGAAACTCATTTGTAAAAATAAGAACCTGACGAATGAAAAGAAAACCCTAGTAAATGAAAAACTGAAATTGTCTAATTATTATGAAATATTAATTAAGAAACATACTAATGAAACTAAAATCTTAATTGAGAAAAATAAAGAACTAAATCAGAAAAACCAACTTCTCACTGAAAGCTATGATAAACTTAAGAAAAATAATGAATTGCTTTCGGAAGATAATAGAAGATTAACTAAAGAAGTTGACAAATTGAAACCTGTTGTTGAAAGATTTACTTTCAGCTCTGAAAAATTAAACCTAATGATAAATAATCAAATAGCTGAATTTGATAAAGTTGGATTAGGATATCAACCTTGGTACACCCAAAAATCTTTCAAGAATATATTTGTTAAAACAGTTTCTAATTATTTTAAAACAGATTCTTATAATGTTGATAAACAGGAACAAAAGCTAAGCAAAATCTCTTCTGTTGTTTCTAAATCTATACATTACAAATTTGATGAACCTAAAAGGCAAAAACAGAAAATTGTAAGTTTATCTACTACTCATGTTAAATCTATGTTTGTTAAATTTAATAAGAGTATACAGAAATACATTTCTTGTAATCCTAAAACCTGCAAACTAATAAACAAAATAGCTATTAAGAGAATATGGGTTCCAAAAGAAACAATTATAGCTAACCTACAAGGACCCAAAAGAGCTTGGGTTCCTAAGTTGAAAATCTGAATATTTTCTGCAGGTGTGTCTAGCACTCAAGGCTCCAACAAAAAAATGTTAATTTAGACATTGGGTGCTCTAGACATATATTAAAGAATGAGACTTAAAATATAATTAAGAAGAGTGACTAAAATGGAAGAAATAATGAAATTAGTAATCCTTGCATCCTCTCATATTGAAATTGTAGCTAGTATTAATCATTTCTGTGATATAAGTGATACTTTTGGCATGAAAAGAAAATATATCCAAATCACTCCATCTTCCTATATTATGCTTCAGTTATTGATGGATAATTTGCTTAATCAATACTCTTAGAATAACTCTTTGAATTCTCTATATACTTGATTGAGAGTTCTTATCCATGGCATTATCTTCTATTGATTATAAACATAAGAATGTCTACTTGGTATATTTTTTTTAAATATATGCATTAAGAATACCAAGATTAAAGAGTCTAGTTTTGGCATATAAAATCAACTCATACTAGTATGGACTTAATCTCAAAAGACCTTGTCATTGTTTCACTTAGATTAATTTTTGCAAGGTCAAAGTTTGCTATGTATGTCATTTAGAAAAATAAACTAGAATCATTTCTAAATCTGAAAACATTGTTTCCACCTTTTAGCCTTTGAAAATTCTCCATATGAACTTATTTGGATCTCTAGGATTGTGAACCTAGGAGATAAGCTCTTTAATTTTGTAATTATGGATGATTTCTCAAAGCTAATGTTGGTTTTATTATTGGCACTTAAATTAAAATATTTTCTGCTTTGGCACAAACTTACAAAAGGTTTCAAATAAAAAAGGTTTGCAAACTGTGAAAATTCATGGCACAACTTTGAAAACCAATTTGTTGATAAGTTTTGTACAGAAAATGGTATTGAATATAATTGTGCTTGCACCAAGAACACCATTGCATATAGGGTTATAAAAACATAAAAATAGAACCCTTGGAAAATTTGTGTAATAACAATGCTTTGTGATAGTAACTTTTAATTAATGCTATCATCACAGCTTGTCATATTATAAGGTTTCTATTAGATCTATGTTTGAAGAAAACCCCTTGTGAACTCAAAAAAAAAAGGAAAAATCAAATGTTGCACACTTTCATGTTTTTCAATTGTACATGTTATGCTCTCAACAATGAAAGATATGCCAAATCTGATAAAACAGTGTTTCTTTGGATATTACTCTTCAAGCAATGCATATTGAAAATTCAATGAAAAGATACTAGTTGTAGAAATATCAATTCATACTATTCTTATTAAAACTAGATCCTTTATTGAGAATATAGTTTATCATTTTGATTCTATGTAACAATCTGAATTTTGATAGAAACAATTGTTTAAGATAATTTGATTAAAACTTAGCTAGCACGTCTTATTGATAGTTATCTTAAGTAAATAGAATCTAAGCTAAATTGATTCTGAAAACAAGAAATTGATTTGACCTTGATGAATCTTCCTATTGCCTCACATGCTTGTTCTTGAACCATCTTGGTTAATGAAACTATCTCTTTATGATGACCCAAAGATTGATTTAAAGATTGATTTTGATGATCACAAAAACCTTGAAGTATAAATACTAATGTTTGTGTTGCAAGGAGAAAAATATTCATTTTGCAAGGAACATAGCAAGCTGGAAGAACACAAGAAGGCCTCCAAAGCTCTCAAGAAAAGTTGGAAGAAAGTTACACTTCATTGGCCCAAGTTTCAAGTTCAAAGGACTCAAGTTGGAAGAGCAAATTCAAAGGAAAATCCAAAAGAATAGTCCTCGAGTCGACTCCTGGATAGTACGAGTCGACTCCAGGGAGTAACAAGGCAGAAACACAGAGAAGCTATTTTGGACCCTGAGAGCCGAGTCGACTTCTGAGGAACTCGAGTCGACTCCAATGGTTGGCAGGTCGACTCCTAAGGAAGCAAGAGTCGACTCCCAGAGAAATACAAGGCAAAAAGTCAGAGAGCCAATTTCAGATACTGAGTGCCGAGTCGACTCCCGCAAAGCCCGAGTCGACTCCGAGACAGCGCTACACCAAAAGACAGAAGACAGTGTTTTTGTCTCTGAGACTCGAGTCGACTCCAAGACAGTTCGAGTCGACTCCAAGGCAGCGCTACTCCAAAAAGACAGAAGACTGTTTCTCGGATACTGAGAGCCGAGTCGACTCCGGAACAGTTCGAGTCGACTCCAAGACTGAATGAGCCAAAAGACAGAAGATCGGGAGTTTGGCCTCTGAGCGCCGAGTCGACTCCCAGAATTCACGAGTCGACTCGAGTGAGCCAAGTTGAAGAATACATCTATGGATTTCTTGGGATGAGCCGACTCCAAAAGTGCAAGGTCAACTCCAGATTTTGGCGAGTCGACTCCGGGTTAAGTCGAGTCGACTCCCAGTCGAGAAGACCACTTTAATTCAAATCTGGAACAGTTGCCGAGCCGACTCTAGAAAAGCATGAGTCGACTCCTGCTACAGCCGAGTCGACTCCAGATCGCGCGAGTCGACTCCGATCCCAACGAAAACTTTGTCAGGAGTTGCAGACTGTGCACAACGGCTCTATTTTTCTCTCTAACGGCTAGATTTCTGGTTCCATGACATGTAAAGCTATAAAATCAAGAGGAGAGCTAGGGGAGACGGCATGGAAGTGGGAAAGAACATTTAGAGAAGAGATCTCAAAGAGATTACAAGGGAAATCTCCCATAAGCACAAAAGGGCCATCCAAAGTGAAATAGAGAGAAGAAGAGCATCCAAGTGAATCCCAAAGCTTCCTCTCCATCCGTGTGCTGCCTCGGTGATCCTCTACTTCGTGCCAAATCAGAAGAGGGTCAAGTAAAGAAGAAACCGAGCTCCTTCATCTTCAAAACTCGTTTGAGGGCTTCTCTTTACTCTATTTGGTTATATTGTTATATTTGCTTGTTTAAGAAGCTTTGATTTGTTTTTAAACCTTTGTTTTAATATCTTGTAACTTGATTCAATCAAGGGATTGAATCAAGGGGTTAAGGTTTGTTGGTGAGCCAAAGGGAAAACCAACGGTAATAGATTTGTTGGTGAGCCTAGGTTGAAACCAACGGTGTAAGGGTTCGATTGTGATCCCGAGAAAACAATCGGGGTGGTTCTAGTCGGTGAGCCTGGAAAAACCGACCGAGTTCGTTGTGACCTCGTAAAACAACAAGTTGGGTTGTGAGCTTGTAAAACAACCGGCTGTAATCTGTAGGATTATAGTGAAATTCCCAAGAGGTCTTGGGGAGTGGATGTAGGTGCTGGGGTGCACCGAACCACTATATGTTTGTTGTGTTTGTAATGCTTCTTGTCATTGTCTAACTTACTCACTTACTTACTTAGATAAATTGCTTGCTTAACTCTTATCCGCGCATCCTTTAGTTGCAAGCATACTCAATCAAGTCACATTCTATACATCAAACTGTTGCTAAGTTTAAATTTCACTGTGCATCTATACAACTTAGCATAATTAATCAAAAAGTATCAGAAGTAGCTTAAAAGTTTTAAAAGACCCAATTCACCCCCCCTCTTGGGTTGTATCTACTGGGCAACAAGTGGTATCAGAGCAGGTGCTCTAAGATTAATTATTGATCTCACGATCAAGAGCCAAAGATCATGACAACTCAAATAGATAGTTTTCTAGGAGAAGGACAATCAATTGATACACCTTCACTATTTAATGGCATAAACTATACACATTGGAAAGCACGCATGCGCATTTTTATACAATCACTTGATTATAATTTATGGAGCATTATAGTCAATGGAACACACACAAACACTAGTCATAATGAGAAAATGGTTCAACAAAATTCAAAAGCCATGAACCTATTATATTGTGCGTTAGATAGGAATGAGTTTAATTGCATATCTTCTTGCATGACTGCTAAAGAAATATGGAATATGCTTGAAGACAAATATGAATGCACTAACAAATCTGAAACATCATGTGTAGAAGAAGAGCAGTATCATATTGCAAATCCATGCTTCGTGGCACAAGAGGTACATGCTGAAACTGAAAGCAATTTTACATTTGATGAACTCCATGATGCCTTTTCTGATTTGTATTTAGAATATAAGAAACTTATTTGTAAGAACAAGAACTTGAAGAATGAAAATCAAATTCTAATAGATGAAAAACTGAAACTAACTAGTAAAACTGAAATCTTAATTAAAGAAAATCAAGAACTAAATCAAAGAGATCAACTTCTCACTGAAAGTCATGATAAACTTAAGAAAAACAATGAATTACTTTCAGAAGATAACAGAAGATTAACTAAAGAAGTTGGTAAATTAAAACCTGTTGTTGAAAGATTTACCTTCAGCTCTGAAAAATTGAACCTAATGATAAATAATCAAAGAGCTGAATTTGATAAAGTTGGATTAGGATATCAATCTTGGTACACCCAAAAATCTTTTAAGAATATGTTTGTTAAAACAGTTTTTAATTATTCTAAAACAGATTCTTATAATACTGATAAACAAAAGCTAAGTAAAATCTCTTCTGTTGTTCCTGAATCTATACATTACAAAGTTGATGAACCTAAAAGGCAAAAACAGAAAACTGAAAGTTTATCTACTACTCATGTTCGATCTAAGTTTGTTAAATTCAACAAGAGAATACAGAAATACAGCCCTTGTAATCCTAAAATCTGTAAATTCATGGACAAAATAGTTATTAAGAAAATATGGGTTACAAAAGGAACAATTATAGCTAACCTACAAGGACCCAAAAGAGCTTGGGTTCCTAAGTTGAAAATATGATTATTTTCCAGCAAGTATGTCTAGCTATCCAAGGTTCTAATGAAAGATGTTATCTAAACAATGGGTGCTCTAGACATGTGCTAAAGAATTGAATTTAAAATGTAATTAAGAAGAATGATTTAAATGAAAGAAATAATGATATGAGTTATTATTGCATCCTCTCATATTGAAATTACTTTATTAGTTGATTAAAACATAACTTGCAAGTATTAATCATTTTTGTGATATAAGCAATATTTTTGGTATGAAAAGAAAATATATCCAAATCACTCCATCTTTCTATGTTATACTCTACTTATTGTTGGATAAGTTCCTAAATGATTAATCAATTTATTAAGAATAACTCTATGAATTCTCTATATGCTTGATTGAGAGTTTTTATCCATGGCATTATTGTTTATTGATCATAGATATGATAATGTGTACTTGATATGCTCTTGAATATATGCACTATGAATACCAAGATTAAAGAAACCATCTTTGGCATATAAAATCAACTCATGCTAGTATGTACTTAATCTCAAAAGACCTTGCCATTGCCTTACTTAGATTATCTTCTGAAAGGTCAAAGTTTTGCTATGCATGCTAACTAAGGAAACAAACAAAAATCATTTCTAAATCTAAAGATGTTGTTTCCATCACTAAGTTTTCAAAAGCTTACATTGGATTTGTTCTTGGCAAATAAAACTGAAGTATTTTTCTGTATTTGCTAAATCTTGTAAAAGTGTTTCAAATGAAAAAGGTTTCCAAACTGCGAAGATAAAGAGTATCATGGCACAATGTTGAAAACCAAAATCCTGATAAAGGTTATACAGAAAATAATATTAAATTCAATTATTTCAGCTCCAAGGACACCATAAGTAAAATAGGGTTAATAGAATTCTTGAAGAAATGAAAAAGATAATTGAGTATAATAGTCATCTACTTAAATAAATTTTAAAAGCTATCATCACTGCTTGTCATACATATGATTTCTATTAGATCTATTTTTGATGAAAACTTCTTTTAATCTTCTGAAAAATAGAAAATGAACTATTGCATATCTCTCATATTTTTCAGTCGTACATACTATGCTTGATATGCTCTTATGAAAATAATGCCAAATCCGATAAAGATATTTCTATCCTTGGATATCATTCATCAAGCAATGCATATAGAACATTCAATGAAAAGATTCGAGTTGTAGAAATATCAATTCATTTTATTCCTTATGAGACTAATGATTTATTATGAAGATACTAAAATTAAATTATATATGTATATGGTTAATCTTTTACATATAACAATCTGAAAACTTGTTAATAATTATAACCAAATTGAGTTTTTCAGAAATGCACTTAATGAAGAAAAATTGATGACTACTAAAAGACTAAATCAAGAAAAGATGAAATAGATCTTGATTCTTGCATGATTAAAAGTAAAGATCACCATTATCATCTGCTTGCCTCATGAGCTTTATATTCTGTCAAATGAATGTGTAGAATTCACTCCTATGTGGTTATTTCATTAAAAAGGAGATCTATGTAAAATAACCACCATATTTAAAAACACACATTACATATATGATAAAGCAATATGTGATTTGGAACAAGCATCAAAAGCATGATATATAAAAGCTTAAGTAACCTTTTTTTATAGAAAGTAATAGTGATAAATCTATGCATCAAAAAGAAGAATTTGTGATATCTTATTTGCTCGAGGCGTGCATTGATGACTTCATTTTTTTTGGTTCTACTAATGAAGAGTTATATGAAGATTTTACTAAGCTCATATAAGGTGAGTTTGAAATATGTATGATGAATGAATTAACATCTTCTCTCAAACTCCAAATTAAGACAAACAAGAAAGGGGATCTTCATTGACCAAAGTTAGTCCACAAAAAAACTCTTATAGAAGATTGGCATGAAGAAGGTATGTCTATGACCCCATCTTGTAGAATTTGAAAAGGATGAGCAAAGTAGATCTATTGTTTTAAAGCTGTATTGAAGCATGATAGATTAATTTTTTATCATACAGCTAGTAGACCAGATTGTATTCTCATTATGTGACCTTGTGCAAGACTTCAATCCAACTTTAATGAATCATATTTTATTGATAACAAATAAATCATGATATGAATTTTGATAGAAACAACCGTTTAAGATAAGTTGATTAAAACTTAGCTAGCATGTCTTATTGATGATTATCTTAAGCAAATAAAATCTAAACTAAATCGATTTTGAAAATAAGAAATTGATTTATCTTCCTATTGCCTCACATGCTTGTCCTTGAACCATCTTGGTTAATGAAACTATCTCTTTAGTTCAAGTGATATGTGCTTGCTTATATTTAGGCAATCTCTTGAGTAAAGTGACTCAATATTCAACTATTGTCTTATCTTATATTGAGTCATCTAGTTAGAAATATGTTGGATGAATGGTTTGTATCTTAAAGAAACTAAAGACTTTCTTTCAAGAAAGAAAAGGAGTTTGTTAATAATGCAGAATCCTTGAGCAAGAAAATGAGAGATTTCAACTTGAAGGACACCTCCACATAAGATACAATAAACATTCACATGCAAACAAGAGAGAGGATCTTTTTCAGCCAAAAGTTCACACATAAGAAATCTAGTTTGGCTTGAAGAATATAGAATGAATAGATAATTTTAGATACCTTTCTCATAAATTAATTGAGCAAAGTCAATAACTTAAATCTTATTATGGCATGATTAAATTCTTTAATTATTAATTTTTGATATCATGTCTATATGTGTATTGACTGACTTATACTTTTAAAAACTGTTTCATGGTTTGCCCAAACTAAATTATTTCTTTGCCTATATCATAACCATGAAATACACAAGTATATGCTTGAAATTTTGATGTAAAATAACTTGTGAGAAGTTATGAATCCTTGAGCATAATGAAAATGTTGTTTGCATGATATACATCTATATGATATATAAGATTATTTCTTTATTCTGCTCTTTCATGTAAATTACTTGAGAATAACAAAAAGAGAGAGAGATAAAGAAAAGAAAATGGATATTATTCAAGAGAAGTAAAATTAAGTAAAGGCAAATACTTCAATCTTAAGGAAAAGCAAAACAAGCATAATATATTCGGCACATTTGTGAGACTTGTGTGAGCATTCTTTTGGAAGGGATAAAATCTATAATTAATTACACTTAAACAGGGAGAGTTTGAAGTAAACATTTTAACCTTTCTATATTGCTCATCATAGGGATGGTGCCAATGGGGAGGCTAGTGGTAGTACCCGGCACTATTTGACCCAACTATTCGGTGTAGGGCATATTAGGGACGGCACAAGAGGGAGGCTAGTGGTAGTACCTCGTGCCCCTTCCCAACTCCACCGGATAGGGAGCAAATAGAGTATAGAGCATAAGAAAGTTAAAAATGAAAGACAAAGTAAATGAAAGTATATAAGAAGAATCAAGTCAAATTTTTAATCACTTGAAAACACACTTTAAGGATGAAATCAGTGCAAAATTATATTTAAATAGGGGGAGTTTATTTGAAAAGAATTGATTTTGATCCTTGACATTCTTTTTCTTAATATTTTAATGCATGACTTAACACATGATATATTTTGCATATGGCATGATGTTCTGAATTATGGATTCTCAATATTTTGTAATGTTCCATGATTGGATAATCTGATTGAATGTTTGAAATACTATATGAAGTTATTTTATTTTATTATTGAAAAGAAATTTCAGATTTGTCGTTCACAATCATCTCTAAAATCTGAAAGTTGAATAAATTTGTAAAAAGGAGAAGAGAAGGATATCTCTATTTAGGGAAAATAAATTGATTTTGTTCTATCCTTCAACTTGCCTAAATTTGGTATATAATGTTCTAATTCGTACCAAAACTCAACATTAAATACAAAGATTCTGAATATGCTCTTATATGTTTGAAATATGTGTTTTCAATCGTAATGATTTAAGATGAGCTATAATGTGGAAGATACATATCTCAAATTATGATTTTGAAAGCCTCTATTGAAAATCCTATGTAATTTAGAATCTGATTTTGTATAAAAGCTTAAACTCAATATGATCTCTAAATAAAATCTTAATGTAAGAAAAACAAAATTAATTTTGATGCCTTGGTTGATTGCTCCGATACGCATCCGAAACACATCATTTCTTATCTTTAAAGTATACTAATATTGGTCCAAATGATGTGTCTTTCGATGATCTTGATTGAAAACAAAAATTTCTAAATATATGATTTTATTTTGATATTAAAAAGATTTATTGTGTTTCATGTATACATTGCTGAAAAACTATGATTAAGAAATAGATATCTATAAATATATATACCTCAATGATCATCTATATGTTTTTCTCTCCTACATTCTTAAAGACTTCCATCAGAATATATATAGAGTGAATGATTTTAAAGCTAGAAATATTTCAGCTCACTCAAATGATTCTAAAAGAAAGAAAATGTGAATGCTTTTGAAAGAAACTGAGCTTCAAATGAATCATTTTCTGATTAATATTTCTACACATTTTTTCTAAGATTAAAAGAAAGCATAACTTGTTCTTGAAGGATTAGAAAGAGTAATTGCTACAAATTTTGAATAATG